>NC_134878.1:28673594-28678594 GCF_041734735.1 Babylonia areolata
TTTTGGTGTGTGTGTGTTTGCGAGTGGTTTGCGAGGTGTGTGGGGGTTGTGTGTTGTTTTGGTGTGTACGTTTTGGGGGTTTTGTGGTATGTGTGTGGTGTGTGTGTGTGTGTGTTGTTGTGTGTGTTTTGTTGGTGTGTGGTGTTGTGTGGTGTATGTGTTTATGTAATTTGTGTTTGCGGTGGTTGTTTTAGTGTGAAAACTGTTTGTTGGGTGTGTGTGTGTGTGTGTGTGTGTGTGTGTGATCGTGTGAAGGAAGTAACCGCCACACAGAACCACATGGAACAATAATGGCTACACGAAAGAAAAACAACATAATCCAAATCTGACATCCCGCGGCAATGAACCGATTATTAATAATAACCACATAATCACTCGCTGACGTTTATGCCATCGGGGTTTTTTATATTTAGTTTTTAAATTTATTTATTTATTTATTTTTTTTACTCTCTCTCTCTCTCTCTCTCTCTCCGCTAATCTCCTCTCTCTCCAATGTCTCTCTCTTCCTCCATCTCTCTCTCTCTCTCCTCTCTCTGTCCTATATATCTCTCTCTCCTCTCTCTCTCTCTTTCCTATTTCTCTCCCTCTCCTCTCCCTCTTCTCCCCCTCTCTCTCTCCCCCTTTCTCTATCTCTCTCTGTCCTCTCTAATCTCTCTCTGTCTCTCTCTCTCCTCTCTCTCTCTCGTGTTCTCTCTCTACTCCCCTTCTCTCTCCCCTTTCTATTTCTCTCCAATCTCTCTGTCTCTCCCCCCCTCTCTCTCTCTCTCTCCTGTCTCTCCCTCTCTCTCTCCTATCTTTTTTTTCCCTCTCCTCTCTCTCTCTGTTTCGTATCTCTGTCTCCTCTCTCTCTTTCTCCTATCTCTCTCCTCTTTCTCTCCTATCTCTCTCTTTCTCCTTTCTCTGTCCTATCTCTCTCTCTCTCCCCTATCTCTCTCATCTCTCCCTCTCTCTGCCTCTGTCTCTCTCTCTCTCTCCCTCTCCCTCACTTTTTGTTGTTGACGTGTAGCAGAAATCAGTAATTAATATCACGCATCTTTCATTTTTTTTCCTGACAGACAGACAGACAGACACACACACACACACACACACGCGCGCGCGCGCATACATACACGCACAAGAATGCACGCGTGTGTTATGCACTTCACCAACAGGCAACGCATGCATAGAAACCTCCCGGGCAAGGAGCAAAGAAAGAGTCGGTTGTTTCAGTTCGATATTATTTTAACTCTCTCCATACGAACGGCGAAAGAGACGACGTTAACAGCGTTTCACCCCAATTACCACCATCAAAATATTGCAAGCGGAGGGCTCTTATACTGAAGAGGTGAATGTTGACAAAGAATACCACAATTCTGACGACGGAAGCTAAAGGTTGGGTCATTCAGACACCCACTGGACATCCGAGGGGTCTGTGTAGAGGAGAAGAGAGGACTGGCCGTACTGAGTGAGTTAAGGTCAGATGGCCTGACCGACCAGGCCACAATAATTATGGTCGCTCGTCATTATCAAAGACAAACAGATGAAAAAAAAATCAGTTAACGAGTTTATTGAAAACATACAGACACACACAGACATACACACACAGACACACAAATACACACACAGACACAGACACAGACACACACACACACACACACACACACACACACACACACACACACTGTGTGAATGGGTAGGGTGGCTACCTGAATTCGGTCGAGGAAGGTTGATTAAAAAAAAAAAAAAAAAAAAAAAGTCGGAAAGTTTAGTTTGGACCCTGCCTTCCTATACCACATAATAATGTAGAGTGTTGGCCTCTCTCTCCACTTCTCTCTCTCTCTCTCTCTCTCTCTCCCCCCCTCTCTCTCCCCTCTCTGTCTCTGTCTTTCTCTCTCTGTGTCTCTCTCCTCTCTCTCTCATCTCTCTCTCTCTGTCTGTCTCTGTCTGTCTGTCTGTCTGTCTTTCTCTCCCCTCTCTGTATCTCTCTGTGTCTCTCTCCTCTCTCTCCCCCCTCTCTGTCTCCTATCTCTCCCCCTCTCCTATATCTCTCTACCCCCTATCTCCTCCCTCTCCTATCTCTCTCTTCTATCTCTCTCTCCTCTCTTTCTCCTCTCTCTCTCTCTCCCCCATCTCTCTCTCCTATCTCTCTCTCCCCTATCTCTCTCTCCCCCATCTCTTTCTCCCTCTCTCTCTCTCCTCTCTCCTATCTCTCTCTCTCCTCTCTTTCTCCTCTCTCTCCTATCTCTCTCTCTCCTATCTCTCTCTCTCCTCTCTCTCTCTCTCTCCTATCTCTCTCTCCTCTCTCTCTCCTCTCTTTCTCCTCTCTCTCCTATCTCTCTTTCTCCTATCTCTCTCTCTCTCCCCTCTCTCTCTCTCCTCTCTCCTATCTCTCTCTCCTCTCTTTCTCCTCTCTCTCCTCTCTCTCTCTCCTATCTCTCTCTCTCCTATCTCTCTCTCTCTCTCTCCTATCTCTCTCTCTCCCCCCTCTCTCTCTTCTATCTCTCTCTCTCTCTCTCCTCTCTCTCTCTCCCCTCTCTCTCTCTTCTATCTCTCTCTCCTATCTTTTTCTCCCTTTCTCTCTCCTCTCCTTCCCCCACTCTCTCCTATCTCTCTCTCTCCTATCTCTATCTCTAATTTTCTCTCTCACTCACCTATGTCTCTCTCTCTCTCTCCTATCTCTTTTTCTCCTATCTCTCTCTCCCAACCTTTCTCTTATCTCTCTCTCCGCGCCCTCGAAATGCGTACGCCTTGGAAGCAATAGAATCTGAACGCACTGGTTCGAATCCCATAGTCACCAGAATTTTCTCCCCCATCCACACTAAGCCTCTTTGAGTGGTGGTCAGTACGCCTAGTCATTCGGATGAGACGATAAAAAATTGAGGTCCCGTGTGCAGCAGCATGCACTTAGTGCACGTAAAAGAACCCACGGCAACGCAAAAGGGTTATCCCTGGCCAAAAAAAAAAAAAAAAAAAAAAAAAATCTGTAGAGAAAAAATCCACTTCGATAGGAAAACAAATAAAATTGCAGGCAGGAAAAAAGAAAAGAAGGAAAAAAAAAAAGAAGAAAAATGTAGCGCTCTCATTGTAGCGACGCGCTCTCCCTGGGGAGAGCAGCCTGAATTTCACACAGAGAAATCTATTGTGACAAGAAACAAAAAACAAAAAGCCCCAAAAACAAACAAACAAAAAAAAACCCGACAACAACAACAACAACAACAACAACAAAAACCAGAAAAAGAAAACAACAACAAATACAAAAAACCCAACAACAATGAAGTCACTGCAACCTGGGGATGGGGTGAGGGGGGGTGGGGGTTGGGGGTGAGTGGGTTGGGGTGAGGGGGGTAGGGGGCTGGGGGGTGGGGGGTGGGTGTGGGCTATAAGGCCGGGCCCTTCACGGCCACCGATCCATTTTAATTAGGAAGATCAGTGCTCTCTCTCTCACTAACGTCCATCGGGGCAGTGTCTTCATGTCAAACGGTGTCCTATGTTGTGTTGCGTTGCGTTGTGTTGTGTTGTGTTGTGTTGTGTTGTCTTGTGCTGTCCAAAAGCACGTGTTGTGTTGTCCTGTGCTATCCTGTGCTGTCCTGTGTTGTGTTACGCTGTCCTGTTGTCCCGTGCTGTCCTGTCCCGTCCCGTCCCGTAATGTGTTGCGCTGTCCTGTCTTGTGCTGTTCTGTGCAGTCCTGTCCTGTGCTGCCCTGTACTGTCTTGTCATGTGCTGTCCTGTGCTATCCTGTCCTGTCCTATCCTGTCCTGTGCTGTGCTGTGCTGTGCTGCCTTGTCCTATCCTGTCCTATCCTGTGCTGTCCTGTCATCTCCCGTGCTGTGTTGTCTTGTCCGGTCCTGTCCTATCCCGTCCTGTCTTGTCCGGTCCTGTCCTATCCCGTGCTGTCTTGTCCTATCCTGACCTGTCCTGCGCTGTCTTGTCCTGTTCTATCCTGTACTGTCCTATCCTGTCCTGTCCTGTGCTGTCCTGTCCTATCCTGTGCTGTCCTACATTGTCCTGTCCTATCCCGTGCTGTCTTGTCCTGTCCTGTGCTGTCCTATCCCGTGCTGTCTTGTCCTGTCCTGTGCTGTCCTATCCCGTGTTGTCTTGTCCTGTCCTGTGCTGTCCTATCCCGTGCTGTCTTATCCTGTCCTGTCCTATCCCGTGCTGTCTTGTCCTGTGCTGTCCTATCCCGTGCTGTCTTGTCCTGTCCTATCCCGTGCTGTCTTGTCCCGTGCTGTCCTGTCCTGTTCTATCCCGTGCTGTCCTGTCCTATCCCGTGCTGTCCTGTCCTGTTCTATCCCGTGCTGTCCTGTCCTATCCCGTGCTGTCTTGTCCTGTGCTGTCCTGTCCTATCCCGTGCTGTCTTGCCCTGTCCTGTCCTATCCCGTGCTGTCCTGTCCCGTGCTGTCTTGTCCTGTGGTGTCTTGTATTATCCTGTCCTGTCCCGTGCTGTCTTGTCCTATCCTGACCTGTGCTGTCCTGTCCTGTCCTATCCTGTGCTGTCCTGTCCTGTCCTATCCCGTGCTGTCTTGCCCTGTCCTGTCCTATCCCGTGCTGTCCTGTCCTATCCTGTCCCGTGCTGTCTTGTCCTGTGCTGTCCTGTCCTATCCCGTGCTGTCTTGTCCTGTGGTGTCTTGTATTATCCTGTCCTGTCCCGTGCTGTCTTGTCCTATCCTGTCCTGTACTGTCCTGTCCTGTCCTGTCCTGTGCTGTCCTGTCCTGTCCTATCCTGTGCTGTCCTACATTGTCCTGTCCTGTCCCGTGCTGTCTTGTGCTATCCTGACCTGTCCTGCGCTGTCTTGTCCTGTTCTATCCTGTACTGTCCTATCCTGTCCTGTCCTGTCCTGTCCTGTCCTGTCCTGTCCTGTCCTGTCCTGTCCTGTCCTGTGCTGTGCTGTCCTGTCCTGTCCTATCCTGTGCTGTCCTACATTGTCCTGTCCTGTCCCGTGCTGTCTTGTGCTATCCTGACCTGTCCTGTCCTGTCCTGTTCTATCCTGTCCTGTCCTGTCCTGTCCTGTCCTGTCCTGTGC
>NC_134878.1:28686094-28688594 GCF_041734735.1 Babylonia areolata
GAGAGAGAGAGAGAGTGAGTGGGGTGAGACACACACACACCGTTATCTACAACGATAAATACTCCTCCCTAATCCACACTCTCCTTGCTAGACTACTACTACTATTATTATTATTACTACTATTACTATAAAGAGGAAGGAGTAGAAGAAGAAGAAGAAGAAGAAGAAGAAGAAGAAGAAGAAGAAGAAGAAGAAGAAGAAGAAGAAGAAGAAGAAGAAGAAGAAGAAGAAGAAGAAGAAGAAGAAGAAGAAGAAGAAGAAGGAGAAGAGCAACAACAGCAACAACAACAACAACAATAAGAAGAAGAAGAGGAATCATCGTCATCATTAATGAAGTTTCCCGTCGGACCGACGGATGAGCAGGCAGGCAGGCTTATCTGTCGATGTGTGTCCTCATAATATGGGAGAAGAGGACGATTCTGGATGCGCAGCACTTCCCACAGGTGTTGCAAGGGAAAACATCTCCAGAAGCTGAGCCCTGCTTCCTTCGCTCACGCTTCTCCTTAATGGCCAGCGTTCTCTTGTTTTCAAACGTCTTTATGCCACTAGATCACAGCATCCTCCAGCGAGAGCGGTCAAGGGCATCAGTTTCCCCAGGAAGCGATGTCTATGTCACAGGCTTTGAGGTTTTGTCTTCAATGTGTTCTTGAAGCGCTTGCAGGGGCTTCCAAGTTCGCGGCGACTTTCCTTCGTCGTCAACATTATAATCCGAATAATAAGAGCAATGTACGTTTGTACTGAATCACTGCATCCCTCCTCTCCCAATGCATCACTCTGGCATTGCATCCCACAACGCCTTAATTCCCTACATCCTCCGACGGAGGACAATTTGAAAACAGCCCCGTGAAAGAGGAGGTGGGTGTAGGTGTGTGTGTGTGGGGGGGGGGGGGGGGGGGGGGGGGGGGGGGGGGGGGGGGGGGGCGCGGTGGGGGCATGGGGGTTGGGGGAGAGGTGGTGGTCGGCAGGGAGTCGAATCATTCCTGGAACAGCACCACCTGCTGCTGGAGCAGCTAGAGACAATTCCAGAAGAATGAGCGTGAACGGTTAAGACATACAGACACAGACACACGCATACACGCGCGAGCTCTCTCTCTCTCTCTTTCTCTCTCTCTTTCTCTCTCTCTCTCTCTCTCTCTCTCTTGCTCGCTCGCTCTCTCCCTCCACGTTTCGCTTGGCAGGGATTACATTACTTTTTTCTCCCCTTCTCTCGATATCTCCTTTCGCGACAAATATTCTTGAGCTTTTTCTCTTCCCCCTGACAGAACGAGTTTTGCCCAAGAAAACGCACATACATCAGCAGTTTTGGGAAAAAAGCACACCCCCCCCCCACCCTACCTCCCCTCCAAAAAAATCACACACACACACATACACACACACAGTCACACACACACACACACACACACACACACACACACACACACACACATAACCTGAGACTTGACTAAAGAAAAAGAAAAAGAAAAAGTTTTTTTTAGTTCAACGGTACGTGTTACCACTATGGACATGCTGCCAATAATCACCATAACCTGTCCAAGTAAAACACAAAATGGAATTGGCAACTGTTCTCTCTCTCTCTCTCTCTCTCTCTCTCTTTCTCTCTCTCTCCTGCGAAAGAACTTAGAACTCAGAAATATTTTACTGCAAGGCCACCGGCCTGTTTGCAAAGGAGGTACGTAGGGTAGGTATGGGTAACTGCGAACAGCGTGTAATTGCGAACGATTCGTATACCGTCCCACTTCGAACCGTTCTTAACGGTTGCATTTCACAATTCAACGACTGCTTCATCTTTTTTCCTTATACCTTAATGAATATCCATTTCCAAGAATCCTTTTTTTTTTCGGTGCGCCAAACGCGTGATTTTTTTTGCCAGAGGACAGCTCTTTTGTTACCGTGACTATGGGTTTTTTTGTTGTTGTTGGTGCGCCATGTACGTGATTTTTGCCAGAGGACAGCTCTTGTTACCGTGACTATGGGTTTTTTTTGTTGTTGATGCGCCATGCACGTGATTTTGCCAGAGGAAAACTCTTTTTTTTTATCGTGACTATGGTTTTTTGTTGTTGTTGTTGATGCGCCATGTACGTGATTTTTTTTTTCCAGAGGACAACTCTTTTTTGTTACCGTGACTATGTTTTTGTTGTTGTTGTTGTTGTTGTTGTTGATGCGCCATGTACGTGATTTTTTTTTTTAAGAGGACAACTATTTTGTTACCGTGACTATGGGTTTTTTTTGTTGTTGTTGGTGCGCCATGTACGTGATTTTTGCCAGAGGACAACTCTTTTGTTACCGTGACTATGGGTTTTTTGTTGTTGTTGATGCGCCATGTACGTGATTTTTGCTAGAGGACAACTCTTTTGTTACCGTGACTATGGGTTTTTTTTTGTTGGTGCGCCATGTACGTGATTTTTGCCAGAGGACAACTCTTTTTTTTATTGTGACTATGGGTTTTTTTTTTGTTGATGCGCCATGTACGTGATTTTTGCCAGAGGACAACTCTTTTTTT
>NC_134878.1:28698594-28703594 GCF_041734735.1 Babylonia areolata
GGGGGGGGGGGGGGGGTGGGGGTGGGGGGGGGGGGGGTACCCGTTATGCCGCCGTCCCGTTATGCCGCCGTCCCGCTATGCCGCTATCCCGCTTTATTCCCTTTCGCTTTTCATCACATGCGCGTGAAAAGTGATATATGACAGTAGCAGTTTTCACAAATGACGTATATTATGATGTAAACACTGAATGACACTAAAACTCGCCATTTAGAGGCGGGCTCGTGCAAATGCAAACTAAATGATAAAAAAATATGTATTCAGGACAAATGTAATACTTTCAATTTTCTACATTTTTAATGAGAAACAAAACCAATAACAAGCAAAAAGAAAAAAGTGTGCTAGAAACGAATTTTAAAGGAAAGTTTCTTGTACAGATCATTTCTCCACTAGTATCTATAGCCCAAAACAAGGAAATGGCGGAAACAATCTTCCAATGTACTGCAAATGTAAAATCCTGTACACAGGAAAAAATTATTACGCAGACATTCAACAATTTCTCCTTCACATCAACCCAGAACATACAAATCACCCACAAACGAGATCATAACAACCATGTTGTCAACAACTTTTTGTGCGAAGTATTCGTGTCGGACATGTGTCGGCCTGGTCGGCGGCCCGATTCAGATATTAAGTTAGTTAATTTCGGAAAAAACACGAGGAACAGTCTTGTACTAAAAAGTCCTAAGTTTGTGTTCAGGTTAAAGGCTACGTCATGAATAAAACTAATTGTGTGTTCGCACATTTCGTCTGTCTTTGCTGCTGTGCCGTGAAAATGGTCAAATGATCGGTATAAGGACAGGCCCGGCGCGTCCTTTTTTGAGGAAGTGTCTGGGTTTGTTCCAATGTACCTTTTATTTACCTGTGTGCTAGCTGAATCGGTAGCGTAAGCAGCACTGACTTGAAGTTGTGTACCTTGTGAATGGAGAGAGTTACCACTCTTTACTATTTGTTACTCATTCCATCTCCTGGCCTCATTATTTGTTAATTTCCAATAGATACATAGATATTCACGAAAGGTGATGTTCTTGAATTTGAAGGGTTGGTGTGGCTCCCCGTACTTTGCGCTTTGGAAACGAATACAGCCACCTACAACACACACGCACAACGTTTTATTGTTAATAAACCGTAATGTTGATAAGTCACAGAACAGAATTATTATTATTATATGCGAGTGCTTGCATGGATGTATTGTGTGTATTTATTGCGGTATGTGTATGTATGAACATAAAAAAGTTTATTAAACATATCTGTATAAGTATGCAGGTGTGTGTATATGTATGCGTATAGTCTGTTTATACTCATGGCGAATTGAAAAAGAAATAGAGGGAAATAATAGAGAAAATATACGCATATATACTTGCACATTAGGAAGAATCGGCTGTAGTTATTGTTCTTCAAACTGTGAGTACCTGTTAGACCTATATTACAACTGTTTGTGTTGACGTGGCCAGAAATAAAGGAAACGCTTTGTTAAAAGTGACACTAGCAGATCTACATCACATGCTTCATGCATGGGTTTGTTTAGAAGAAAAAAAAAGTTTATACTGCAATGTTCTTGCTTTCGAAAGAAGAGAACTTGCTTGGCAAGTGGGGGAAAAAAAAACAAACCCAACAAAAAACAACCAACCAAACTCAATACACACGCGTATATATCGTGTCAAAAGTTTCGCGGAAGAGAGGAATTTTACAGCTGTCTCCATCACACCCTCGGGAGCATTGGTGCTTCTGCTGCATCATAAGTTCACCTAACCGTTCTCTGCCGTTTGAATAATTCAACCAATATCACCCTGCGATACATTAATTATGCAATGCGATGTAATACCACTTCATATCCTTCCTCACAAGGGGGGGAAGCTTTCGTGTCTGGTCATACATGGTCACATTTCCTCGCTGGTTCGCAGACACCACAGAGCATTTTTTGCTACAGTTCTGCCCAACTCTGGGCGCACTGAGGAGGAACGCCCTGGCCATGAGTGGTCAGTGCAGCTCCACGAGGAGAAGCTCTGGGGACCACCTGCTGCACTGCAGAGGACGCCGGACAGATACTTGGCGCTGCAGACCTGACTGACCATCTGACAGCGTGACCTGGGGAATGCGGAAGAAAAAGAAGAGGAAGAAAGAAGGAGGAAGAGGAGGAGGAGAAGAAGAAGAAGAAGAAAGGAGGAGGAGGAGGAGGAGGAAGAGGAAGAGGAGGAGAAGACGAAGAAGAAGAAGAAGAAGAAGAAGAAGAAGAAGAAAGGAGGAGGAGGAGGAGAAGGAGGAAGAGGAGGAGAAGACGAAGAAGAAGAAGAAGAAGAAAGGAGGAGGAAGAGAAGAAGAAGAAGAAAGAAGAAAGAAGAAGAAGAAAGGAGGAGGAGGAGGAGAAGAAGAAGAAGAAGAAAGGAGGAGGAGGAGGAGGAGGAGGAGAAGGAGAAGAAGAAGAAGAAGAAGAAGAAGAAGAAGAAAGGAGGAGGAGGAGAAGGAGAAGAAGAAGAAGAAAGGAGGAGGAGGAGGAGGAGAAGAAGAAGAAGAAGAAAGGAGGAGGAGGAGGAGAAGGAGGAGAAGAAGAAGAAGAAGAAGAAAGGAGGAGGAGGAGGAGAAGAAGAAGAAGAAGAAGAAGAAGAAGAAGAAGAAGAAGAAAGGAGGAGGAGGAGGAGAAGAAGAAGAAGAAGAAGAAGAAGAAGAAGAAGAAAGGAGGAGGAGGAGGGTCTCTGCAAATAGTGTTTTTTTTTTCTTCTCTCCATTCTGCAGTGTTGTTGTCAGTCCATCATTTCTTCCCACCTCGCCCCCCCCCCCCAACCCTCCAACCCTCCCGCCCTCCACCTCCCTGTCTCCCCTCCCAAAAGGGTTCTTTAGGGGTCGGGATTGTTACAGCAAGGATCTTGTTAACTCACTCAGTGCGGCCAGCCCTCTCTTCTCCTCTACACAGACACCTCGGATGTCCTGTGGGTGTCTGAATGACCCAACCTTTAGCTTCCGCCGTCAGAATTGTGGTATTCTTTGTCAACATTCACCTCTTCAGTATAAGAGCCTTCTGCTTGCAATATTTTGATGGTGGTAATTGGGGTGAAACGCTGTTAACGTCGTCTCTTTCGCCGTTCGTATGGAAAGAGTTAACGTGGCCATACCAGCGTACCTGTCTTTCTCTTAATTATAACTGATGACAAGTACAACAGATTTTTTTCATAATATCCGATGTTCTGTTTGATGTTTTGCTGCACCTGTTCCCTGGTGATGTGATCTGGGTATAGCTGATGTTTAGCATCTTCCGCGATCACACCGCATTTCCATGGCTTGAATTTTCTCTCTCTCTCTCCCCCCCCCTCACCCCCAAATCGGTCTTGAGGGTCAATGTCTCTCGCTCGTGCACAGAGGCTGATGGAATATACAGCAGTGCAGGCAGGAGTCTGACTTTGTGTTTCATGGAGATGGTTTTTTTTTTGTTTTTTGTTTTTTGCTGCCCCATCATCTGCACCGTTTCAGTGGCATTACTCCCACGCCGCTCATTTAGATTCCCCCCCATACACGGCCACACCCGGGTTCGTCCTTCGCAGTTCCAGCATCGGCAGTCCACAGGGAACCATCGATGTTAGGTCGCCAGGAGGCCACACACCAGAAGAGACCCTGCACTGCTACTGAGTCTCTTCGGTGGTGTTCAGTGGTGCCTGTTCTGATTTAACGTACTTAGGACACCACCTACTTAGCCCCCTACTAACGACAATAATGGCTTAGTCGCGGAGCCAGACTGAATGAGCGTCCCTCCCAGAGTGGAGACCGCCACCACGTCCCTCAAACAACAGCCGATACTGACGACATTGACAGGACTCATCCCAAGCACAAAAGTGGAGGGGTATCGAAACTGATGAGGTCACCATGAGAGCAGGGCAGTTTCATGGAGATGTTCCCGTCCCTTCCATATACTGGTTTCAGTCTGGGCAGTGTTGGTATCGTCTTTGCTGCCCCTGAGTTGCTCAGACGCATGCATCAGAATCACGCAAATGCGATCATTAAAGCATACAAGCACGCACGCACGCACGCACGTACACACACACACACACACACACACACACACACACACACACACACACACACACACACATTTTCCAATACTGCCCAACCATTTACCATTGTTGGAAATAGCTGAATTCCTGTTATGCAGCTCCATCGGAGTGATTTTGTGATTCGACCTACACGTATTCAATTTCATTTTTTGTGGTTGTTCCGTGTTGTTAATTGCTGTTGCCTTTATTTCTTACATACTGACGATCCGGCTATTAATTTCTGGTTTATCCTTTCTCTATATAACACCCTTTAATCCACCATCCCCACCCCTACACACACACACACACACACACACACACACACACACACACACAAAAGACACGTCTCATATCACTTAAAGTGAAAAGAGAAATTCAAGACAGAAAACAGTTTCCAAGATAACACGGTAAACATGTGTTTTTGTTTTTTGTTTTGTTTTGTTTTGTTTTGTTTCAGTAGTCTAGTTGGGTAGACACGGGCAATTCTGTTTGCTATCTGTAAGATTTTCCTTCTAGCCACAGGAAATGAGAACTGAGGGGCAGAGAGGGTTAAGGGATGATAGGCGGGGTATGTACACACACGATATCACTACCCAACAATAACAACTTTCTTCAGTCAAAGCACCTCATGAATAAAAGACTCACGAAAAAAATGTTTGGCATCCTCAAACCGAGAGAGAGAGAGAGAGAGAGAGAGAGAGAGAGAGAGAGAGAGAGAGAGAGAGAGAGAGAAGAAGAAGAAGAAGAAGAAGAAGAAGAGAAGAAGAAAAAGAAACCATACCTTGTTATTACCAATTACAAATGTTATTGCTGCCAAATGTCCCCAGAAGACACACAGAGACATAACAGACTCAGTAGCAGCAGCAGAGATTTTTATCATCGTAAGTGGTGGTGGTGGTGGTGGTATACCAAACCAAGCCTCTCTTTTAGCTACCTACGATGAAACAGCAGCCTAGTAGTAAGCGGAGGACGTCTCACATG
>NC_134878.1:28708594-28711094 GCF_041734735.1 Babylonia areolata
GAGAAAGAGAGAGAAAGTGAGAGAGAGAGAGAGAGAGAAAGCCAGACAAAGACAGAGAGACAGAAAACGAGAGAGAGAGAGAGAGAGAGAGAGAGAGAGAGAGAGACAGAGACAGAGACAGAGACAGAGACAGAATCAGACAAGCTTTCATTCAAGACCACAGCCTGACGCGAACAAAAGGCGGTAACGATGTTTCGCAATGTCACCATAGCTTCCAAGACCATAGTGCTCTGACCTTTCCACAGCTAGTCACCCCAATGGTGACGACACAGACGTTGCTCCTAACTGACAATATAATATCTATACAGATACAGAAACAGAGACAGAGACAGAGACAACGACAGTGAGAGAGAGAGAGAGAGGAAGAGAGCGAGAGAGCGAGCGAGCAAGAGAGAGAGAGAGAGAAAGGGAGAGAGAGAGAGAGAAAGTGAGAGAAAGAAAGTGGGAGAGAGAGAAAGTGAGAGAGAGCGAGAGAGAAAGAGAGAGCGAGAGAGAGAAAAAAAGACAGAGAGAGAGAGAAAGAGAGAGAGCAAGAGAGAGAAAGAAAGAGACAGAAAGAAAGAGCGAGAGAGAAAAAGAAAGAGAGAGTGAGAGAGAGAAAGAGAGCGAGAGCGAGAGAAAGCGAGAGAGAGAAAGTGAGAAGAAAAAGAGAGAGAAAGAGAGAGAAAGAGAGAGAAAGTGAGAGAGAGAAAGAGAGAGAGAAAGCCAGACAAAGACAGAGATACAGAGAACGAGAAAAAAGACACAGAGAGAGAGAAAGTGAGAGAGCAAGAGAGAGAAAGAAAGAGACAGAAAGAAAGAGCGAGAGAGAAAAAGAAAGAGAGAGTGAGAGAGAGAAAGAGAGCGAGAGCGAGAGAAAGCGAGAGAGAGAAAGAGAGAGAGAAAGTGAGAGAGAAAAAGAGAGAGAAAGAGAGAGAAAGTGAGAGAGAGAAAGAGAGAGAGAAAGCCAGACAAAGACAGAGATACAGAGAACGAGAGAGAGAGAGAAAGCGAGAGAGAGAGAGAGAGAGAGAGAGAGAGAGAGAGAGACAGACAGACAGACAGACAGACAGACATGTGACCTTTCCACAGCTAGTCACCCCAATGGTGACGACACAGACGTTGCTCCTAACTGACATTATAATATCTATACAGATACAGAGACAGAGACAGAGACAGAGACAACGACAGAGAGAGAGAGAGAGAGAGAGAGAGAGAGAGAGAGAGAGAGAGCTTCGGTCGATTAATATAACATCACGATTACTATATTAAAAATAGAAACTGGGGCGAGGGCGATCTAACTCCCTGTTTGAAAATACCACGATGCTGACTTTTCATCAATTTTATTTCCTGCTATATGTAACATAGTTGGTTTTTTTTGTTTTTGTTTTTTCTTTTCCAAAAAAGGTTCTGAATGATGCGCACGCAAGAGTACTATCGAACCCACTATGTGGAAAACAGTATATATATATATATATATATATATGTATTTTCGCCCTGTTTAGGCGTATAAGGACAACACCAAAGTCAGGGAAAACAGGAAAAAACAACAACAACAACAACAACCCCCCCCCCCCCACAAAAAACACCAAACAAACACACACACACACACCAAAAATGCACTGACTCCAGGTAACTCATAAAGCAAGAATGACATTAACTGAGAATGATGCCGCCGGCAAATGAATAAGATACCGATTAAAAAAAAAAGGAAAGTGGTTTTGTTTCTGTCTTACCTTTAAAAAATTTTTTTTTTTTATATTATTATTATTTTATATAATGTGGATACAATCAGAGAGCTTGACATTCACGTCAAGTTCCGCGTCTACATCCTGCAAACACACACATACACACACACACACACACACACACACACACACACATATATATATATATATATATATATATATATATAACACCAAAAAAAACCCCAAAAAACAAAAACAAAAAACACAAAAAAACAGCCACAAAACCCTACTTCACAGCCTTGCTCAATATTAATTAATTAATAAATAATAATAATCATAATAAGAGCCGAGGATTCGAGTCGGTTTCGCAATACACTTTTGCTGCTCTGACGCTTTATACGAAGTGCGTGCAAATCTATCAGGGGAGAAAAAAAAAAAGAAAGAAAAAAGAAAAACAAAAACAAAAGCGGCGTTTGGTCACAAATATAACAAAAATGCATTGTCAGCATCGACTTCTTACTAAGCGTTTTTTTTTGTGTGGTAAAGATGAAATTTAACGAACCATTTACTAGCTAGCATCATAAATGTCAAGTTGTTCTGGTGGGGGTTGCGTTGTTTCGCGAAGGTTCGACTGGATATCTGTCTGTGCTGCCTGTCTGTCTGTTTAATGGGTGGGAAATTTGCCTGGCGTTCCAAAAGGTGGATGGAAGGAAGTTCCTTGAAAGCGGTTTTGTGCCCACTCACTGGCTTTTGACATTTGTCTGTGCTGTTTTCGGTTTCATGCCCACCAGTATCGTCGTCGTCGTCGTCGTCGTCGTTGTCATTACCATGAT
>NC_134878.1:28716094-28718594 GCF_041734735.1 Babylonia areolata
TCTTCTTCTTCTTCTAGACAACTCTCGAGGCATCAGCAAGTCACACTCTCTCACTGCTGTGAGTGATATGATTAGTCAGGCGCTGTTCTTTTTTCAGTAGATGGGTTTAGCATTTCTGTTCTTGTTGAACAAAAAAAAAAATTGCATTGTTGTGTATTGCATTGTATTACTATTTTGTCATAACAGATTTCTCTGTGTGAAAATGGGGCTGCTCTCACCAGGGAGAGTGTGTCGCTACACTCAGAGCACCACCTTTTTAAAATTTTTTTTTTACTGCCTCTGATTTATTTGTTTTCCTATCGATGTTTCTAAATCTTGTCTGGGACAACCATTTTGTTGCCGTGGGTTCTTACGTGCGCTAAGTGCATGCTGCACACGAGACCTCGGTTTTTCGTATCATTTGAATGATACGAATACAAATAATAATGATAATGAAAATAATAAAAATATTTAGTATTCACATAGCGCTAAATCTTGTGCAGAGACAAATCAAAGCGCTTTCACACCAGTCAGTCACACGCATGCATAACTCTAGACTGAAAGAAACAGAACAAACCACAACAACAACTGAAAACAAGGAAGAGGCAGGGTATGAAGGCTATCTTGTGAAGAGGTGGGTTTTACAGCCAGACTTGAAAGAACTGAGTGCAGAGACATGACGAAGCGAAAGAGGAAGTCCATTCCAAATGCAAGGTCCAGAGACAGAGAAAGAGCAGCAGCCGACAGTGGAGTGTTTGACTCTGGGTATGTGTAAACAGAGTGGATCCGAAGCCAATTGTAGAGAGCGAGATGGAGTGTAGATAAATGACTAACATCTAGAACACCAGTCAAGGTGTAGTGGAGTGGGAGAAAATACTGGTAACTGTGGGATTCGAACCAATGCGTTTAGATTCTCTTGCTTCCTAGGCTGACGCGTTACCACTAGGCCAACACTCCATGCTGGTGGAAGAAAAGAAAAAACAACGAAAAACAAAACGACAAAAGACCAGACTAAGAAAGAAAGAAGCCACATGAGCTGATCACTGCTTCCGTCTCTCCAGAAAGCCAAGCAACGTGATGATGTAGTAGGCTGTAGCTGTTGTGCATGGCAGGAAACAGAACGGCTGGGAAGCAGCTCTCTCGGCAACACAACAACCAACATGGACGTACGCTTGAGGCAAGACAAGACAGCACTGCAGGTGCGTCTCTTCCCACCCCTCTCTCCCCCCCCCCCCAGCCCCCTCCCCCGACATTCTCACTCATCCTTTTCAACTCAGGTAATGGAAAACATGTGTCTTCTTCTTCTTCTTCTTCTAGACAACTCTCGAGGCTTCAGCATGTCACACTCTCTCACTGCTGTGAGTGATATGATTTGTCAGGCGCTGATCTTTTTTCAGTAGATGGGTTTAGCATCTTTGTTCTTGTTGAACAAAAAAAAATTGCATTGTTGTGTATTTCATTGTATTAGTATTTGTCGTAACAGATTTCTCTGTGTGAAAATGGGGCTGCTCTCACCAGGGAGAACGCGTCGCTACACTCAGAGCACCACCTTTTAAAAAAAATTTTTTTTTACTGCCTCCGATTTATTTGTTTTCCTATCAATGTTTCTACATAATTTTGTCTCGGACAACCATTTTGTTGCCGTGGGTTCTTACGTGCGCTAAGTGCACGCTGCATACGAGACCTCGGTTTTTCGTCTCATTTGAATGATACGAATACCAATAATAATGATGATGATAATAATAAAAATATTTAGTATTCACATAGCGCTAAATCTTGTGCAGAGACAAATCAAAGCGCTTTCACACCAGTCAGTCACACGCATGCATAACTCTAGACTGAAAGAAACAGAACAAACCACAACAACAACTGAAAACAAGGAAGAGGCAGGGTATGAAGGCTATCTTGTGAAGAGGTGGGTTTTACAGCCAGACTTGAAAGAACTGAGTGCAGAGACATGACGAAGCGAAAGAGGAAGTCCATTCCAAATGCAAGGTCCAGAGACAAAGAGCAGCAGTCGACAGTGGAGTGTTTGAATCTGGGTATGTGTAAACAGAGTGGATCCGAAGCCAATTGTAGAGAGCGAGATGGAGTGTAGATAAATGACTAACATCTAGAACACCAGTCAAGGTGTAGTGGAGTGGGAGAAAATACTGGCAACTGTAGGATTCGAACCAGTGCGTTTAGATTCTCTCGCTTCCTAGGCTGACGTGTTACCACTAGGCCAACACTCCATGCTGGTGGAAGAAAAGAAAAAAACAACTAAAAACAAAACGACAAAAGACCAGACTAAGAAAGAAAGAAGCCACACAAGCTGATCACTGCTTCCGTCTCTCCAGAAAGCCAAGCAACGTGATGATGTAGGAGGCTGTAGCTGTCGTGCATGGCAGGAAACAGAACGGCTGGGAAGCAGCTCTCCCGGCAACACAACAACCAACATGGACGTATGCTTGAGGCAAGACAAGACAGCACTGCAGGTGCGTCTCTTCCCACCCCTCTCTACCCCCCCAGCCCCCTCCCC
>NC_134878.1:28736094-28743594 GCF_041734735.1 Babylonia areolata
AATGGGGATAAAACTGATGAGGATGTAATTAACGCGTAATTGATGAGGATATAACTAACGAGGACGCAACTGATGAGGATGCAATTAATGGGGACGTAATTGATGAGGATGTAACTGACGAGGATGTTATCAATAGAGATATGATTGATGCGGATGAAACTGATGAGGGTGTAATTGACGAGGAAGTAACTGAAGGTTAATGGATCAGTGTACACTCCTCCAGTCTAAAACTGAATGTGAAAGTGTAACTAGGAGAGGTTAACTCACTCAGTACGGCCAGTCCTCTCTTCTCCTCTACACAGACCCCTCGGATGTCCAGTGGGTGTCTGAATGACCCAGCCTTTAGCTTCCGTCGTCAGAACTGTGGTATTCTTTGTCAACGTTCACCTCTTCAGTATAAGAGCCTTCCACTTGCAATATTTTGATGATGGTAATTGAGGTGAAACGGTGTTAACGTCGTCTCTTTCGCCGTTCGTATGGAGAGGGTTAAGAATCGAACAATCGAAAACCTGTAACTTTGACGGCTTTCCATCCACAACAGTACAAAGCAGAAAAAAATACGAACCCCCCCACCCCCATTACCCCCCGCCCCCGAAAACAAAAACAAAAACAAAAACAGAAGCAAACCAACAACAACCATGTTCGTGTTTTAGCTTCTTAATACCCTGCAGAATCAACGTTTCCTATAAACGGCTACACACTGCCTTGAAACCAAATCGTTTCGGGCAGATCTTATGCGATGATGACATTCTCCCATGATGATATATTAATTTTCTTCTCGAGGTCTACAATGAAAAATGTAATGGGATAAGAAAGTGAATAAATGAATAAATAAATAAACGGGAGATACTGACACAGATTGGTTTCCAGGGAGAAATTGATGTATCAGAGAGAGAGAGAGAGAGAGAGAGAGAGAGAGAGAGAGAGAGAGAGAGAGAGTCAGACAGAGAGACAGAGAGACGATACAGATGTTTTATTCAATACAGGCCATGGCCTCTCATGAAGGGGTGGTGTAAACAACACATTTCAGATATAATAATCACAGACATGATAAATGATGTATATGAAAACAGATAAAAATGCGAAAAGCAATCCTGAGCTAAAATGAGTATTTCCATTATACAAAATAACACGGGGAAAAAAAAAGAATACCTCACTCAAATTTTAAAAAAAAAAGAAAAAAAAGAAGAAAAAAGTTTCTTATTTCTATGGCTTTATATCAGTAAATTGCCAGTTGTTTATTAAAACCCACCTCTTCCCAAAATAGCCTCCCTTCCCTGCCTCTTCCTTGTCTTCAGTTTCTTCAGTTTTAGAGTTATGCATGCGTGTGAATGACTGGTGCGAAAGCGCTTTGATTTGTCTACAAACAAGATTCAGCGCTATATACGAGAGAGAGAAAGAGAGAGAGAGAGAGAGAGAGGAGAGAGAGAGAGAGAGAGAGAGAGACAGAGAGAGAGAGACAGAGACAGAGATAGAGACAGAGTGAGAGAGACAGACAGACAGAGACAGAGAGACAGATGATGCGGATGAAAGAAGAATAGCTTTTAATCCCCAACTCCTTCCGGCACGGGCATTAACTCTTGATGACGGTGGAGATATTTTGAATTTCTATTTCTTTCCGTTCGCGATGGTTTTTTTTCTTTTCTTTTCTTTTCTTTTTTTCTTTTTTTTGTTTTGCGGAGGGGTGTTGGGTGTGTGGGTGTGTGCGGGGGAGGGAGAGCAGGAATCATTCTCGGTATTTACTACAAGTACCAGCAACTTGACCTTAATCTTGGAAAGAAAACCAAGTTTGAATGGGGAACTGGCGAGAGGTAACTAAAAAACAACAACGAACACCCCCCCCCCACCCCGAAAAAAACAACAAAACACAACAAAACAAAAAAACCCCAACAAACAACAACAACAACAAACAAACAAAAAACAAACCTCCAACAACAACAAAACCCCCCAAAACAAAACCCAAACAAAACAACAACCAAACAAACAAAAACCAAAAACAACCAAACAAACAAACAAAAAAAAAACTAACCCAAAAACCCAACCAACCAAACAAACAATACACACACACAAAAACAACCCCCCCCCCTCCCCCCAAAAAAACAACAACAACAACAAAAACACGTTTCCTTAAGATGATGGAGGGGAGAGGAAACGTAAATTGTACTACTTTAAAAAAAAAAAAAAAATTTAATCACAACAGATTTCTCTGTGTGAAATTCGGGCTCCCCGGGCGTCGCCACAGTGACAGCGCCACACTTTTTTTTTTTTTTTTTTTTAATAAATTTTTTAAAATATTTTTTTTTCTGCCTGAAATTTTATGTTTCCCTATGGAAGTGGACTTTTCTACAGAATTTTGCCAGGGACAACCCTTTTTTTTGCCGTGGGTTCTTTTACGTGCGCTAACTGCATGCTGCACACGGGACCTCGGTTTTATCGTCTCATCCGAATGACTAAGCGTCCAGACCACCACTCAAGGTTTAGTGGAGAGGGGAGAAAATAACTGGCGAATGCCGGTCTGATTCAAACCAGCGCGCTCAGATTCTCTCGCTTCCTAGGCACAGACGCGTTACATCTAGGCCAACACTCCACTGTTATAATAATGGTATAGGCGCGCATCGAACGAGTGGTAAAAAGGTCCATCGGTAGGGATTTAACCCTTTCACCGCCAAGCTCGCATTTATGCACAGGCGTGGTAGAGGACCCATGTCACTGAAAGTTGACCATTCACTGGTCTGTTATCCATGAACCTACTGCTCTTAATATTCAGTGGTAGGACAGGCCATGTTTTCTCTACATCGCGGGGGGAATTCCCAGCTATTCTCAGCCACTGTCTTTTCTGTGTTTATATCACAAGGGAATTTTGTACTCTAATTTGACAGGCGGTGAAAGGATTAAAGACATTGATATATTTCTCTTCTCACCCCCCCCCCCCCGCCCCCCCCCTACTGATTGTGTATGCTTAATGACAGTGTTGAAATGTATAAGGACAAGTCCGGAGCCTCCCTATTGAGGAATTGTCTGATTAAAAAAAAAAAAAGAAAAAAAAAGAAGGAGAAAAAAAAAAGAAACAACAACAACAACAACAAAAAGTCCGTGCTCACTTTTGAAATGGCAGACGGCAAGCATTAACATTTTCCTTTTCATAAAATGTCACGTCTCAGTTTTTTTGTTTTTGTTTTTGTTTTGTTTTTGTAACGTACACGTCCCCCCTCTGTCCCCCCCCCCCCAACCCCCATACCCCCACCACAACCCTTTACCACCGCCATCCACCCCCCCCCCCCCAAGGGGTGTGTGGGAGGGGGTGAAGCGTTGGCTTAAGTTTGCATGTGTGTGTGGGAGAGGGGGGAGGGGTTGGCTTAAGTTTGTATGTGTCCCCCCCCCCCCACACACACACATAGACACTTAAGCCAACCCGCCCCTCCCACACACACATACAAACTTAAGCCAACGCTTCACCTCCCCCCTCCCACCCACACACACATACAAACTGAAGCCTACCCGTCCCCCCTCCCAAACACACACACACACACACACACACACATACAAACTTAAGCCACCCCAAGATAATTCCAATCTTCAACTTTATTATTCAGCAGGTGATCTTTAAAAGAAAACAGGAAATGATGATGGTGATGATGCGATCTGTATTTTGAATGAGGAAAGGAGCGAGAATGTGTGTGTGTGTGTGTGTGTGTGTGTGTGTGTGTGTGTGTGTGTGTGTGTGTGTGTGTGTGTGTGTGTGTGTGTGTGTATGTGTGTGTGTATGTGTGTGTGTGTGTGTGTGTGTGTGTGTGTGTGCGTGTATGCGTGCGTGCATGCGCGCGCGTGTATGTGTGTGTGTGTGTGTGGGTGGGTGGGTGGGAGGTTGTGGGGCGTCGTGAAAGAAGGAAACATTTCCATTTGGAAATTACCACAAGTCACAAAACATGATAAGACAAGACAAGACAAGACAAGACAAGACAAGATAAACCCTTTTATGAATAATGGGGGGCTAAACATAAGCCTATGGGACAAAGAAAACAAACAAACAAACAAAAAGTAAACATTAATATACAAAAGCAAAAACAAACAAACCCCGCCCTTCCCCATAAAGAAAAAAAACAAAAAAAAACAAACAAACAAAAAAAAACCAGAAAAGAAAAGAAAAGAGAATTTCTACTTCACGTTAAAAAAGAAAGTAAGTGATATCAAACGGTACAAATGCACCAACTGAAACGAAGCCTTTCCAAGCGGAGTACTTTCAGGAAAACACTTGTTTAGCCTTCCCCATCATTTCCCGTTCGCGCTTCTCTCTCTCTCTCTCTCTCTCTCTCTCTCTCTCTCTCTCTCTCTCTCCCTCCCTTCCTCCGCTCTCTCTGTCTCTGTCTCTGTCTCTGTCTCTGTCTCTCTCTCTCTCTCTCTCTTCTATGACTTTAAGTAGCACTGTGTAGTGCATGCAATGACATATATAATGTAGTAGTGTGTAGTGTAGATGCTGTTTAAGGGCGGGGACTGGATGTAAAAAAAAAAGCGCGCCAGTGCTTATCTATTGTCCTCGATAATAAAGAATTTGTCTTGTCTTGTCTTGTCTCTCTCTCTCTTTCCCTCCGCTCTCTCCCTCTCTTGTAAAAAAATAGATTTGAAAAAAGAGGCACTGCCTAAAATCCTTAATCCTTGAAAAGACACCTCCCCACCTTCCTCCGAAATAATAATAATAAAAAACAACAACATTCTAAGTTTTTTCTGTCTTTCTGTCTGTCTGTCCGTCTGTTTCTCTCTCTCTCTCTCTCTCTCTCTCTCTCTCTCTCTCTCTCATTAGCAAGGATAGACTGGGAGAACAGGCATTGTCCCCCCCCCTCACACACACACACACACACGCACACACACACACACTCTCTCTCTCTTTCTTTCTCACTAGAAAGAATAGAGAGGGAGTACAGGCATCGCGCACGTCTGCATGTGTATCCATGTATGTTTCTCTCTCTCTCTTTCTGTGTGTGTGTGTGTGTGTGTGTGTGTGTGTGTGTGTGTGTGTGTGTGTGTGTGTGTGTGTGCGCACACAACATTTTTAACACTCATCAACATTTCTTGTCTCACCCTCCCTCGCACCCCCCCCACTCTCCCTTTTATTTTCATAAATGATATTCCTCAATATTTCTTGTTTTCATTTCCCCTTTAAAAAAAACAAAAAAAAACAAAAAACCCCCCCAAACAAACGGTATTTCTCAATATTTCCTGTCTTCATTTTTTTTTCCCCAAAAGAAAGGATATTCCTCAATGACTATACATTGTCCAAAATTATGCAGGTTAAAACTGAAATGGACAAATAATTTCTAAACGATTTACTCATCGGTAAGAATGATGAAAACCCGTGGGTTTGTTTTAACCCCTTCAATGCTGGAGGGGAAAAAAAAAAAAACATTAGAAAGCGGTGTTTCCAGTCATATAACTTCCCGAAACAATAAGCCTAAAACTGAGAAAATGATCTGCAGATATACCACTCTAGATAGACTGTGTGAATTTTCAGCCTTCCAGAGTTATTTCCCTTCATCAGTGACGTTATCATGCACGTAGGTGATGGCGTGCTGCGGGACTCAAGGAGTTAATTAAGGCCTAGAGTTTGTGCACGTGTTCGGGTGTCGATAGTACATTTACGTGACAAGGTTTGCATTATGTTCTTTGTTAACATAAACAATCCACCAAACCTCCAGCAACAAAAATAAAAAAGAAAGAAAAAAAAAGAAAAAAAAAAGAAAGAAATAAGAAACAACAACAACAAAAAAAAAACCAACAACAAGAAAAACCACACCATAAAACATTGCGACAAATATATACACATATAATATTATATCCCTCTTTTTTGCAGTAACCAGTAACTGTACAAAGACCACTTCACAACTAATCCAGTCGAAATATACATCACTCAAATTAACACAAAAAGTCAAGTGTTTGTGTATGCACACACACACGCGCGCGCGCGCGCGCGCGTGCATGCGTGTGTGTGTGTGAACAAATTCTCCTAGCACGGACTATCCAATGCCTGTGGCACTGGGAAGTGTCTATAATGCAATTCAGCAAACATGCGTGCGCTACTGTTGACGAAATCCAATGGTGATTAATTAAACCTCTCTCTGTCTCTCTCTTCCTGTCTTCTCTCTCCCTGTCTCTCTCTCTCTACTCACAAGCCACACTCCCCCCCCCTAGCCCCAACCCCCAAAATAACCCCCCCATTCCCCAACCCATGTCAGTATGTCTCTCTTTGACTGTCTGCATCTAAGTCGGTTTCTCTGAGTGTGTATTTCTATCTAGTTCTCTCTCTCTCTCTCTCTCTCTCTCTCTCTCTCTCTCTCTCGCGCGCGCGCGCGCTCTTTACACATCCGTTTGCATTAAGACATGATCTAGTAGCTATCCTTTCATCAGATAATGAAGACATCCTATTTTCACTCGCCAAATATATTGTAGAAGCATACAACATTCGAAGGAAAAGATTAACAGAACGATCGTTTTAACATGATAGAAACATAATGCAGAATAAAATATAAGATCCATAACTCAATTTAGATTGGTAAATAACCAAAAAAGGCTCGGCTGCAAAGTTGGATGGTCATATGTTCGAATTAATTACTTAGTATTATGCATGAGTAATAGGGAATATGTTGTATTAATGTTGTGGGTGTGAATGTATGAGTGTTTATGTGTTTATGAATATGTACTTATTTGCTTGTTATTTCCCCTTATTTTTCGTTTTACTTTTTCTTTTCGTCGTCTACTAAAATAAGCTGAATAATCCCCCTTGGCACTAGAGCTGTAAAACGCTATTTGCCAATAAAAAATTTGTCATTGTCATTGTCTCTCTCTCTCTCGCGCGTGTGTATGTATGTGTGTGCGCTCGCGCGCTCGCGTCAGTGTGTGTATGCATGTGTGTGCACGGATGTGTGTGTGTGTGTGTGTGTGTGGCGGGGGAGGGTGGGGGGGGGAAGGGGGGGGGGGCGGCGGGGGGTTGTTTTCTTCATTATGTATACCTTTCTGCATGAAAACCTTTTCCTTTCATTTATGTGTGTGCTATTTGTAATAGATGTAGATTAGCGAGGACAGATTGGAAGAATAGGCAATGCCTAAAATCTTAATCCTTGAATAAAAACGTTTTGAGTTCTGAGTTCTGAATTCTCTCTCTCTCTCTCTCTCTCTCTCTTTCTCTCTCTTTATGTCTCTGTCTCTCTCTCTCTTTCTCAGTTTCTCTTTTCCTTTCTGTTTCTCAGTCTTACTCTCTCTGTCTCAGAATATATCTCTGTCTGAGTCAGTCTCTCTCTCTCTGTGAAAAAATGTCTCTCTCTCTCTCTCTCTCTCTCTCTCTCTCTCTCTCTATCTATCTGTCTGTCATATATATAATTTAGTATGTGTTTGTATTGATATGATAATGTGTCAATGTTACATGTGTAAATATCTATTGTATAATTTATCTGAACTTTGTTTTCTGTGTATTGTCCAAACCTTCGAGACGAACGACTGAAAGAAGGCACC
>NC_134878.1:28753594-28756094 GCF_041734735.1 Babylonia areolata
TTAACAGCGTTTCACCCCAATTACCACCATCAAAATATTGCAAGCGGAAGGCTCTTATACTGAAGAGGTGAATGTTGACAAAGAATACCACAATTCTGACGACGGAAGCTAAAGGTTGGGTCATTGAGACACCCACTGGACATCCAAGGGGTCTGTGTAGAGGAATAGAGAGGACTGGCCGTACTGAGAGTTAATGGACATTTCTAAAGAAGCAAAAACAGAAAAAAAACAACACCATAAGTACTCTGATAGACAGAAACAGCCAAGCAGCTGGATTATACATAGGTTGGTTATCATCATGGAGTATTATCATTCATTTCTTAAGATCTTACACAAGCTGTCAAGGAATACAAACTATCAAGTATCTTAGAACACGTTCACAGCAAGTGAACACCACAATTATTTCTTACGAATATCAATAAAAAAGAAAATAAATATGGGTGGTTAATTTTCGTTAATCATGAACATATTACTAATCATTTGTGATCAATAATTTGTAAGGCAGCCATCTGGCAGAGAAAATGGCATGGTTAAAGTTAATATATGCATTATATTCTATCAATTCTATATCGAATTTTTAATTTGTTCAAAATTGTGTGATGATGATAATGGTGATGATGATGATGACGATGATAATAATGATGATAATGATGATGATGGTAATAATAATAGGGATGATGATGATGATGATGAATATGATAATAATAATAATAATGATGATGATGATGATGATGATGATAACAATAATAATATTAATGATAACGGATACATGTTGAAGAGGAAGCCTAAAACGCTTTACAATAAACATTTTTATATGCACATGACATTGCTTGCAAAAAAAAAAAAAAAAAAAAAAAAAAAAGAAAAACCCACAACAATGATTTCATACCCACACCCACACAAACACACACACACACACACACACATTTCCATTGTATGTAATCTTCTCATGATAATAACTAAAATAACAAACAACAACAACGGGAACAAGAACAACCAGTGCAACAACAACAATATTGATAACTATTGTAATCATATTCATTTTGAAATATTCAATATCTGTGATTCCATATATATATATATTTCTATGTATATATATATATATATATTTTTTTTTTTAATATAATTTTTTTTTTATAAACTTTGCCAAACAATTCGAATGCAGCTGTAGCCGCGGCCATACGCCAGGGGGATATAACATATCAAAGTCAAGTGACGGAAAATGATGGATTATGATAGAGAGAAAACAGATTTCCGCTTTATTGAAATTAGACGTGAGCAGAAATGGAAAAAAAGTAAGACTTTTTTTTTTTTTTTTTTTTTTGCTACAGGAAGAAGAACTTGTTGTTGATGGAGGAGGAGGAGGAGAGAGGCGCGCGCGCACACCCACCCACACATATACATATATTGACAAAGATACACACAGTCACACACACACACACAAACACACACACACACACACACACACACACACACACACACACACACACAAACACAAACACACACACTCTCACACACACACACACACAGAGTCAGAAAGACGGACAGACAGACAGAGCAAGCGAGCGAGTGAGCGAGAGAGAGAGAGAGAGAGAGAGAGAGAGAGAGAGAGAGAGGGGGGAGGGAGTGGGGGTGGTGGTAGGCAGACAGACAGACAGACAGTTCGTATTTTCTAACACCCTTGTCACAACCAGTATCAACACACACCGTTTAATTTTTATTCAAAAAAATTTTTTTTTTAAATAAGGCAGCGACAACCGTCAGTCATCACAGTATTACAACGTAGAACGCGTGGAGCGAGCGGAAAACAACAACAACAACAGCAACAAAACCACACACACACACACACACACACACACACACACACACACACACACACACACACACACACACACACACACACACATACATACAAACGTAAGCCACCCCCTCGCAATTTCTCCGACTGTTGCTGTTTTAATGTTTTAATGTCGGTACACACACACACACACACACACACACACACACACACACACACACACAGACACACACACACACACAGGGGGTTCAGGCACTAAGCAGGTCTGCTTGACACAGAATCAGACAGACAGACAGACAGACAGATAGACAGACAGTGACAGAGACAGAGAGACAGAGAGAGAGAGAGAGAGAAAGAGAGAGAGAGAGAGAGAGAGAGAGAGAGAGAGAGAGAGAGAGAGAGAGAGAGAGAGAGAGAGAGAGAGAGAGAGAGAGAGAGAGAGAGAAGGACACCTACACACACACACACACACGCGTGCGCGCGCGCGCACAGACACACATACATATACACACATACACGCAGAGAACACACACAGACACACACACACACACACACACACACACGGAAAAGAAACAAGAGAGAGGGGGGAAAATGAAAGAGGAAAAAGACGAGAGACAAGATAGTGACATAGCAAGGCGGCCAGCTCACACGTTCCATATGTCCATCCGCGACCGATACAGGTAGTCTGACGCTAAAAGCAAA
>NC_134878.1:28781094-28783594 GCF_041734735.1 Babylonia areolata
CTAGGAAGCGAGAGAATCTGAGCGCGCTAGTTCGAATCACGGCTCAGCCGCCGATATTCACCCCCCCCCCACCCCCCCACCCCGACCCCTCCACTAGACCTTGAGTGGTGGTCTGGGCGCTAGTCATTCGGATGAGACGATAAACCGAGGTCCTGTGTGCAGCACATAAAAGAACCCACGGCAACAAAATGGTTGTTCCTGGCCAAATTTTGAAGAAAAATCCACTTCGATAGGAAAAACAAATAAAACTGCACGCAGGGAAAAAAAAAAAGAAAAAAAAAGGGTGGCGTTGTCGTGTAGCGACGCGCTCTCCCTGCGGAGAGCAGCCCGAATTTCACACAGAGAAATCTGTTGTGATAAAAAGAAAGAGAAATACAAATACTCATTCACATATGGGTGGAGCTGAGGAAAATCGGAGTGAAGCCCCTTTTCCCCCAAGGACACAGCACCATGCCCAAACGGGGCCTCGAACTCCGTTCTCTGGTGAACAATCCATCCTTTGGCCAGTGTCTAGCTTTTTTTTTTTTTCAACATTTTTTTATTCAGACAAAGGTTTACAGATACAGAATTTATGTTTTGTGCATTAGAAAGTATAGGGTAGGCATATAATTAAGTTCTAAGTACTGACAAATCTATAACAGCAAAACAATATATGTTCAATGTCAAAGTTCCAAGGTATCATTGAAAAGCTTAATCTTGTATCAAACAATTATAAAGTGCCCATTTTTCCACAAACTTGTTATATTCCATAGTTATGTTAAAGGCATACTTGTCTATTTCATATGCCTGTTTGAGGTCCTTTTTGAACATTTGTAATGTTGGTTTTACTTTGTTGATTCTACATTTGTGTATATAGAATTTAGCTGTCAATAAGATATATGAGAAACATTCATCAGTTTTCATTTTGTTATGTCCAAAAAGCACCAGTGTCTAGCTTTTTTGTTCCAGTTCTTGTTATTCTTCTGCGTCTGTAGGCTGCAACTCCCATGTTCAGTCCCATTGAATTTAAGAATGGGCTTTTTTACGTGGATGATAGTTTTCACCCCGCCATGCAGGCACCCACACTCCGTTTTCTGTGGTGTGTAAGCCGAGTATGTTATTGTTTGCATTCCCGACTGAACGCTGTCATGGATTACACGATCTGTAACGTGTGTATTTTTTTCTTCTGAAGACACAAGAAAGGGGGCTCATGAACTGACAAGTCTGCATACATTATGCTGAGACTGGAAAGATCCCCACTCTTAACTCACCAGCTGCGCCGAATCTGAGGATCGAACTCGGGGTAAGTCGAGGCAAGAATCCATCGCTCTAACCATTTCGGCCACCCGCACATCTGTCCATCCCTTAACCAACTGAATGAATGAATGATACGGATACTTACATAGCGCCTGTCCTCGGTCGGAGACCAAGCTCCAAGCGCTTTACAAACACGGAGTCATTTGCACAACAGGCTGCCTACCTGGGTAGAGCCGACTGACAGCTTCCCTTCATTCGTTTCTTGTGTCATCCAAATAATCAAATTTCAGGCACGCACATGCACACACTCGGACAGACATGTAAGATTTTATGTGTATGACCGTTTTTTTTGGTTTTATTATTTACCCCGCCATGTAGGCAGTCATACTCCGTTTTCGGGGGTGTGCATGCTGGGTATGTTCTTGTTTCCATAACCCACCGAACGCTGACATGGATTACAGGATACTTAACGTGCGTATTTAATCTTCTGCGTGCGTGGCTCAGGCACAAAGCAGGTCTGCACATCATGTTGATCTGGAAGATCGTGGGGAAAAAAAAAAATCTCTACCCTTTACCAACCCACCATGGGCCGTTATCGAGATTCGAACCCGGGACCCTAGGAGATTGAAAGTCCAACGCTGTAAGCCACTCGGCTGTTGCTGTTCTGTCCAGGTGCCTCCTTGTAGAGGGATGATGGTGGTCCGGCCAGTTTTCAGAGGGCACCAGTTCCAGCATGCGGCCATCACCGTTGATGACCCGCGCAATTTGTGTGGTCCCTTTTCCAGCAGAGCCGTGGCGAGCGGAGCCCTTAGGAGCGATCAATATAACCCGAACAGCAATCTCCTAATCCAGTTATTCTCCATTCCCCAGCCTCACCCACCTAACTAATGCCCATGCCTCAGGCAAGTGGATGAGCAACAATTTTTTTTTATCACCAGGAAATCCGAATCATTTTGACCCCCCCCCCTCCGGCCAAGATGCGACAAATTCCAAATGAAGTAATATATATTTTTCTTGTGTTCACGATTTCAAAATCCTAACAAAGACATTCAAAAAAAAAAAAAAAAATTACGAAGCTAATGAGTCCAAGGACCAATTCTCAAATCTCTGTACGGCCTACGATGGCGTGAAATTCACTGGTAAACATGTCAGCCCAGGCTTTCATTGAAAGCGAACATGCTGTGAAATGGGGGAAGGGGTGGTGGTGGTGGTGGTGGGGGGGGGGGGGGGGAAGGTGATTTTTGTCCAGTGATGCAAAACCAGC
>NC_134878.1:28801094-28803594 GCF_041734735.1 Babylonia areolata
AGTATTCTGTCCATCGCTTTAGGATGTCTTGTTCTTCTGTTAGACATTTTCCATCCTTGGTCTGGATGTTGGACATAGTTCTACCTTGCCTTGTGTTGGTAAGTTCTTTCACAACTTGGTAGGCTTTCTTGCTGTTGTTTCTTGTCAGGTTTTCCTCTATGTCCTGGCATTTTCCTTCAATCCAATTCTCCCTTGCCTTCTTCATGCTTCTCTTGATTTCGGTGTTAACTGCTTTGTACTGTTTTGCCCCTTCTTCTTCATTCTTTTTCTTTTTCAGGTCTCTACGTTTGTCACACAGCTGTAGGATGTCGTCCGTGACCCAGGGCTTCTTTTTGATGCGTTGTTTTCCAAGAGTTGTTTGGGCTGTTTCAGTCACAGCTGCGTTGAAGTCGCTTACGAGTGTATCCAGGTCGGCGTCATCTGCATCGAGAGTGATGAGTGGCGCGAATTTCCCACCAATCATGGCTTGGAATGCCTCTTGTACTTCAGGATCTTTCAATTTTTCCAGGTCGAACTTCAGTCTTGAGAATCTTTGTTTCTTTGTTTTCTTCAGTTGGAGTTTGAAGGTCATCATTACCAAGTCGTGGTCACTTGCAATGTCAGCTCCTGGGAAACTTCTTGTCTTGGAAATGTTCACGCTAGACTGGAAACGCTTCTTTACCATGATGTAGTCTATTTGGTTGTGGTGATCTCCTCCAGGGCTGTGCCATGTCCATCTTCTGGATGCTTTGTGTGGTCCAAATGTGTTTGTTATCTTCAGGTTGTTGAAGCAGGCAAATTCCAGGAGTCTCAAACCTCTTTCATTTGTAGCGTTGTTACCATATCGTCCACATGTGCCTTTCCAGGTGTTGTAGGAGTCTTCTCCGATCTTGGCGTTCCAGTCACCTTGTACTACTATGATGTCTTTCTTTGGTGTCTGATCAAGGGTTTCTTGTAGTTGTTCGTAGAACTCCTCAACTTCATCATCGCTGTGATCAGATGTTGGAGCATATGCTTGTATGATGGTGATGTTGAATGGGGATGCCCTCAGGCGGATGGTAGTGAGCCTGCTGGATATTGGTCGGCAGCCCATGACAGTGTTAACAATGTCTTTGTGGATCAGGAACCCTACTCCATGTTCGTGTTTGTCCTCTCTACCACTGTAAAATAGTCTGTGGCCTTCAATTGTGGGTATTTCACCGATGTTTTTCCATCGTGTTTCACAGAGTCCTAGGATGTGCCAGCGATATTTGTTCATTGCATGTGTCAGTTCTTCCAATTTTCCTGGCGTCCTTAGTGTTCTGACATTCCACGTGCCAATAGAGATGTTGTTCCTGGCCCGGAGCTTGTTGTTGTGTGGTCCACCAGTAGCACATTTGTCACCTCCACCCTGGTTTGCAATGGAAGGCGCGGTCCTTGTTGACCCGGGCGACGACCGAGCCGGTATGGGTTGAGTAGTGGTCGTCATTCATGCGGTGAGTCTTGGGCAGAAAAGCATGGCGGAGCCCATCCCTCTCCATGCTAGACTGGTCTAGCTGCGGCTTTCCTTGATTGGAGAGGCCGAGATCTAGTTTTGATATAGCGCCAGTTGCTCGCTCGGGTGCCGCGTCGGTTGAAACAACCTGCACCGTGTCCCCCTGAGGAAACACCCACATTAACGTGGCGAGAAGGTGCGACTACGGTATTCACCCTTTCTTAATAGAAGGAAGGGATATATATATATATATATATATAGAGAGAGAGAGAGAGGGAGAGAGACTGAGAAAGTTTACTTTCCTGTTTTATAAGGCTTCTCTCTCTCTCTCTTTCTCTCATTCATTCATTCTCTGTCTCTGTGTTTGTCTGTCTCTCTCTCAGTAGGCGTGTATGTGTGTAGTATATGTGTGTGTGTGTGTGTGTGTGTGTGTGTGTGTGTGTGTGTGTGTGCGTGTGTGTGTGTGTGTGTGTGTGTGTGTGTGTGTGTGTGTGGAGTTAAAAGACATTTGTGTTTTCTCAACTTTTATGTGACATTGTTGTGTATTTGGAAATGTTTGTTCTGGGCATGAAAAGATTATTTTGCAGTAATCCTCCATACTCCAATAGGAGTGAAAGGATAATTAAAATTTGAAACGTGTGTGTGTGTGTGTGTGTGTGTGTGTGTGTGTGTTGTGTGTGTGTGTGTGTGTGTGTGTGTGTGTGTGTGTGTGTGTGTTTATATGTCCCCCACCCTCACCCCCTTTGTGACAGCAGCCTACGATTCCAAATCAGTTCCTTTTCATTCTATTCACTACAAATTATCACCCTCTTTGACACTGTCTCGACAGCATCTTGGAACAAAAATAATCGGGAACAAGAGAAGCAAGGCCTTCAAGACTCACTTGTGATACACTTAAAAAAAAATCTAATCGTTAAAATGTGTTCTGTATTGTTATTATAAAGCTTCGGGTTAAAAAAAAAAAGAAAGAAAAAAGAAGTCCTAACCAGATTCGAATCCCGCGTGTTCGGGTGAGAAGAAATTGTCTTATCCATTACACTATCGTGG
>NC_134878.1:28821094-28823594 GCF_041734735.1 Babylonia areolata
CTGTCTGTCTGTCTGTGTCTCTTTCTCTCTCTCTCTTTAACTCTCTCTCCCTGTGTCTCTGTCTGCTTATCTGTCTCTTTCTCTCCCCCCTCTCTCTTTCACTCTATCTCTGTCTGTCTCTTTCACACTCTCTGTCTGTCTGTCTCTTTCTCTCACCCCTCTCTCTTTCACTCTATCTCTGTCTGTCTCTTTCACGCTCTCTGTCTGTCTGTCTCTTTCTCTCCCCCCCCTCTCTTTCACTCTCTGTCTGTCTGTCTGTCTCTTTCTCTCCCCCCCCTCTCTTTCACTCTCTGTCTGTCTGTCTGTCTCTTTCTCTCCCCCCTCTCCCTTTCACTCTCTGTCTGTCTGTCTCTTTCTCTCCCCCCTCTCCCTTTCACTCTCTGTCTGTCTGTCTCTTTCTCTCTGTGTCTGTCTGTCTGTTTATCTCTTTCTCTCTCTTTCATTCTCTCTCTGTGTCTCTGTCTATCTGTCTCTTTCTCTCCCTCTATCTCCCCCTCTCTCTTTCACTCTGTCTGTCTGTCTCTCTCTCTCCCTCTTTCACACACACACACATACACACACACAAACACACGGGCACACACACAACACACACACAACACACACAAACACACGCACACACCGTTAGTTAAGAATGCTCCCAGCTCCGCTGTTAATTCCATACACGCTGGAACATTCTTAACTCTCAGTCAATAAACTTACTTTGGCACTGCAAAAGATCGCCTGATACAACCCAGTCCTAATGCCTTTGCCGTCAAGTTAAGGCTGCCGAGCCATTGCAGTCTCACATACCTTTCTTCTTCTTCTTCTTCTTCTTCTTCGTTCGTGGGCTGCAACTCCCACGTTCACTCGCATATCACACGAGTGGGCTTTTACGTGTATGACCGTTTTTACCCCGCCATGTAGGCAGCCGTACTCCGTTTTCGGGGGTGTACATGCTGGGTATGTTCTTGTTTCCATAACCCACCGAACGCTGACATGGATTACAGGTTCTTTAACGTGCATTTTTGATCTTCTGCTTGTATATACACACGAAGGGTCAATTCTGGCCAGTCACGCTTGATTCGGAAACTGGTTATAATAATAATAATAATAAATAATAATAATAATAATAATAATAATAATAATAATAATAATAATGGTATTTATATAGAGCTGAATCTTGTGCAGAGAGAAATCAAAAAGCGCTTTCACGCCATAACTCTAAAAAAAAAAAAAAAGAAAAAAAAAAAAGAAAGAAGGGATAAACTGAAGACAAGGAAGAGGCAGGGAAGGGAGGCTATTTTGGGAAGAGGTGGGTTTTAAGGCCAGACTTGAAAGAGCTGAGTGTGGAGGAGACTTGACCGGAAGCGAAAGAGGAAGTTCATTCCAACTGCAAGGTCCAGAGACAGAGAAAAAACGGCGGCCGCCAACAATCGAGCGTTTGAATCTGGGTATGCGTAAACAGAGTGGATCCGACGCCGATCGCAGTGAGCGAGATGGAGTGTAGAGGTGAAGGCAGCCGCAGAGATTGGAAGGGGCAGATTTGTGAATGGTTAATTGTCTCTACACACAGGTACAGAAACTGGCTGTTCGACACGGGGTGAACAATAGGATACAAACAAACATCAACGTAAACTGAGTAAATTAAGTTAAAGCATGTACGGTAAATTTAATAACACAACACCACAGTCGCACACATAATATGTTTGGGTTATTTATTTATTTATTTGATTTTATTCCATTAAAAAAAAAAATTCTCCTCCCATTTCTAACCCAAACATGGGACGCCGAAGCTTTTGAGTTACAGATTAAAAAAAAAGAAAAATTAAAACAAAGATTATAAATGAAGCTTTCCTGTGCATTGACGCGTTTAACTCACTCAGTACGGCCAGTCCTCTCTTCTCCTCTACACAGACCCCTCGGATGTCCAGTGGGTGTCTGAATGACCCAACCTTTAGCTTCTGTCGTCAGAATTGAGGTATTCTTTGTCCACATTCACCTCTTCAGTATAAGAGCCTTCCGCTTGCAATATTTTGATGATGGTAACTTGGGTGAAACGCTGTTAACGTTGTCTCTTTCGCCGTTCGTATGGAGAGAGTTAACGCTTGGTGGGTAACACTACGAGGAAGAATCGTGGCTTGAGAATTTCGTCACCAGAGACTAGACATCCATCATGGTCAAACAACAACAATAACTAACAAAACAAAACAAAACAAAGTGCGCTTGTTTCAAAGAGGTGTGTGTGTGTGTGTGTGTGTGTGTGTGTGTGTGTGTGTGTGTGTGTGTGTGTGTGAAAGCGTGTGAACTGACTCATATACGCTGCGGCACCACAGTTACTGTTGAAATTTAAAAAAAGAAAAAAAAAAAAAGGAGCACATAGTCAACTTTCGAATAAACACAGCGCACTGATCAAGCCCTTGAGAGCGTATCTTATGTGTGTACAAAATGTTAAGGAAAAATGAATTATAGAAGAAGTGGTGCAAAAAGCAGCAACAACAAAAAACAAATACCCCGCCCCCAA
>NC_134878.1:28831094-28833594 GCF_041734735.1 Babylonia areolata
ATTCTCTTCCATAATATGATTATTATTATGATTATGATGATGATGATGATGATTATTATTATCATTATTGTTATTATTATTCATTATTATTATTTTTTCATTATATTATTATTATTATTATTATTTTATTTTATTTTTTGTGTGTGTACGCCTGTAGTTGACTTCATCAACTTTTTGCGCCTTATACATGTTATTATTATTAGTAGTAGTTCTTTCTATGTATTTATCTATTATTATTATTATTATTTCTTTAATAAATTTAGTTGTTGTTTTTTCTCGCCTGACTAAGCGCGTTGGGTTACGCTGCTGGTCAGGCATCTGCTTGGCAGATGTGGTGTAGCGTATATGGATTTGTCCGAGCTACTGAAACTGAAACCATAATATGACCTTGCCAATTTTGTTGGAAAAAAAAAATATCAGTCGATCCTTGAATTCCGAAATAAATGCATTGTAATCCCCCTACCTCCTGATTTAACCAAACAATACCAAACCCGTTTTCAGTAAGCATGTTTCTTTATAATTATTGGATACCCAGTTACACTTCCCATTCTCGTGCTGACTGCGATAACATTTCATAAACTTGTCCACATTAATGATCTTGTCACAGGTAACGGTAAAGTTTTAACCAATACTTAATGCTTTTTCAATATACATGGATATACAAAGGGTATCAACCAGTTTCACCATTGACCATTCTGTTAGAGGAGTGGAGACAGAGAGAGAGAGAGAGAGAGAGAGAAAGACACACACACACACACACACACACACACAGACGCTTTGACGCTTTGACATTTTTATTGTCATTACCTGTAAGGGTCTATTGACAAGGGGGTGACGGGGATTAATTCTTAAATCCTCTTAAATGCAAAGCAACATTCTGCTTAACAGCGTTTCATCAACAAACAGACAAAAAAAAAAAAAGAAAAAAAAAAGAAAAGAAAAAAAAGAAATATCTAAATATCACTTTCTCACGATACATTAAACAAGCGGAACACACACACACACACACTCACACACACACACACACACACACACACACACACACACACACACACACACACACACACACACACACACACACACACACACACACACACACACACACACACACAAAGAAACTAATCATACAGGTCAGTGGAGCGTCATCTACTTCCCACCCCCCACCCCCCAACTCCCCACACACACCCACATCCCCCGTATTCACACCTCCACAAATCTCTCTCTCTCTCTCTCTCTCTCTCTCTCTCTCTCTCTCTAACTCATTTTATGCCTCTTGTGTACACACGTTGAATTGTGTGTATATGTACACATGTGTCAAAAATCCTAGTGTATCTGTTGTTTATGTGCTACTACCCCTACCCCTACCCCAAATATATCCCTTGTGACCCCGGTACACTTGGTAATAAAGACATATTCTATTCTATTCTATTCTATTCTATTCTCATAGCGCCGCATAGATGATTTTCAAACACAAAGTTGACTCATTTTGTTGGAGACGACAAAGTAGTTTTGTATTCTTCCCAGCCCAACACCTAACGCCCCTCCCCCTCCATCTCCCCCCCCCTTCCCCCCACCCCCCACACACTTCCTCCGACTCCACCCTCCCCCTCCCCATCTCCCCAACTACCCCCCCCCCTCCCAGCCCCCCCCCCTCCACCTCCTTTCTCACTCAGCAGTAGCTGTGTCAGCCTCCCATTTAGAAACCCGTTTAGCGATTAGCGGGGCTTGGCACGGAAATGGGAATTAATCTGGATTGCCTCGTCCACCACTTGCCACGCTAGTTCACACACACACAGTGTGTGTGTGTGTGTGTGTGTGTGTGTGTGTGTGTGTGTGTGTGTGTGTGTGTATAGACTTCACAAAAAGCTACGGATGGCATCAGGAACACAGGTATGTTTTTCAGTCAAGAAATATTTAGGTGTTGTTGTTTTTTGTTTGTTTTTTTCTGATAGAAAAGAAAGAGGGTTTAGATTAATTAAACCGGTTACACATGTGGTACTAACCACCGACTTGGCGTTCAATTACACAGACCGGCTTTTTTTTGTGCTGCCCCATCATCTGCACCGTTTCAGTGGCATTACTCCCACACCGGTCATTTAGATTTCCCCATACACAGCCACACCCGGGTTCGTCCGTCGCAGTTCCAGCGTCGGCAGTCCACAGGGAACCATCGATGTTAGGTCGCCAGGAGGCCACACACCAGAGGAGCCCCTGCACTGCTGCTGAGTCACTTCGGTGGTGTTCAGTGGTGCCTGTTCTGATTTAACGTACTTAGGACACCACCTACTTAGCCCCCTACTAACGACAATAATGGCTTAGTCGCGGAGCCAGACTGAGTGAGCGTCCCTCCCAGAGTGGAGACCGCCACCACGTCCCTCAAACAACAGCCCCCCCATGAATCTGCCGATACTGACAACATTGACAGGACTCACCCCAAGCACGGAAGTGGAGGGGTATCGAAACTGAGGTCACCATGAGAGCAGGGCATGAAAGGCCACAG
>NC_134878.1:28841094-28843594 GCF_041734735.1 Babylonia areolata
GGATACATACAAGTGGATATCAATATAAAAACTTGTGCATACTCACACAAGCATGCACTGCACACACACACTCTCTCTCTCTCTCTCTCTCTCTCCTTCCCTCCCTCTCTCTCTCTCCCTCTCTCTCTCTCTCACACACACACACGCGCGCGCGTTTGAACAGAAGCCACATATTACATGTGGATGGGGCTGATGGTTAGATCTTCAGGTAGACGGTTGTTGATTGCACAATTCTATGGAACGGAAAGAAAGAAAAAGTGGGAAGAAAGAAGAAAGCATAAGAAAGAAAAAAACAACAGAGGCAAGGCCTTCAAGACTCACTTGTGATACACTTAAAAAAAAATCTAATCGTTAAAATGTGTTCTGTATTTGGTATTATAAAGCTTCGGGTTAAAAGAAAAAAAAGTCCAAACGGCAGATTCGAACCCCGCGTGTTCGGGTGAGAAGAAACTGTCTTACCCATTACACTATCGTGGCTCCTTACCTGACGTTCAAAAATATAATATTCAAACATGCTTTTTTGAAGGGCGATAAATCGATAGCGGTATTCGCGGTGAGAACGCTGTTTAAATCATATTATTCTGGTGTATCTTTGGCATTCAAAAAACCTTTAAGGGCAATTAAAAATTCTTTTTAAGTCCGCGGTAAAGGAGACGTGGCTATCGCCGCAGGCACACCGCAACATTTAGCCGTTTTTTTTTCTGGATCTAGATAGATGTACAAGTTTCAGTTAGTTACACCCCGTTCAGTTGACACGGTCGATTCAATTTCTCTTTTATGTTCATTCTAGTTTTATAGTTTTAAAGTTGATATGAAATTGAGTATTTTGTTAAACTAATAACACGTAGAGCCAAGTACAAGTATTTCTAAACGTCTTATGAAGTGAAAAGGACTTCATTTTGAGAAAAGTCAAGACTGGAAATTTTTACGTTTCCGATCAGTTCAAGGGTATTAACTCAAATGGTTTATTATTTTAACTCACTCAGTACGGCCAGTCCTCTCTTCTCCTCTACACAGACCCCTCGGATGTCCAGTGGGTGTCTGAATGACCCAGCCTTTAGCTTCCGTCGTCAGAACTGTGGTATTCTTTGTCAACATTCACGTCTTCAGTATAAGAACGTTCCGCTTGCAATATTTTGATGATGGTAATTGAGATGAAACGCTGTTAAAGTCGTCTCTTTCGCCGTTCGTATGGAGAGAGAGTTAAACTGTGAATTCCGACTGATTCTGTGGATATATATTTTTTTATGGCAGTTTGGGGCATAATCCAGTAAGTGATGAGGCGTTCACAAATCTTTCTCTGAATAAATATTTACAGGTCTCCTTCTCCAGCTTTCCATCACATGTTATCGTGTATTGTCGATTGAATATAGGATTGAATGGGCAGGTCAACAACTTGAAACAAAATGGCGTCGTTCGCGTTCGCGAAGAATAATTTATGAGCACGCGCTTTGAATGTGTATAAATATGTGTACGCAGTTGATTTTGCTCATGACCTTCAGGGCTCAGCCAACAGATCTGTAAAGTCCACTTGTCGTATTGATTTTAGTATTTTCCGAAAAAGACCACTTGGGCGAATGAACATAGTGAAAGCCCTGTACAATGAGAGTAAAACACACACGCTTTTTATGTACTGAGTATAATTTCAAAATGTAATGTTTAAGATGAGAAAGATCAGTTTAAAGCAAATTAAGTCCCCTAGCATTAATTACAGATTAATTTCCCTTTTTTACGATCTGTACCAAAACGTTTGCAAAATAAATATAACTTCCATGCTTAGCAAAAGAAGTTCCTGTTTGAACAAAACATGATAATAATGACTGCTCTTGTTGTGTCGAATATCAGATCAAACGGCCAAGTTTAGAGAATAAATAAAATATAAATATAACAGTAAATGCAGTTTGCATATAATCTGGCTTTTTTTTATATTTTTTTGTGCCCATCCTAGAGATGCAATATTGTTTTAAAACAAGATGACTGGAAAGAACTGAAATTTTCCTATTTTTATGCCTAATCTGGTGTCAACTGACAACGTATTTGCAGAGAAAATGGCAATGTTAAAGTTTACCAGGGACACACACACACACACACACACACACACACACAGACAACCGAACACCGGGTTAAAATATAGAATCACTTTGTTTACACAAGTGATTCAAAAAGGACTCTGCCTATTCCGCGCTGAAGTTGGATGCTTAGTGGGAAGAGAAGGAGAGGGAGGAGGAGGAGGAGGAGGAGGAGGAGGAGGAGGGGGGGGAAAGGAGGAGGAGGAAGGGGGAGGGGTGAGGGGGGGAGGAGGGGGAGGAGGAGGAGGGGGGGGCGGCGGAGGGGGCGGCGGTCCTGCCGTTAAGTGACGTCAAAAAGGCGAGACAGACTTTACATGTCATTTTCCAGGCAGCCACGCGAAAGACTCTGCTCTATCGGAGTGTGTGTGTGTGTGTGTGTGTGTGTGTGTGTGTGTGACTCGGGCGTGCTCGTACGTACGCACACACACACA
>NC_134878.1:28848594-28851094 GCF_041734735.1 Babylonia areolata
GCGTCCAACACATATGCACAGAAAAGTTAGCGACAGTTAAATTGGGTCAACGTGTCTGTACAGTCACATTAAGCCAACGCATCTGTGTCTGTGCACTCCCTACACCACCACCACCACCAAATCCTACCCCTTCACACACACACACACACACACACATACACCAAAAAAGATGTCGTGCAAGCGGTTGACAAACGGCTCAAGTCTTCCCCACTGCCCAAAGTGTCTGAAAGGGATTGATATAAATGTGTCGGGGGGAAAAGTGTGTAACCTGATTTTGTGGCAAAAAACCGTAGGCCGGTTTTTTCCTTCCTTTTTTTTTTCCTTTGATTCTTTCTCCTTTCTTTCTTTCTTGGATGTCTCTGGTTCTTTTATTGTGTTCCTTCCTTTCGTTATTTGGTTTTCCTCCTCCTCCTCCTCCTCCTCCTCATCATCATCACGATGATCATCATTTACTTTCTTTCTTCGCTCGTTCTCTCTTTTCTCTCTTCTCATTTTCTTTCTTTCTTTCTTCCCTCGTTCCTTTCTCCCGTTCTTTCTTTCTTTCTTTCTTTCTCTCTTCCTTTCTTTCTCCTTTGATAATGATGATGAATAAAGACTGGTGGTGGTGATGGTATGGGAACAAAAAATACACCGCCTTGCCTGGATCGGACACCAAGCTCTAAGGGCTTTTCCAAACACAGGGTCATTTTCACAACAGGTTGCCTTCCTTTGGCTAGAGCCGACTGACGGCTTTCTTTTGGTTCAAGATCAGCTCTCTATGTTATAAATGTATTCACAAATCAGCCCCTTCCTATCTCTGTGGCTGCCTTCACCTCTACACTCCATCTCGCTCACTACGATCAGCTTCGGATCCACTCTGTTTACGCATACAAGCTCTCAACTGTTGGACGCCGTTCTTTCTGGGCGTTGCAACTGGAATGAACTTCCTATTTCGCTTCGTCAAGTTTCCACACTCAGCTCTTTCAAGTTTGGCCTTAAAACCCACCTCTTCCCAAAATAGCCTCCCTTCCCTACCTCTTCCTTGTCTTCAGTTTCTCCAGTTTTAGAGTTATGCATGCGTGTGAATGACTGGTGCGAAAGCGCTTTGATTTGTCTCTGCACAAGATTTAGCGCTATATAAATACCATTATTATTATTATTATTACTTGTTGGGCACTCATTATTCACTTCCTGTGCCATTCAGTCGGTTTTTACGCATACGCACACGCGCACGCGCACGCTCGCGCACACACAGACACAGACACACACACACACACACACACACACACACACACACACACACACAGACACACACAGACACACACGCACACACACACAAGGGGACAAGTCTGAACTACTCTGAACCGAGCCCTTGTCACGAAACCTACTGGAACACTGCTAGGAAACGTCTAAATTATTCATAGCCAATCAAAGAAGGTTTACTGGTTGTTTTTTTTTGTTGTTGTTTGTTTTTTCAGCTCTAAGTATGTCTGTGTCTTTGTCTCTGTACGAGAGAGCCGGGGACAAAAGCTTTGATTGGCGTGAAGTCTGCGCTACTTTGCTGACTTAATTACTTAAGTATTTTATGTTCGTACTAAGTCCACTGTTTAGCGTTGACAAGGGTGAAATTGTGGGGTAGTTATTGAACCAAAAAATTCAGTGGACGAGAATATTGTAGTAGTAGTAGTAGCAATAGTAGTAGTAGTAGTAGTAACTGCTGTTGGAGTTCTTGTGGTTGTTGTTGTTGCAAAAACTATATCAACAAATGTAATTGTTGTTGTCGTTGTTGTTGTTGTTTCTGTTTCCATTGATGGCCGTTAAAATGACGGGCGCGATAGCCCAGTGGTTAAAGCGTTGGACTTTCAATCGGAGGGTCCCTGGTTCGAATCTTGGTAACGGCGCCTGGTGGATTAAAGGGTAGAGATTTTTTTTTTCTGATCTCCCAGGTCAAGATATGTTGCAGGGCTGTCAGTGCCAGAACCCTCTTCGTGTGTACACGCACGCAGAAGATCAAATGCGCACGTTAAAGGTCCTGTAATCCATGTCAGCGTTCGATGGGTCATGGAAACAAGAGCATACCCAGCATGCACACCCCCGAAAACGGAGTATGGCTGCCTAAATGGCGTGGTAAATGAAAAAAACAACAAACGGTCATACACGTAAACTGTTAAATGTCTGTATACGTGTGTGTGTGTGTGTGTGTGTGTGTGTGTGTGTGTAACTGAAACCTGATGGAATGACACAGGAAACGAATGACGAGCGCCCAAATGGCATCCGTCAGTCGCCTCTACCCTTCCCAGATGGGCAGCCTGTTGTACAAATGACCCCGTGTTTGTAAAGCGCTTAGAGCTCGGTCTCCGACTGAGGATAGGCGGTGTATAAGTACTCATATCATCATCATCATCATCAAAATCTACACCAACAAACGAAGCGCTGTAGGCTTCGAACAATGATCAGTAATGAGCAATAATAAAAACAACAACAACAACAACAAAAAAACCCAACAACAAAAAAACAACCC
>NC_134878.1:28863594-28871094 GCF_041734735.1 Babylonia areolata
ACCCAAACAAACAAAAAAATTAATAATCAAATGTTGTATGCACTACTTCTGTAGATTATTCGCAGGAAAGATACTTGCCAGGATCCTACTAAACCGCCTCACAGCACACCTTGACCAAGGTCATTTGCCTGAGAGCCAATGTGGATTCCGGAAAGAGCGCGGAACCACCGACATGGTGTTTGCTGCAAGGCAGCTGCAAGAGAAATGTCAGGAGCAAAATGTTGATCTGTTCTCCACCTATGTCGACCTCACTAAGGCCTTCGACACCGTGAGTAGAGAGGGACTGTGGAAGATCATGGCCAAGTACGGATGCCCTCGGAAATTTATTTCCTTGGTCAGCCAGTTCCATGAAGGCATGCAGGCTCGAGTCCAGGACAATGGCGAAACATCTGCTCCTTTTGCTGTCACAAATGGTGTCAAGCAAGGCTGCGTCCTGGCTCCAACGCTGTTCAGCCTCATGTTCTCTGCAATGCTTACTGATGCCTTCAGAGATGGCGATGTTGGAATCGGCCTAAAGTACCGAACAGATGGCAAGTTGTTTAACCTCAGAAGGCTACAAGCAAAAACGAAGGTCATGACAGACATCATCAGAGACTTTTTGTTTGCTGATGATTGTGCCCTCAACGCTGGATCTGAAGCTGACATGCAACTCAGCGTCGACAAGTTTGCCACTGCCAGTAGGAACTTTGGCCTTACCATCAGCACGAGGAAAACTGAAGTTCTCCATCAGCCAGCCCCAGGGAAACCCTACGTTGAGCCCAACATCACAGTCAACGGTCAGAGACTCAGTGCGGTGGAGCGGTTCACATACCTTGGTAGCACACTATCACGAAATGCGACCATCGACGATGAAGTGAACGTCAGGATTGCAAGAGCAAGCGCAACTTTTGGCAGACTCAGTGCAAATGTCTGGAACAGAAGAGGCATTAGTCTTGAGACCAAGCTAAAGGTCTACAGAGCAGTAGTTCTCCCCACACTACTGTACGCCTGCGAAACTTGGACAGTGTACCAACGACATGCCAAGAAGCTGAACCACTTCCACACAACATGCCTGAGGAAGCTACTGAACATCAAGTGGCAAGACAGGACCCCAGACACAGAGGTGCTCGCAAAAGCCACCCTTCCCAGCATCTTCACCATCCTGATGCAGTCCCAGCTTCGCTGGGCTGGACACGTGGCGCGCATGCCAGACCATCGGCTGCCCAAAAGGCTCTTCTATGGCGAGCTGCAACAAGGGAAGAGATCACACGGAGGTCAGAAGAAGCGCTTCAGAGATACTCTGAAAGTCTCTCTTAAAGCGTTTGATATCAACCCTGACTCCTGGGAGGAATCTGCAGTGGACCGTGACAAATGGCGCGCTGCTGTGCACAAACATGCCAAGTTGTGCGAGGCCAACAGGACTGCTGCAGCTATTCAGAAGAGGCAGGCCAGAAAGTCACGGGCAAACAAGCCCCCTGACAATGATATGCCTGTCTTTGTCTGCCCCAACTGTCAGCGAACATTTCGTGCGCAGATTGGACTATTCAGTCATCTGCGCATTCACAGATAGATTCATGAGCATCCTCCCCCCCCCACCCCACCACCACCCTCCCCCCATCCCCCAGCTGGATGACAACGATGGTCATCATCGATCTCGATGGACACACCACCACAGATTATTATTTGAAAAGAGGTTCATGTGGGGACCTACAATAAACAACCAACTGGACTATTTAACACATAGCTAGCTAACTTTAATAAAGAACAGTTTGAAATATAGAACCTTTTTCCAAAAAATGTTAACGTTTGAAACTGGTAATAATAATAATGATAGTATTTATATAGCGCTGAATCTTGTGCAGAGACAAATCTAAGCGCTTTCACACCAGTCATTTTACACGCATGCATAACTCTATAACTGAAGAAACTGAAGACAAGGAAGAGGCAGGGAAGGGAGTTCTATCTTGTGAAGAGGTGGGGTTTTAAGGCCAGACTTGAAAGAGCTGAGTGCGGAGACCTGACGAAGCGAAAGAAGGAAGTTCATTCCAAATGCAAGGTCCAGAGACAAGAGACAAAACAACAAAACAGCGTGGCTACACCGGCAGAGAAAGCAAACGTGAACGGATTATTCCAGACAGAATCTGCTGGCCTCACTACAGGCATACCCGGCCCCATTCTCCTCCTCCTCCTCTTCATCCTCCTCCTCCTCCTCCGAACCTGCCCATTTTTTTTCTTTCACAGTCACACACGCACACACATATACAAGCACGTTTGCACACACATACACACACACACACACACACACACACACACACACACACACACACACACCGAAGACTTCGATGATTTGGGTTGGATCCGCCCCTCTCCCCGCCCACACACACACACCCACCCACAACCCTCCCCAACCCCCCCACACACACATACGCACACACAAACACACACACACACACACACACACACACACACACACACACCACACACACACACACACACACACACACACACACACAGACACCACACAGACACCACACACACACACATACAGCCACCACACACACACACACCCACACACACACACAACGCACACACAACTCATCCACGTCCCCTGGCCCTTCTCACCACCACTACCACCACCCCTCAATACTAAGTGATGATAAATGATTATATAAATAAACGAATGAATAAATGAATAAACGAACCCACCCACCCACACCACCAAACACAAACCAAACCACCAAACAAACAGAAACCCTCCCACAACAAGGGTTACACAGATTCCCCAGCACCTGACACAAAAACTCCCCCAGCCGCTCCAAGACAATAATAGCTCCACCTCAGCAACCAGCAGCCAATTCCACTGCACAGCAGCAGCAGCAGCAGCAGTAGTAGTAGTAGTAGTAGTAGTAGTAGTAACACCCAACCAAAGTGAAACTGAAGGACAAAGGTGCCTCCGAAGTCCCTTCCTCACACCCCCCCGCACCCCCAGCCCCCACCCCAGCCATCACTTCTAAATGAAGCTACATCCATCAAACTCCCAATGCGTTGGTGGCCCTCTCTAACTCTTTGACACTGATAGCATCCATGGGGGCATCTATGCAGAGCGCCGGATGTTAACCCCCCCCCAAAAACAAAACAAAACAAAACAAAAAAAAACAAAGAAGTAAAAAACAAAAACAAACACACACACACAAAAAAAGCAAAAAAAAAAAAAAAAAAAAAAAAGCAAAGAAGCAACAACAACAACAAACAACAACAAAAAAAAAAACCCCAAAGAAACAAACAAACAAAAAATAAATAAAAAGCAAAGAAGCCAAAAAAAACAAAAAAACAAACAAAAAAAACCAAAAAACAAAACAAAAAAAAACCCAACCCAAAAGCAAAAAAGCAATAAAACAACAAAAGCAAAAAAGCAAAACCATCAAAAAAGAAAAATAAAGGCAAAAACAGCAACAACAAAGAAAGCAAAAAAAAAAAAACAACAACAAAAAACAAAAACAAAAAACAAACAAACGTATACTGCTTATTCCTTTACCCTATTCTAAATGAAGCTACATCCATCAAACTCCCAAAGTGTTGGTGGCCCTCAAACTTTTTGACACTGATAGCATCCATGGGGACATCTATGCAGAGTGTCGGATGTTAAAAAAAAAAAAGCAAAAAACAAAAAATCACCCCAAAAGCAAAAAAAGCAACAACAACAAAAAAGCAAAAAAGAAAAAAAAAAAAAAAAAAAAAAAGAAGAAGAAAAAAACCCCTCGTGGAGCGCTCATTATTATTCACTACCAGTACAAACAAACGATTGTTTGACCCCAACCTAATCATAATCATATTCCCCTGAAAATCACAATGAATGCTTTTTTTTTTTTCTGGTTTAACTCGCGGCAGACAAGTTGTATCTCTCTTGACCCAGCATACTTACTGTTTTTTTGTTTGTTTGTTTGTTTGTTTGTTTTCTCTCTCTCTCTGTCTGTCTCTGTCTCTCTCTCTCTCTCTCTCTCTCTCTCTCTGTGTGTGTGTGTGTGTGGGTGTGTGTGTGTGTGGTGTTTTTTGATTCAGTGAATTTGTCCGTAGTTGCGTTTGGGATTTAAAAAAAAATGCCCACTAACATCTGACATGCATACATTTTTTTTACAATGCCGTATCTCTTGTATGCTATATTCATTTCTTCTTTTCTTCTCTTCCTCAAAATGATTGTATGTCTGATGTGTGTCTTAATTAACCAACCAAACAGTTGGTGCGGCCATTGTATACTATTATGAATAAGCAAACTACCAAAATGTTATTTTTATGTTTGTGTAAGTTACGATGAAATAAATATGTAACATTTACCACGTGCCCACCAACAGGGTTTCCCTGAAATGAACACGCCTTGTCTTGCCTTGCCTTGTCTTGTCTTGTCTTGTCTTGTCTTGCCTTGCCTTGTACTGCCTTACCTTGACTTGCCTTGTCTTGTGCTGCCTTGTCTTGTCCTGCCTTGTCTTGTGCTGCCTTGCCTTGCCTTGTCTTGTCTTGTGCTGCCTTGTCTTGCCTTGCCTTGTGCTGCCTTGCCTTGCCTTGCCTTGTCTTGTCTTGTCTTGTCCCAGAGCCATCACTTCCAAATGAAGCGACATCCATCAGCTCCCAAACGCTGGGTGGTCCAGAAACTCGTGACACTAACAGCACCCCCATGGGGACTTCCAAAGGCACTGAGACTTTTCGGAAGACGAGCCGAAATAATTATGTGCTGCGTTTGGGGAGGAAAAATAAAACGTGGGGTGTGGGCGGGAGGTGGATGTAGAGGTGCGGATGTGGGTGAGGCTTGATGGTGGTGTTGGTGGTGGTGGTGGTGGGGTCGGGGTGGGGGGAGTGGGCTGTGTCATTTCAGTTCAAGTTACGTTATCTCTGCAGAGAAGTTTAACAATGCTGGTATCGTTTCTCATGCTCACATTACAACCTTATGATATGAGACTCAGAGTGTGCGCGTGCGCGCGCGCGTGTCTGTGAATATGAGAGGGAAAGAGAGAAAGAGAGAGAGGGACAGAAAGAGAGAGAGAAAGACAGAGAAAGGCAAAGAGAGACTGAGACAGAGACAGGGACAGAGAGAGAAACAGGGAGACAAAGAGGCAGACGGGGACACACACACACGCACAGACACACACACACACACACACACACACACACACACACACACACTCACTCACACACACACACATACGCACACACACACACACACACACACGCACACACACACTACTAAGAGACAGACAGACAGACTCGAACCCAGACCCTCATGGACACCATTCTGCAACCTTCCCCTCTCTCTCTCTCTCTCTCTCTCTCTCTCGCACACACACACACACACACACACACACACACACACACACACACAGAAGCGCACCCCGCAACCCCCACCTCCTCCTCACCCCAGTATTTCACCTCTCCTTTCCCTCCCCCCCACGCCCCCCCTAAAAAAAAAAAAAAAGAAGAAAAAAAAGCTGGCTTGCATTCATTTCTCTCTCTCCAGCGGCAACAAGGCGGCATAACGGGCAGGCTCTCATTGATCTCAGCAGGATCACAGACCACTTCAAAAGGAGCGCCGGCATTCCGCTACTTCCCTCCACCCCCCCCCCCCACCCCACTGCAGGCACCAGGAATCCCTAACGGTCTGGGAGGGGGTTGGGGGGGGGGAGCCGGCAGAGGGGTTGTGGAGAGGGGTGGGGTAGGGGGTAGCTGGGGCTAATTAGAAACCGCAGACATCCAACCACCCTTCCCCCCACACCACAACCATCTCCAAACCTCCACCCTTTACCCGCTCAAACTACCTGACGACTACAAACCTTTTTTTCTCTCTCTCTCTTCTGGGTACAGGGAATACGAGTTTCTTTAATTCAGACAATTGTTTCTCTTGTTGCTGCAACAGGAGTGCGAGTTCCTTAAAGACAATGTTTCTCTTCTAGGTACGGTTCTTTAAGACATAGTTTCACGTCTGGGTACAGGTTCTTAAAGACATTGTTTCTCTTCTGGGCACAGTTCCTTAAGACATTTGCTTCTCTTCTGGGTGCAGGACTGTAGATTCCTTAAGACATTGTTTCTCTTCTGGGTGCAGGAATGTAGATTCCTTAAGACAGTGTTTCTCTTCTGGATACAGGAGTAATGGCCTAGAGGTAACGCGTCCGTCTAGGAAGCGAGAGAATCTGAGCGCGCTGGTTCGAATCACGGCTCAGTCGCCGATATTTTCTCCCCCTCCACTAGACCTTGAGTGGTGGTCTGGACGCTAGTCATTCGGATGAGACGATAAACCGAGGTCCCGTGTGCAGCATGCACTTAGCGCACGTAAAAGAACCCACGGCAACAAATGGGTTGTTCCTGGCAAAATTCTGTAGAAAAATCCACTTCGATAGGAAAAACAAATAATACTGCACGCAGGAAAAAAATACAAAGAAATGGGTGGCGCTGTAGTGTAGCGACGCGCTCTCCCTGGGGAGAGCAGCCCGAACTTCACACAGAGAAATCTGTTGTGATAAAAAGAAATACAAATACAAATACAGGAATGCGAGTTCCTTAAGACAGTGTTTCTCCTCTTCTTCTTGCTTCAGGAATGTGAATTCCTTAAGACATTGCTTCACTTCTGGATACAGGAATGTGAGTTTCTTAAGACATTGTTTCTCTCCTTCTTCTTGCTACAGGAATGTGAATTCCTTAAGACATTGCTTCACTTCTCGCTACAGGAATGCAGATTCCTTAAGACATTGTTTCTCTTCTGGATACAGGAATGTGAGTTCCTTAAGACAGTGTTTCTCCTCTTCTTCTTGCTTCAGGAATGTGAATTCCTTAAGACATTGCTTCACTTCTCGCTACAGGAATGCAGATTCCTTAAGACATTGTTTCACTTCTGGATACAGGAATGTGAGTTCCTTAAGACATTGTTTCTGTCCTTCTTGCTACAGGAATATGAATTCCTCAAAACATTGCTTCACTTCTGGGTACAGGAATGCAGATTCCTAAAGACATTGTTTCCCTTCTGGATACAGGAATTCCTTAAGACATTGTTTCTCTTCTTCTTGCTACAGGAATGCAGATTCCTTAAGACATTGTTTCACTTTTGGATACAAGAATGTGAGTTCCTTAAGACATTGTTTCTCTTCTGGGTACAGGAATCTGAGCTCCTTTAATACATCTTTTCTCTTCTTGGTGCAGCAAGTGTGTGGGAGCTCCTCGAAACATCATTATGATCATTGGCGAAGAGGATCTTCCTCTTCTCTTTCTTCTTCTTCTTTGCTCGTGGGCTGCAACTCCCACGTTTACCTGTATGTACACGAGTGGACTTTTACGTGTAAGACCGTTTTTAATAACCCGCCATGAAGGCAGCCATACTCCGATTTCCGGGTTAAAGAGGATCTGATGCTGTCCTCCAATCTCTTCTGACGAGGGAAGCGCTGTGAGGCCTTTCTAATTTCCTCCTACTCCCTTGTAAAGTTCACGGGTAATCATCGTCGTGAACAGATCCTTAGACAGTCCACGATGAGTACCCCCTCCGCC
>NC_134878.1:28878594-28881094 GCF_041734735.1 Babylonia areolata
GTGTGTGTGTGTGTGTGTGTGTGTGTGTGTGTGTGTGTGTGTGTGGTCTACATTTCAAGCTCATAAAAGTCGACATCATCCATCACGCCTCAGAATTTCTAACTTCTCTGTACGACAAACTTCCTGTCTTTTACATGAGAAATCACTTGAGCGGATCTTGACCTGATATTTTTTTTAAGGGTGTTGTCGTTTTCTTCATTCTCTTTCTTCTTTCTCTCATAAAGCATTTGTTGCAGAATCTCTCGCTTGTGTGCCAGGATTCTGGTGTTGTGTAAAGGTGGTGGTTGAAGCCAAATTCTGGACTCCTTGGCGGGTGAAGAATATTCTGAAATATGCCAAAATTCTGGAGTCCAACTTCTGATTCCGGTGCTTTGGGGTGGGGTGATTGGGGTGGGGGTTAATTCATAGCGGTTCCAATCGTTTTACCCATTGTAAATTTTGAGGGTTTCGCAATACCCCAAATTTCAAAAATTAAAAAAAAAAACCCACAGAAATTGAAGAATCAAGACAATCTCAGTGAAAATGAAGATACTGTCATCGTGTATCAAGTCTGCATAACCCCCCCCCCCAAAAAAAAAGAGAAAAAAAAATGTTTGCATGCACCACATGGACCACAACTCCATTTCTTTGATTCACAGAAATCTAAGATAACTTTTTCTGTGATCCATAAGTGATGGGACACCTAGTAGAAAAAAGAAAAAGAAAAAAAAAGAAAGAGATATTGCTGGAGAGAAAAAAAAGTCGTTATTTGACTATAGTGCCTGCTCAGCACAGAAGCGTTTGGGCCGGAATCCGGTGGACAATTTGAACTGCTGCTATCGTTTTTGAGAGAGAAGAAGATACACGTCATGAAATTCGCGACAAAGATGGAGGACCAATTTCTTTTTTCTTCTTTTTCTTTTTTTCGGATCAAGAATCTCTCTCTCTCTCCCCCTCCCATCAGATCAATTCTATTTACGTCAACCATTTCACACATGCTTGCTTGCGTGCAGGCTAGCGCGTCTTGCTCTCCCAAGGGCGGCTCGAAATCAGGAAGTGGATACAGATCAAGAGAGAGATTGGGAGAGGGAGGGTGGGAGGGGTGTCGAGAGTGGGGGGGGAGGGCGGGGTGCTTAGAAATAGAACCCCCCCCCCCCCCCAAAAAAAAAGTTATTTTTTGAAAAGAAAATTAACTGCCACCCCTTCTGTCTGTTTCCACTCAAGACTCTGTCAAACAGTGGTTTGTGGAACCTCACAAAAAGCGGAACAGCGCCACTTCAGATTATTTTGGCGCAGCCAAGAAAGAGTTGGAGGAGGGGAGGGGGGGGAGGAGGGAGAAATGGAGGCCGGGGGAACAGGCGGGGGGGGGGGAGGGTGCTGGGGGAGAGGGGTTGTTGGAGGGCGGCCCGCCATGGGAGGCGGGGGGGATGGAGGAGGGGGGGGGTAATTTTGCCTTGATTTAGAACTCCCCTGGAGTTGACGCAACGGTTCTTTGAAGAAACGAAGGAGGGGTTGGGGGGGGGGGGGTACAAGACAAAAGTTATCCTCCCTGTAGAGGTAGGGGGAGAGAGGGGCAGAGGGAGTGGGCGGGGATGTGTGGGAGGGGGGGGTGGTGGGGGGTGTCTGGGGGGGGGGATGTGGAGACATCCATCACGTGTCTGTTCTCTCTCGCCTTCGGATGCGGTGCACGCCGGGCACCACACAAGTAGCATGGACTGATGGAGTCTCCCGTCGGAACGACGGATGAGTAGGCAGGCAGGCTTATCTGTCGGGGTGTGTCCTCACATGGGAGAAGAGGCCGATTCTGGATGCGCAGCGCTTCCCACAGGTGTTGTAAGGGAAAACGCCTCCAGAAGTTGAGCCCTGCTTCCTTCGCTCACGCTTCTCCTTAATGGCCAGCGTTCTCTTGTTTTCAAACGTCTTTATGCCACTAGAGCACAGGATCCTCCAGCGAGAGCGGTCAAGGACATCAGTTTCTCAGGAAGTGATGTCTATGTCACAGGCTTTGAGGTTTCGTCTTCAAGGTGTTCTTGATGCGCTTGCAGGGTCTTCCAAGTTCGCGGTGGCCATACAATAGCATCTTCGAGATCCTGCTGTCTGTCATGCGGACAATGTATCCGATACGTCGTCCATGTTTCACAGCAGTGCAACAAGGTGGTCAGCACAACAGCTCTGTATGTTTTGATTTTGGTGCTGAGCCTGGTGCCTTTGTTGTTCCACAGCCTGTTGTTGAGTCTGCCAAGGGTGGAGCTGGCCTTCGCGATGGACTTTAATAGTTAAAAAAAAAAAAAGACCACTAAAAAAATCCGCCGGTCGTCAGGGAGCAAGGGAATTAATCATCACGCTTTGAACTATCGTATTTATTTCCTTTCTTATCAAGTTGGGTTACGCTGCTGGTCAGGCATCTGCTTAGGAGGTGTGCTGTAGCGTATATGGATTTGTCCGAACGCTGTGACGCCTCCTTGAGCTACTGATACTGATACTGTTTTAGCTGTGTGTGTGTGTGTGTGTGTGTGTGTGT
>NC_134878.1:28891094-28893594 GCF_041734735.1 Babylonia areolata
TTACCTCTGTTGCCTGTGTCCGCATACTGTTTTGCACTTTGGATTTCTCTCTGACCATTTGTGTGTGTGTGTGTGTGTGTGTGTGTGTGTGTGTGTGTGTGTGTGTGTGCGTGCGTGCGTGCGTGTGTGTGTGTGTGTGTGTGTGTGTGTGTGTGTGTGTGTGTGTGTGTGTGTGCGCGTGTGTGTGTGTATTTTTTCTCTCTCTTGGAATTGACGGGCTACCATCCATGAAATGAACAAATTCGTGGTCAGCCGGGTAACAAGCAATATGAATTGGCTTGATTTGAACGGACTAGTCCTGAGAGAATCTGAAACTCCACTCATATCATTTCAGGGAAAATAATAATAATAATAATAATAATAATAATAATAATAATAATAATAATAAAAAGGCTCAGTTTGAAAAGATTCAATTGGCGTCGAGTTGCACTGGGAAAAATAAAAATTAATGCATCGTTGTCAATCAATCCACATTAAAATGATGGAAGAGAAAAACTGTTTACCCGAGCTTGCCCCTGCCCCCCCCCCCCAACCCCCCGGACCCCCGACCCCCTTCCCCCACACCTATCCCCTCCCCGCCCCCCCCCACCCTCCCACCTTTTCCATCCCCCACCCTTTCAACCCCGTTACTTAGTTGTGTTTTTTTCTATTATTACGTCTTTCTTCCTTTAGCTTTCTTCTTCTTCTTTTTCTTCTTCTTCTTCTTACTACTACTACTACTACTACTACTACTACTACTACGATAACTGCAACTACTACTGTTCTTCTTCTTCTTCTTATCATCATCATCATCACCATTATTACTACCATTATCGTTATTATAACATTCATTATCATCCTTCTTATAATTACCATTACTACTACTACTACTACAGCTGCTGCTGCTATTATTATTATTATTATTATTATTACTTTTTGTTTGGGTTCTGATTAAAACCAGCAATCCATCTATGTCAAAATTAACTTTCAAGATCTTCAAGAATAGAGCTATTGGAAATAACTTTTCAAAAGTATTAAGAGCTTACTCTCCTTTTCTTCTCTCTGTCTGTCTTTCTCAACGACCGTAAAGAAAAGCTGCTGAATACGATTCTTCAGAAACCGATAGAAGAAAAGCGAATCTACACCTTTGTGAATACTTTTGTTGTGTGCATATGAGAGTACTTGCACACACACACACACACACACACACACACACACACACACACACACACACACACACACACACACACACTAATAATGATAATAATAGTAATAATAACAACAACAACAATAACAATAACAATGATAATAAACAATGATGATGATGATGATGATGATGATGATGATGATGATGATAATAATGATGATGATGATGATGATGATGATGATGATGATGATGATGATGATGATAAGAAGAAGAAGAAGAAGAAGGAGGAGGAGGAGGAGGAGGAGGAGGAGGAGGAGGAGTAATAACAATAACAATAATTATAATGAATAACAACCAAGAATAACAACAAGTACAAGAACAAGAACAAGAACAAGAACAACAACGACAGCGACGACGCCGATGTTGATGATTATGATGGTGATGATGATGATGATGATAACAACAACAACAACAACAACAATAATAATAATAATAATAATAATAATAATAATAATAATAATAATAATACATTTAAAACACACACACAACAAAATCACCATAAACCCCCAGTCAGCAAACTGCTTTACAAACCCTTACCAACCCGCAAAAGAAAAAACAAAAAAAAAAAACAACAACCCAAAATCACCCACACACACGAGACACACAAGTTCACCCCTTAACAGTAAGCCTGCACTGCTGACCCAACCAAACAGACAGCCAAACAGACAGACAGACAGACAGACAAAGACAGAGAGACAAGACAGAAAGTAGATAAACTCCCCCACTAGCAAGCAAGCAAGAAGGAGAAGAAGAAGACAACAAAAGAAGAAGGGAAAAGGTCAGAAGCGAAACGCGGGTGTTGAAGCGTTCACTTGTCCAAACAAGACAGCAACCGCGCTGCCATTGCCGCGTCAGTGTTTTTGCATCGACTTGTGCGATGAGCCACAGCTTGACATTTTCATTCAACCTTCGCTTTGCCGATGTTTTCGCAGGCAGACAACTGTTATGTGAGCGGCGTCAGAGGCAAAAAAAGAACACTTACATCCTTCTACACAGTGCCACTGCTCTAAAAGTAGGTGGGATAGCGCATGTCTTCTTCTTTGAGCCCCTTTTGCTTACTGAAGCCAGCGGAAGTGTTCAATCAGCCATTTTTGCTACTCGTGTCAGTACAGCGCCAAGCGGTAACTTCATGTATGTAGTCGAGCGCGCGCTCAGCTGGTTACAATGACTGCTTCACGGCAAGCTTTCACTGGCTCGCGGCGTTAGTTAAGCTGACATTCCTGTGTGTGCCTCCACAGCAAGTTTGCGCTACGTGTCACTGCACTGTTTTCCTATAATAACATTGGTAAATAAACTATTGGCAGACATCAATCA
>NC_134878.1:28898594-28901094 GCF_041734735.1 Babylonia areolata
AACCAGTAACCAGAACCTAATCTAGTTTCGTGCACAGACAGAAAGATGGGAAGACAAACTCAAAGAGCACCACGTATTATGACCGTAGACTTCCAGATTCCATAAACGCAGTGGGAATAATATTTTTTTCCCCCAGAGGACAAAAGCTTCAGACGTTTCCGAGTACATCAGGATTCAGCGCACACAAATACCTTTTTTTTATTTCCGCATGTGTGTTGTGTGTTTGGGGGTACGGGGTGTGTCTGTATTTGTGTCTGTATTCTTCTGTGTGTGTGTGTGTGTGTGTGTGTGTGTGTGTGTGTGTGTGTGTGTGTGTGTGTGTGTGTGTGTGTGTGTGTGTGTGATGTTAAGATGATGCAGGTGACTATTCGAAAATATATTATTGCTTATCTATTCATAGCCTTATTCATCTGAGATGATGACATTAGATAAAACATAGAACATTTTGAAAACTGCATGAGACTATTTGGTGGAGGTGACTGTGTGTATGTGTTGTGCGCATGTGGATTGGGGGCGTGGGGGGTTGGGGGTGGGGGGTGGGGGTGGGATGGGGAGTTATAGGAGTAGTGGGGGTGGGTTACAGAAATGTTCACCAAGATGTATATCAATTGCTGTGATGACAAGTGAAGCCGCTTAGAAATATAGAAATATCATGATCCTGGGGCGTATCGTGTCGGAAATAATTGTTTTTGTTTGTTTTGTTTTGTTTTGTTTTGTTTTGTTTGTTTCTGTTTATTCATGCGATTCCACAAAATCTCTTCGCATTATTATCATGATTATCATTATTACGATAATTACAATGTGTTTTGAGCACAACAGTCGTTTTCACAAAAGGCGCAACAGAACGTAACTCAATATAATCATTATTTTTGATATTATTATCACCATCATCAACGACAACATCATCGTCATCATTACTGACGAAGAAGAAGAAGAAGGTGGTGGTGGAGGAGGAGGAGGAGAAAAACAGCAAAAACAACAACAACAACAAGGGGAGGAAGAGGAGGAGGAGGAAGAGGAGGAGGAGAAGGAGGAAGAGGAGGAGGAGGAGAAGAAAGAGGAGGAGGAGGGGGAGGAGGAAGGGGAGGAGTGGGGGGAGGAGAAGGGGGGGGTGGATAGGAGGAGGATGAGGAGGAGGAGGAGAAGGAGGAAGAGGAGGAAGAGGGGGAGGGGGAGGAGGAGGAGGAGGAGGGGGAGGAGGAGGGGAAGGAGTGGGGGGAGGAGAAGGAAGGCGGCGAGTGGATAGGAGGAGGAGGAGGAGGAGAAGAAAGAGGAGGAGGAGGGGGAGGAGGAAGGGGAGGAGTGGGGGGAGGAGAAGGGGGGGTGGATAGGAGGAGGAGGAGGAGGAGGAGAAGGAGGAAGAGGAGGAGGAGGGGAGGGAGGAGGGGGGGGGAGGAGAAGGAAGGGGGCGAGTGGATAGGAGGAGGAGGAGAAGAGGAAGAACAACAACAACAACAACAACAACAACAAGGACAAGAAGAAGAACAACAAGGAGAAAGAACACCGCGGGACCGTCATTGTGCAACTGTGGCCCCGTGGACCGCATGCCCCTTTCCCCGTGAATATGATCGTTCCTTCTGTGCGCACAGCTGAGCAGTTAGAAGAATTAGTGCGATATGAAGACATTATATGACACGACACGACATGACACGACACGACACGACACGACGCGACACGACACGACACGACACGACACGACACAGTTCAACACACCGCACGACACAATGCAGCACGTCACAGCACAACACGGTGCAACGCAAAAAAAACACAAAAGAACACGACACGACACGACATTAACACGGCACGACACGACACGACACGACATTAACACGACACTACACGACACGACACGACATTAACACGACACGACACGACATTAACACGACACGACACGACACGACATTAACACGACACGACACGACATTAACACGACACGACACGACACGACATTAACACGACACGACACGACATTAACACGACACTGCACGACACGACACAGTATAACACAACAGATCACAACAGAACACAACACAGCACAACACAGCACAGCACAACACAACACAGCACAGCACAGCACAGCACAGCACAGCACAACACAGCACAACACAGCACAGCACAACACAGCACAGCACAACACAACACAGGACAACACAGCACAGCACAGCACAACACAACACAGGACAACACAGCACAGCACAGCACAACACAACACAACACAACACAACACAGCACAGCACAGCACAACACAACACAGGACAACACAGCACAGCACAGCACAACACAGCACAACACAGCACAGCACAGCACAGCACAGCACAGCACAACACAACACAGCACAGCACAGCACAGCACAACACAACACAACACAGCACAGCACAGCACAGCACAACACAACACAGCACAGCACAACACAACACAGCACAACACCGCACAGCACAACACAACACCGCATAAAACGACACAACACAGCACGACACAACACAGTAGAACACGGCACAAT
>NC_134878.1:28906094-28911094 GCF_041734735.1 Babylonia areolata
GTTCCCAAAGACCAACTAGCCCACAAGGCTGCATGCACTAAGAGCCAGTGCAATTCTGCCTCCTAGCACAGATAACGTGCAAAAAATAAAGCGAGCTGTGAAAGGCCAGTCACTGGAGTTTTCAACGGCAACCCCCCCCACACCCCCCCCTCCCGTCACCCCACACACACATACATCACCCCCACCCCCTCCCATCTTCAGTGGTGAAAACAGTGAGGGAAAGTCCGAGGAGGGAGGGGGAGGGGGTGGAGAGACTGGGAGGAGGAGGAACAAACACAAAAGAGAAAAAGAGAAAAGAGAACAGCAACAATAACAAACAAACATAAAAAAGGGGGGGGGGGGCGAGGGGGGGAGGGGCGTTGGGGGTGGGGGGGGGGGGACGGGAGAGGAGGACGGAAGAACCAAAAAGTTTTCCCCGAGGAGAGCAGCCAGAATTTGACATTCAGAAATCTGTTGAGACAAAAAAAACAACAAAAAAAAAACAACAAACAAACAAACAAACAAACAAACAAACAACAACAAGAACAGCAGCAGCAGCAGCAGCCAACAACAACAACAACAAAAGCACTACAAATACAAAAGGTGCTATTGCGCTTTCTTATGAACCACAAAGCTCCATTTCTTACAGCTAAATGTGAGGGGTCTCTGTCCATGTCTGAGTATTATGTTCCCACGGTTCGATAACTTATTCCCAAGTCGGGGTTGGGGAGGGGGGGGGGGGGGAAGAAAAAAAAAAGAAAAAAAACTGTATGTATTTACGTCATTTTGTCAATTATCTGTGTGTTATAAAAACGGATATTTGAAAAAAAATGTTTTAAAAAAGACAAAAACAAAAACAAACAAAAACAAAACAAAACAAAACAAAAACAAACCAAAACAAAAAACAAAACAAAAAAACACACAAAAAACCCCCACCACCAACAACAACAAAAAACCCAACCAACCAACCAAACAAAAAAAAAAAAACACTTAAGAAACACTGAGCTGAAAAAGCATAGAAAACAAAATCCTAAACCAATAGAAACGTAAAACTGAATGCGCATAGAAACCTGTCGAAGCACATAAGAGCTACAGGAGCAAAAAAGAAACCCACAAATAGGGAAAACACACACACACACACACACACACACACACACACACACACACACACACACACACACAACGGCGGAGAATAGAACAGAATAGAATAAAAAGGCCCGTGGACAAACCAACAGAGCGCCAGAAACAAAAGCGGGGATGAGGGATTCCCTTAGGGGAAGCCTGTGGGGCACCAGTGTTGCCCTAACAAACAACGTAGGATGATGAATATTTGAGGAGAACCGGTGGGAGGCCCTATGCTGTTCGTACACAGCGTGCAACTGTACTGTGTTGTATTGTATTACTATTTTTTGTCACATCCGATTTCTCTGTGCGAAATTCGGGCTGCTTTCCCCAAGGAGAGCGCGTCGCTACACTGAGAGCGCCAACATTCTTCATCTTCTTCTTCTTATTATTATTATCATTATCATCTTTTCTCTCCTGCCTGCAGTTTTCTATTTGTCTTTCCTATCGATGTGGATTTTTCGAGATCTATAAAATGTTGCCAGCGACAACCCTTTTGTTGCCGTGGGTTCTTTTACGTGCGCTAAGTGCATGCTGCACACGGGACCTCGGTTTATCGTCTCATCCGAATGACTAAGCGTCCAGACCACCACTCAAGGTCTAGTGGAGGACGGGGTCGGGGGGGAATACTGGCGACTGTGCCCGTGATTCGAACCAGTGCGCTCAGAATTCTCTCGCTTCCTAGGCGGACGCGTTACCTCTAGGCCATCACTCCACTAACTGTATGAATAGCTGCTTGAAAAAAAGAAAAAAAACCCCAGACAGTTTCAGTTTCAATTTCTCAAAGAGGCGTCATCAATGCGTTCGGACAAATCCATATACGGCTACACCACATCTGCCAGGCAGATGCCTGACCAGCAGCATAACCCTCATCAGGGCCGTAACTCTCCGTTTTCACGTGCTCACGTTGAACTGCGCAAGTTGTCAAATGATGTGTCCACCTCCATGTCTTCCTCGTTTCGCAGATTATGATTTTTATGGCCTACATTTTTTTTTTGGTTAAACCTTATATTGCCTCGCTTGTTCAGAATCTATAAATACGACTCACTTTGTTGGAAAAAAAAAAGAGCTGCATAGTTTTAAAAAAATGAATAGAGGCAAAAAAGAAAAAAGAAAAAAAAAAGTCATCAGTAATACATTGATATAGCATTTCTTTCAAAAGAATGTGAAGACATCCGTCACATAATTTATCCGTATTGTCTCAAGAAATGTTTATTCATTTACTTCTTTATTTATGTATTTATTAAGATGTTTTACTATAGCGCATATTCTTGAAGCTCTATGCATTTTACAATATCATGTCATTGCCAACATTGTCTGTCACTTTTCATTTCTCTTTTCGTGTCCATTTGCAGGTAACCCTGTACAACGACCACAGCAGAAAGATGTTGATGAATGAATGTAAGATTTATGGAATGGATGGGTTTAATGATAGAGAATTAAAAAAAATGTTTGGAAAAAAAAAGCAGCATAACCCAACGCGCTTCGTCAGGCCTTGAGTACAATGCGTATGTATTTTGTATACCTATCAGAGTGGATTTCTTCTACAGAATTATGCCAGGGGACAACACTTTCGTTGCCGTGGGTTCTTTTACAGTGCGCCAAGTGCCGTGCTGCAACACGGGACCTTGGGTTTATCGTCTCATTCGAAAGACTAGACACTCAGTTCGATTCCCCCCCCCCCCCCCCCCCCCCCGCAGTCATAACTTGGGAGAAATGGCTGAGAGTGGGATTCGAACCCCACACTTTTCACGGACTCCCTTGTATCATCGGCAGATGAGCGTCTTAACCATTCTGCCACCTTCCTCTCCACATCAAGAGCAGCAACAACATAACGTATGCACATGAGAACAGGCTGACGCTTGGAATGATAACATGGCAAGACTCTCCTCCCCCTATCCCCCCTCCCCCCCACCCACCCACCCACCCGCACCACCCCCTGCCCCCCCAGCCCCCACCTCCTCCCTCCCGCCTCCCTACCCTTCCATGGAGAGCAGCCCAAATTCCACACAGACACATCCATTGTGACAGAAACGTAACCAGATACCGGGTGTATATGACGCACTCTCAAAACATATTCCGAATCAAACAGAGATATTACACCAACACAGACACTCACCCACAACACACAGACACAGACAGGCAGACAGACACATACACACAGACATACACACACACACACACGCGCGCGCGCGCGCGCACACACACACACATACTCACTAACGTGCACGTGCACACAAAATAGAAACTTATCTAAAATCACATTTCTGGATAGACGTAAAACACAAGAACGAACTACGCGCGCGCGCGCACACACACACACACCTTCTCTCTCTCTCTCTCTCTCTCTCTCTCTCTCTCTCTCCACTTGAATATATATATGTGTGTGTGTGTGTGTGTGTGTGTGTGTGTGTGTGTGTGTGTGTGTGTGTGTGTGTGTGTGTGTGTGTGTGTGTGTGTACTCACTAAAGTGCGCAGCGCACACGAAATAAAAGAAGACTTGTGTAAAATCACATTTTTCGATAGACGTTAAACACAAAAACGAACCACACACACACACACACACACACACACACACACACACTTTCTCTCTCTCTCTCTCTCTTTTATCCACTTCCCCTCACCCCTCCAACCCCCTCCCCTCACCCCCCCCTCCTTCTCCCCCCCCCAACCCCACTCCTGTCTCTCTCTCTCTCTATCTGTTTTTCCCCCCTGTTCATGATCTCTTTCTTTGCTGTGTCCTGCCATTTGGGCGTTAACAACTGGCCATTGAGAAGTTTGAAAGCCCTGTAAAGCGAAAGGTCAGACGCACAGGGGTGGGGGTGTGGGGGGTGTGGGGGTGTGTGGGAGGGTGGGAGGGGGGAGAGGTTGGGGGCTCGGGGTGGTGGTGGTGGTGGTGGTGGTTGGGGTTCGTGTTGTGCAACATTGCTTGCTTGGCGTCAAAAAGCACAAAAAAAGAACAAGAAGAAGAAGAAGAAGTAGTAGTAGTAGTAGAAGAAGAAAAAGAAGAAAAAGAAGAAAAAAGAAGAAAAAAGAAGAAGAAGAAGCCTCTCCCTCGCCCCCCCCCCCCCCCCCGGCACCCCATCCCCCTAAACCCCCTCTCCCCCTCCCCCCCCCCCACACACTCTCTCTCTTTTCTGTACACCTGGGAGTGATTTATACCTTTGTTTGTTTCAGTCGATCGTTCGGGGGTGCTTGTTGTTGTTGTTGCTGCTGTTATTGGCTCGTTCGCACGTTAGTTCGTCCGTGCGCTTGTTCGTATTGGACTTGTTTTTCATCCCTTTTCTTTCTCAAAGGTCGATGGCCTATTGACTTAAATCCTGTTCTCTCTCTCTCTGTCTGTCTGTCTTAGTCCATCTCCCTCTCTCTCTCTGTGTGTGTCTCTGTCTTTCTCTTTCTGTCTCCGTAACTCAGTCTCTCTCTCTCTCTCTGTGTCTTTTTCTCTCTGTGTCTCTGTCTTTCTCTTTCTGTCTCCGTAACTCAGTCTCTCTCTTTCTCTCTCTATATATATATATCTCTCTTTCTCTCTCTGTCTGTCTTTCTCTGTTTCTGTAACTCAGTCTCTCTCTGTGTGTCTGTCTGTCTGCCTGTCTGTCTGTCTTTCTCTTTCTGTCTCCGTAACTCAGTCTCTCTCTCTGTCTCTCTCTTTCTCTCTCTCTCTCTGTTTTCTACATGGAAAATAAAGCATAGATTAAATAGGGAGGGTTACGCTTGGATGGTCAATATGGACAATTCAATCATAACTTATGATGCGTTCGTATTGATGTGACGTGTTCAGTGTGTTCTGTGTTCTCTTTCTCTCACACTCTCACTCACTCACACTCTCTTTCTATCGCTCTCTCTCTCTCTCTCTCTCTCTCTCTCTCTCTCTCTCTCTCAATAGCGATAGATGCCTGAAA
>NC_134878.1:28933594-28936094 GCF_041734735.1 Babylonia areolata
AGCGAGAGAATCTGAGCGCGCTGGTTCGAATCACGGCTCAGTCCCCGATATTTTCTCCCCCTCCGCTAGAACTTGAGTGGTGGTCTGGACGCTTATTCATTCGGATGAGACGATAAACCGAGGTCCCGTGTGCTAGCATGCACTTAGCTCACGTAAAAGAACCCACGGCAACAAAAGGGTTGTTCCTAGCAAAATTCTGAAGAAAAATCCACTTCGGTAGGAAAAACAAACAAACAAACAAACTGCACGCAGGAAAAAATACAAAAAAATGGGTGGCGCTGTAGTATAGCGACGCGCTCTCCCTGGGGAGAGCAGCCCGAATTTCACACAGAGAAATCTGTTGTGATAAAAAAGAGAAATACAATACAATACAATACAATAAATACAATACAATACAATAAAATACAATAAATACAATACAATACAATGAATACAATGCAATACAAAACAATACAATAAATACAATACAATACAATAATACAATACATTACAATAAATACAATACAATACAATACAATAAATACAATACAATACAATAAATACAATACAATACAATAAATACAATACAATACAATACAATACAATAATACAATACAATACAATAAATACAATGCAATACAATACAATACAATAAATACAATAAATACAAAACAATACAATACAATAAATACAATACAATACAATAACTACAATACAATACAATAAAATAAATACAATGCAATACAATACAATACGATACAATACAATAAATACAATACGATACAATACAATACAATACAATACGATACAATACAATAAAATAAATACAATGCAATACAATACAATAAAATACAATAAAATAAATACAATGCAATACAATACAATAAAATACAATAAATACAATAGAATGCAATACAATACAATACAATACGATAAAATACAATAAATACAATACAATACAATAAATACAATACAATACAATAAAATAAATACAATGCAATACAATACAATACAATAGAATAAATACAATACAATGCAATACAATACAATACGATACAATACAATATAACACAATACAATACAATACGCGCCACGCAGACAGGCATGCCGTCCATTCAGTCCAAGATGACGACAAACACTAACCGTTGAACCCAAAGACAGGAGTAACAGACAGATAATACTGCCAAACTTGAATAAGTCCAGAGATTATCGGAACGAGTTTCAGGAGCTGACAGAGAGGGGATGACCCCCCCCCCCTCCCCCCCGTACCGCCACCCCCCCCCCCCCACACACACATGCACACACTCACCTTGAAAATAAAACGGAATAAGATAAAGTTAACATAAAATGTCAAAATGCTCAGATTAATTATTTTGAAAAGGACTCTCTGTTTTTGGTGGGAACAGGGAATTCCATCGCGGTTTTAATCAGTAAACTGAGCTTGATAGAAAACGTTTCGAAAAAAAACAACCCCAAAACCCACCTCAATGTAACTCTTACGCTTTCTATCATTGTGTGTGTGTGTGTGTGTGTGTGTGTGTGTGTGTGTGTGTTTGTGTGTGCGTGCGTGTAATTGTGCGTGCGTGCGTGCGTGTGTCTGTGTCTGTGTTTGTCTGTCTGTCTGTCTGTCTGCATGTCTCTCCGTGTCTGTCTGTGCACTTTACTCGCTAATGATAATTATCTCATCGCTTGCCGGAACTTACTACTTTCAATTTCCAGAAAGCACCACCTTCAAGTGACAGGATTTGTGTGAAAGACCCGATTTATTTATTAATTAATTTTTTTTTTTTTTTTTTTTCAAAATTTTTATGTCAGAGATCAGACGGCCAAGGAGCTAGGCCCAGTTTTCTTTCTCATTTTTATTTTAATCTTATGCCTTCTGCTTTCCTTTTATTATATTCTAATTTTTTTATTTATTTGCTCATTTTCTATTATCTTTTTTTCTTTATTTTTCTTTGCCCCCCCCCCACCCCTGCCCTCACGCCCCCACCACCTCATGGATCTGTCCGCAAGCTCCCACACCTTCTTGAAACTAAAACTGAGTGTATGTGTGAATGTGTGCTCCGTGCGTGTGTGTGTGTGTGTGTGTGTGTGTGTGTGTGTGTGTGTGTGTGTGTACGTGTGTGGGTGTGCGTGTATATGTGCGTACATGTGTGCATGTGTGCGTGCGTCCGTGCGTCCGTGTGCGTGTGTGCGCAGTGTGTGTATCATGTGTGTGTGTGTGTGTGTGTGTGTGTGTGTGTGTGTGTGTGTGTGTGTGTGTGTGTGTGTGTGCGTGCGTATGTGTGTATGTGTGTGTGCGTGTGTGTGTGTGTGTGTGTGTGTGTGTGTGTGTGTGTGTGTGTGTGTGTGTGTGTGTGTGTGTGTGTGCAGCGTTGGAGAAAAACTAACACGTCGTCCGTCACTCCAGCGAAACTCTTCACCACCACTGATTTCAAAAACGAGTACCGGAACTTGAGAAATCATTTCGAACACACTACCGGAATGCACTCTTTGCATGCCCCCCCCCCCCCCACCACCA
>NC_134878.1:28948594-28951094 GCF_041734735.1 Babylonia areolata
CACACAGAGTCAGAAACAGTGAGACAGCGACACAGAAACAGTGAGACAGAGACACAGAGAGAGAGACAGACACAGAGACAGAGACAGAGAATTGGAGATAAAGCACAGGGAGAGATAATCTGAAACCTTAAACAACATCAACAACAACAACAACAGCAACAACACTGCCTGCGCAAGGCTTCGCAAAAATTGTTTGACAATCACGAAGCATTAGCCGTGAAACTGTTTCCTGTCAATGTTTGCAAAAGCGCTGTGAGATGTGAAGTAGAAAACAGATGAAAGAAAGAAAGAAAGAAAGAAAGAACTTATAACAGAAGAGACGAGAAGAGATAGATAGTCAATGCGACAGAGAGAGAGAGAGAGAGAGAGAGAGAGAGAGAGAGAGAGAGAGAGAGAGAACTCAGAACTCAGAATTGTTTTTGATGTAAGGCCACAGACCAGTATACATATGAATGCACGTGTTGTACACACACACACACACACACACACACACACACACACACACACACACACACACACACATGTATATATATATATATATATATATATGAAAACCAAACCATGAGATAGAAGAACAGCAAACTGTTGTTAGAAAGAATACACAAATGATGTCACAAAACTATACAAGCTAAGGGTAATTGAGAAATACGTGTTTTTCCATCGAAGACTGAGCACTTTCTGTTCTCTGTTTTAACCCTTTCACCGCCAAGCTCGCATTTATGCACAGGCGTGGTAGAGGACCCATGTCACTGAAAGGTGACCATTCATTGGTCTGTTACTGCCCGTAATGTTCGGTGGTAGGATAGGCCGTATTTTCTATACATCGCAGGGGGGGAGGGGGGGGGGATCCCCAGCTATTTTTAGCCCTGTCTTTTCTGTGTTAATACCACAAGGAAATTTTGTACTCTAAATTGAGTGGCGGTGAAAGGGTTAATGCATACAAAACAAACAAACATTGCCCCATCTCTTGACACAATGCTGTTGACAGTTTATAATAATAATAATAATAATAATAATAATGGTATTTATATAGCGCTGGATCTTGTGCAGAGACAAATCAAAGCGCTTTCGCACCAGTCATTCACACGCATGCATAACTCTAATACTTTAGAAACTAAAGACAAGGAAGGGCAGGCAAGGGAGGCTATTTTGGGAAGAGGTGGGTTTTAAGGCCAGACTTGAAAGAGCTGAGTGTGGAGACTTGACGAAGCGAAAAAGGAAGTTCATTCCAATCGCAAGGTCCGGAAACAGAGAAAGAACGGCGGCCAATAGTCGAGTGTTTGAATCTGGGTATGCGTAAACAGAGTGGATCCGAGGCCGATCGTAGTGAGCGAGATGGAGTTTGAAGGAAGTGGGGTGGTGATACGGGAATCCTCCAATTTTGTATAACTATGCTAATGAGAGAGGAAGAGAGGGAGCGAGAGACGGGGATGGGGGCAAAGAGACAGAGACAGACAAAGACAGGAAGAATAAGAGACAGAGAGAGAGAATGAGACACAGAGAGACATACAGTGATCGGTAGAAAGTGACAGGGGCGATAAACAGACAAACGGACGGACTAAAGTAACGCAGCATTGTTTTAAATCAACTGAACAGGTATTTGAATTTCGAAAGCATTCCTGTATGAAAAAAAAAAAAAAGTTTCAAAGAAAAGAATCGGGGTTTTTTTTGGTGTTATTTTTGGTTTTGCTTTTTTTTTGCTTTTTTTTTTTTGGTTGTTGTTGTTTCTTTGTTGTTGTTTCTTTATTGCTTAGTTTTGTCAACGCTTATGTCGTGTGTTTTTTTTTGTTTTGTTTTGTTTGTTTGTTTCGTTTTTTAAGTATTCGTTGACCAGAAATGTTTGTTCAGATGTTGAGCTTCCGCTTCTTGTGTGTAAGCTTGAATAAAACACAGGCAGATGAAAACACAGCTTGTATAAAACACAGGCAGAGGAAAACACAGCTTGTATAAAACACAGGCAGAGGAAAACACAGCTTGTATAAAAAACAGGCAGAGGAAAACACAGCTTGCATAAAACACAGGCAGAGGAAAACACAGCTTGCATAAAACACAGGCAGAGGAAAACACAGCTTGTATAAAACACAGGCAGAGGAAAACACAGCTTGTATAAAACACAGGCAGAGGAAAACACAGCTTGTATAAAACACAGCCAGAGGAAAACACAGCTTGAATAAAACACAGGCAGAGGAAAACACAGCTTGAATAAAACACAGGCAGAGGAAAACACAGCTTGTATAAAACACAGGCAGAGGAAAACACAGCTTGTATAAAACACAGGCAGAGGAAAACACAGCTTGAATAAAACACAGGCAGAGGAAAACACAGCTTGTATATAACACAGACAGTGGAAAACACAGTCTGTATATATATATATATATATATATATATATATATATATATATATATATATATATATATATCCCATCCCCCACCTCCCTTCTCGCACTACCTCCCTGCCTCCCCCAACCCCATCCCCCCAAACCTTACAGACTAGTCCGCC
>NC_134878.1:28956094-28973594 GCF_041734735.1 Babylonia areolata
GATCAGCTGGCTACGATGACTGCTTCACGGCAAGCTTTCACTTGCTCGCGGCGTTAGTTGAGCTGACATTCCTGTGTGTGCCTCCATAGCAAGTTTGCGCTACGTGTCACTGCACTGTTTTCCTGTAAATAACTTTGGTAAATAAGCCATCGGCAGATTTCAATCAAGACACAGCATGTGGCATGTCTTCGGGGAAAACATGACACGATTTCATCCAAGACACACGGTTACAGTTCAGAAACTACCACCAGGTAGCAGACCACCCCTCAAGGGACTGACGGCCGGATACGAGTGTCAGAATGGCGTCCAGTTGGCTTCAGCTTTTCTGGCCAATGATCTATCCGTGTATTTTTTAGTCGGTGCATTAGCCTGGCATTACACTACGCTTTTTCTTTTTTTCATGTCAACTTCTCTACCGACCTGTTTCTGCCTTTTCACCCTACTCCTCCGAAAAAAACAACCCTGGCCCACAAATAACTGGAGGAGAAAAAAACAACAACAGCAGCAACAACAAAAAAACCCAAAAAACAAAAAAAAAACAAAAAAAAATCCATGTCAGGCAATGTTAAAAGTTTTACGAGGAGGTGGTAAGGACTACTAATTAGATTTCGTCAAAGGAGTGGATGGGTTTCTTTTTTTTTGGGGGGGGGGGGTGGGAGGGTTGGGTTTTTTTTTGTTTTTTTTCCCAGCCCTCTCCTTGTAAGCCAGGAAAATCCCAAGGCCGAAACAGTTCCACAACCCATCCCCATCCCACGTCTGCATCGAGCGCGTTCACTTCCTTTTGTATTGCTAACTCCGAAATCGATCGAGATTCGAAATAAAACAGACCCAGCTCTCAAAATAACTGTGGCTGGACCGCGGACTTTGTCCCGAAGTAACTTGCGATCAGGCTGCTTTAAACAAGGGCGCGCGCGCACACACACACACACACACACACACACACAACCAACAACAGCCCCTCGTTGAATTCTTTTGGCAAAGACGAATTCACGTTGATTATCCAAGAAAAGACATGGCCAGGATGAGGACTATTCTATTTTCGTCAGGATGTATAAAATGAGTGAACGTGGGAGTCACAACCAACGAAAGAAGAAGAAGGAGGAGGAGGAGGAGGAGGAGAAGAAGAAGAAGAAGAAGAAGAAGAAGAAGAAGAAGAAGAAGAAGGAGGAGGAGGAGGAGGAGGAGGAGGAGGAGGACGAGGACGAGGAGGAGGACGACGACGACGACGACGAAGAAGAAGAAGAAGAAGAAGGAGGAGGAGGAGAAGGGGGAGGAGGAGAAGAAGAAGAAGGTGGAGGAGGAGAAGAAGAAGAAGTAGTAGGAGGAGGGAAATGAGAAGGAGTAGGAGGAGGAAGAGGAGGAGAAGACTGAGGAGGAAGAGGAGAAGAAGGAGGAGAAAGAAGAATAAGAAGAAGGAGGAAAAGGAGGAGGAGGAGAAGAAGAAGAAGAAGGAGGAGAAGGAGGAGGAGGAGGAGGAAGAGGAGGAGAAGAAGGATGAGGACGAGAAGAAGAAGAAGAAGAAGAAGGTGGAGGAGAAGGAGGAGGAGAAGAAGAAGAAGTAGGAGGAGGAAGAGGAGGAGGAGGAGGAGGAGGAACAGAAACTGTCTTCCGATAGTACTTCACCATGCTGGATCACTATCTACAAATTAATTTCTCCTATTGATACCATGAAACATATGTCTTGATGCATTATGTCTATGGTTGATATTAGTTGCTTTGAACAACACAGGCAAGGGAAGTCAAGCCGATTCTTTTAATAGTGCTTTCCTTAAATCTCTCATATACAAAGCAAGTGAATAAAACATGTTGTTCGTTCGCAGCTTAAAAATCCCTGCAAAACTGACATGGTCTGGCCTGTTCCGTTTGACTGTAATGATGCACAATGCTACTGGGTGTGAGAACACGCTGAATCTTGTTTGTGTAATGCCAACACGGAAGCACTAATATGTATCTATATCCACAGTATGTCCCCCGAAAACCTCACCTCACTCACCTCAAGCCTATAAGTAGTAGTTGGGGGAAACCTGAGGACCGCAGACGCAACCCTCCCTTCTCCATCTGTCACAGTCAGCAGCCGCCGGCAGCAGCTCACGTGTATGGAGTCCGGTCCATTGTTTGATGTTCTCATGCCAGTTCTTCCGCTGTCTTCCTCTTCTTCTCCCGCCCTCGATGGTGCCTTGCATTATTGTTTTGGACAGACTGGTGTGTCGAGTGTTGTGCCCAACCCATATCAGCTTGCGTCTCTTCACAGTTGAAAGGAGAGGTTCCTGAGGTCCAGCAATTTTCTTAATTCTGCTCCGTACATATTCATTGGTCCTGTGCTCGATCCAGGAAATTTGAAGGAGCTTCCTCAGGCATTTGTTCTCGAAGGCCTAGATCTTCCTTTCAGTTTCGGCCGTCAGTGTCCATGCCTCGCAACCATACAGCACAATGGAGACTACCAGGGCTTTGTAGAGTTTGAATTTTGTGGAGAATCGGATGTTACTTTTCCACACTGTTCAGTTTGGTCATGGCTGCAGTGGCTGTGCCAAAGCGAATTCTTATTTCTGCTTTGCTGCTTCCATCTTTTGTCAGGGTTGCTCCTAGATATTTGAAGTTTCCGACATCTTCCAGTTGTTTTCCGTTCATGAAAATAGTGGCATGGTTCATGTTCACGCTGTTTACATAATAGAAAATAATAATCTTATCTATTACAGTTTCTGACAGTGCCAGTCTATTCTTGAGATAACATGTCAGCAAGTCTTTCTTTAAATATACTGTGGAACTCCTTTCTATTTCCAACACGTCAAGCATAAAATTCCCCTTAAAAGAAACCTTTTATACCCAACAGTGTTTTCCAGATCTACCTAGTTTCAACAGCATTTGATATGTTTGATGTGGTAATCTTTCAAAATTAATTTATAGCTTGAACTTGATACATGGGAATTAACGTATTTATAACGGGTGCGTGCCCAAATATCCATATACCATTTTGTTAGGAATCCTGGCTGAAACACCCACAACTCTTTTACATGCTGAGAAAAGGTGTATATTTTCCAACTGTTCCAGTCTGTCAAATCCCCATTAATATCTGGGATGAGTGAATGAATATACTAATACTGGTCGAATCTTGAAGTAAAAAAGAAAAAAGAAAAAAAGAAAAAGAAACTCTAAAGAAAATCTTTGCAGTTATTTTCTCATATTTACTTGGGAGAGGGCGGGGAGAGAGAGAAAGAGAGGGAACTCAGAACTCAGAACTCAGAACGTTTTTATTCAAGGATTAAGATTTTAGGCATAGCCTATTCTTCCAATCTGTCCTTGCTAATCTACATCTATTACAAATAGCACACACATAAATGAAAGGAAAAGGTATTCATGCAGAAGGGTATACAGAGAGAGAGAGAGAGAGAGAGACAGAGACAGAGACAGAGACAGACAGACAGACAGGCGGTCAGGCAGAGGCAGAGGGGAGAGACAGACAGACAGAAAGACTGAGGGAAAGATGGAGATAGAGAGAGAGGCAATGACAGAGAGGAGAGACAGAGAAAGACAGACAGCCAGACAGACAGAGAGATTCAAGATTCAAATGGTTTAATGGGATAGAGAGAAAGAGAGAGAGAGAGAGAGAGAGAGAGAGAGAGAGAGAGAGAGAGAGAGAGAGAGAGAGAGAGAGGAGTATGAAGGAAGAAAGAGAAATCAAGAATTGTTTCTATGTCGATGTCATGGGACACATGACAGTGGATGGATGGCTGCAAATTGTTGGGTTCTTCTTCTTATTATTATTTTTCTTTCTCCCTCTGCATAACAGGCTCGTATTGAAAGCGTTCAAAAGAGGAGGAGGAGGAGGAGGAGCTTTAAACGACCACGACATACATGTAGAGAGAAAAGCCAAAGACACGTGGTCCTCCTCCTCCTCCTCCTCATCATCATCATCATCACGCCAAAAAACAACAACAATAACAACAACAAACCACCACAACAAAAACAAGACAAAAACTGTTCCCAGGAGCAAACTACCCACAAGAAATCATGTTTTTTAACTTGTGTTTACTTCCCTTATCCCGATGTCAAAAGCTGACGAAGAATATCATCCCCCCCCCCTCCTCTCCCCCCTACCTCTCTCTTGTGATTATCGCTTATTTCTATATCGTTTCAGGATATGATCTTTTTTTTTTTCTTCTTCCCCCTCTTCTTTCTCTGTCATTATTTATTTCTACATCTACTATTTATTTCTATATTTTGTTTGTTTTTGTTGTTGTTTTGGTTTACGGCACGTGAAGGAAAAAAAAAAAAGCAGATGCTGGGAGGGAGGGGGGGAGAGGAGAGAGAGGAGGGGGGGGAGAGGAGGGGTTAGAGAGGGGGTGGGGTTGGGGGGCAGGAGACAAAACATTTATCTTTGTGGAGAAGAAGAACGCCGGGGTATGTCAATGGGAAATCATTTACAGCTTAGTCTTTTGTGCAGGACTATGACTCTCAAAGTAGGAGGCAGAATTGCACTGGCTCTTAGTGCTGCAGCCTTGGGGGCGAGTCGGCCTTTGGGAACCATCCCCAACGCCGACTGTCCTAAAACCCCTCTTGGCCGAGAGAGTGGTGGGGATGTAATGTAACTTGGGCAAGACACTCTCCACTAGAATCAAATTCTAGCCCAAATAGTCGGAACGGCAGTTGCCTCCTCTGCTGTTCTGATGGTCAAAGTCGGACAACTTGAAGAGAGCATGAGGGAAAAACATCTACGATTTTTGTAGCATTACTCTGTCTCTGTCTCTCTCTGTCTCTGTTCGTCTGTCTGTCTTTCTCTCTCTCTCTCTCTGCGAAACAAAATAAAAGATTCTAACTGATGTGAAATGAAAGCAACAGGCAGAGAAGACCCATCCGTTCTTTCCATGGTCGTCTTGCTTTTCGTGGCATCGTACTTGAATAAGACAATCTGAAAGACACTCTGAAAGCTTCTCTGAAGGCCTTCAACATCAGCCACGACACACGGGAGCTGAATGCAATGGACAGACCAAAGTGGCGTTCAGCTGTCCACAAAGGCGCCAAATCCTGTGAGGCCAACAGAATCGCTGCAGCAGAACAACGCAGACAGGCCAGGAAAAGCAGTGCCAGCAAGTCCCCGACAGCCGCCACCATCCCCTGTCCACAATGCGTCAGAACCTTCCGGGCGCGGATTGTCATGACCAGTCATCTGCGCACCCACAGAGCCTAACCCCCCCCCCCCCCCCCCCCAGGATGACTAGATGGTCCTCGTCGATCCCGACGGACGAACCACACTTGAATATGAACCTAACAGACGTTTCTAAATCTCTGTCACACAGCATCTCAAGTCCTTAAAACGAATGATATATATATATATATATTTTTTTTTTTTTTTTTTTTTTTTTTTTTTAACAGACAGCAATCAAAACGAAGTTTCAACACCAACGAAAACAAACAAACAATCAAAAAGAAAAACAAATCCGCAACAGCTTCCTTCAAGTCCTCGTTTCAACAAAAAGAGAGTCCGAAATGAAAACGTTGATGCCAGCAATCCTGCAATCACCAGGGTGACGAGACTTACAGAACTGGAAACAAAAGTGGCTTAAAAAAAAAAAAAAAAAAAATTCACAGAAATCAATTGACCATGCTCTAATCTTGTTTCTTCAAAAGACACAACAGTTTTTGAGAGAGAGAGAGAGAGAGAGAGAGAGAGAGAGAGAGACAGAGACAGAGACAGAGACAGAGAGACAGAGAGAGAGAGAGACAGAGAGAGATCAAACTTAAACATGACAGTGGCTCTTTTATTATAACTTTTGTTTTACAAATTTTCGGGGGATGGGGGGGGGGGGTGTGGGGGTGGGGGTGGGGAAGAGAGAGAGAGAGAGAGAGAGAGAGAGACAGAGACAGAGACAGAGACAGAGAGACAGAGAGAGACAGAGAGAGAGACAGAAAGAGATCAAACTAAAACATGACAGTGGCTCTTTTATTATAACTTTTGTTTTACAAATTTTCGGGGGATGGAGGGGTGGGGGTGGGAGGAGGGGAAGGGGGGTGGGGGGGGGGAGGGTGTGACGAGGATTAATCTGTAGTGAATCGGTTTCCAAAAGAGATTCTAACGATCACAGAGACGAGAGAGAGAGAGGAGAGAGGAGAGATAACTTAGACAAATGTCCAGGCATCAATGCATCGTCTGAGCAGCACGTGGGAATAAAGAGAAGCAGTGATTCATAAGAACTTTCCACGGACCCCTCTCCCTCCCACTCCCCCCCACCCCCACCCCCGGCCTCCCGCCACTACCGCCTCCCCTCCCACCAGCTCTCCTGACAAAACCTTTGTCGCTATAACTGTCTTTGTAGTTAGCGACGGTAACTACTTCTTCTTCTTCTTCTTTCTTCTTCTTCTTCCTTCTTCTTCTTCGTTCGTGGGCTGCAACTTTCACGTTCAGTCGTATACATGTACACGAGTGGGGTTTTTACGTGTATGACCCGGCTGTTTCTATCCCCCGCCATGTAGGCAGCCATACTCCGCTTTCGGGGCTGTGCATGCTGGGTGTGTTCTTTGTTTTCCAGAACCCACCGAACGCTGACATGAATTACAAGGATCTTTAACGTAGCGTATTTGATCTTCTGCTTGCGGTATACACACGAAGGGGAATCAGACACTAAACAGGTTTGCACATGTTATGTTGACCTGAGAGATCGGAAAAAAAAAAAAAAAATTGCACCCTTTACCCACCCCACCAGGCGCCGGCAGCGAATTTCGAACTCAGGACCCTCAGATTGAAAAGCCCCGGCAGTGCTTTTAACCACTCGGCTATTGCGGCCCGTCTCGGAGAAGAAGAACAAAAAGCAGGAACGGTTTATCTTTAGCAGGAGGGGGGGAGGAGGGGGGGGTCAAGAGATGCCAGACATCGTTAGCCCTTTGGTGTAAACCTATTCAATCGTACAGACAGAATGCCTTGATGGCCAGTATCACACAGCTATCAAAGAGAAGAACACAGGGGAGAGGAGGTGGTGGTGGGGGTGGAAGGTGGGGAGGGGGCTGGGGGTGTGGGTGGGGGGAGTTGGAAATGAAGGATTAGAAATAGATCATCAAAGGACTCCTTATCACACGCTTGAGCTGACGACGACATTCTTTTCTCCCCCCCTCCCCCCTCGCCTCCCCCTCCTCCCCCCCCCCCCGGTCCCCCAACCCCACCCGCCCTCTTCAAAACATTCTCATTACAGACCGGAACTTACGTATTCCCTTTTCTAACGCCCACCATTCCGCTTGCCACCCACAACCACCCACACACACACACGCGCGCGCGCGCGCACACACACACACACACACACACACACACACACACTCACGCACGCACACACACACACATACAATCATGGTGACGCACAAGACAATATCGGTTTTCACTGATTCCCTTGAAACAACAGATCACCTTTGCAAAAAAAAAAAAACTCACTCGCTATTCCTACTTGTCTTGCAGTTAAGCACAGTGAGCTTTTTTTTTTTTCTTTTTTTTTTCAGATATGAACACGAACACTTAACACTTTTGTCAGTAAGCGATTATCTGCTTGGGGGAAGTAAATAAGTTAAATTATACATGCACTGCTAGTGTTGGAATGTCAGTCATTTTTACATTAAGAATACTAGTTATTACCTGCAATGTGTTGACGAATGTATGAAACGCTGTATGAGATTTTTTTTTTTTTTTTTTTTTTAATTTTTTTTTTTACATTTGTGTCTTCGTTATATTCGTAAAAGCTGTTGTTACTGTTCTCAAATGCAAAAAGGGCCTTTCAGTCTTAAAAGCAATGGCAACCAAAGGAATTGAACAACGCCACCTCTTCCTGCTATACCAATCACTCGTCCTCAGTGTGATCGACTACGGACTTGGGCTAACAACACCGTCTCAAAGCAACCTCCTAAAATTAGAAAGAGTCCAAAATGAAGCTATGAGGCTGATCCTTGGAACAACAAAAGACACGCCCACAGAAACCATGCGATACCTGCTTGACCTTCCTTCAGTGCAGGCCAGAAACAAGTTAGAACAGGTCAAGACCTACTTCAAAGCATTAGAAAACCCTCAAAACCCACTGCATGACGCAGTCAAAGAACCAAAAGGCAGCCGTCTGGGACGAGGAAGATCATGGATGGGGCAAGCAGAAGACACAATCCAGCTAGTATGCCGACTTCAAGACCTGAAAGAAACAAAAGAATGGGAGAAAAACCCCGAAAACCTCAACCATCTATTCAACACAGTCATTTCACCCACTCTAGGAAGACATTGTCGGGAATGGCCAGAGGGCAAAACTGATGCGGAAGTGAAGCTGCTTATAGAAGAAAACAGTAAAGAAGAGGACATCATCATATACACAGATGGCTCAGTCACCAAAGACCAGTCTGGCTGGGGATTCACTGCGAAACAAAATGGAAAAACAATTTGGGAAGAGAATGCTGCCTACAAAGTCACAACCTCCAGCCTAACGATGGAAGTTGAAGCTGTGACACATGCCCTCCAGTGGCTATCGTCCTTCCATACGCCCGGAAACCAACATGCCATGATTCTAACCGACTCAATGAACCTCATACAGAAAATTGAAAACGGAATGGGAAGCCCAGAGTGGCATAACGCAATGCGCAACTTTCAGATTAAAAAACTCACATGGTCATACTGCCCGGGACATGCAGGTGTTAAGGGAAATGAGCGAGCTGACAGACTTGCTGGTAACGCAACACCAACGAGCGGCCTACATCTAGGAAAATCGGAAATCCTCAGAAAAGTCAAAGAATACCAAAAAGAACAGGTACAAGGCCATCACACCATCGATCGCCTCAAAGAAATAGAAGCAGAGAGAGGGAGCGGCCGCAAATCTAACATGAAAGGTAGAGCACGATGCTTTGCAAATCAAACAAATATCGGCATCATTTCCAAACCAACATTGCGCAAATTTCTTCAAAACGGAACAGAGTCTCTGTGGGCCTTTCCAAACACAATAGACCGAGCAACACACTAGACGCCACGTTCTTGGCATCAGAGATCTTTTCCCATCCCTCTTGCGGCCAGTCAGTGGCGGCTGTGTGTGTTTGTGTGTATGTGTGGGTCTGTGCTTTTGAGTGCGTTTGTGAATGCGCGAGAGTGAAACTGTACACAAGTGTCAGGAGAGATATGTGTACGTGTGTGTGTGTGTGTGTGTGTGTGTGTGTGTGTGTGTGTGTGTGTGTGTGTGAGGGGAGGTGGGAGTGCAGGGGGAGGTGGGGTAGAGGATGAGGTATGTGAGTGTATGCATGCCTACACTGTGGGAGCAACAGGATATTGGAACGTGTATATATATATATATATATATATATATATATATATCTTTGTATGTACGTGTGTGGGGTTGGGGGTGGGAGATATGGGCGTATGTGTGTGTGCTTGTACAAGTAAGTGTTCATCTCTGTGAGTGTGTGTTTGTGTGTGTGTGTGTGTGTGTGCCGTGGAAGCTGCGATACGTAGACTAGAAATGAGTGTGTGGAGGAGGGGGTAGAGGAGGTGCAAGGTAATGTGTGTGTGTGTGTGTGTGTGTGTGTGTGTGTGTGTTGGAGCTCATGTACGTTTATATGTATTTGACTGTGCTTTCATATGTGCTTGTACAAGTAAGTGTTCATCTCTGTGAGTGTGTGTTTGTGTGTGTGTGTGTGTGTGTGCCGTGGAAGCTGCGATACTTAGACTAGAAATGAGTGTGTGGAGGAGGGGGGGTAGAGGAGGTGCACGGTAATGCGTGTGTGTGTGTGTGTGTGTGTGTGTGTGTGTTGGAGCTCATGTACGTTTATATGTATTTGACTGTGCTTTCATATATGTGAAACTGCATGTCTGGTGCATTTCTGTTATGCATGTGTGGGTGTATGTGTGAATGTGTGTCTTCATATTTTACATTTATTTGCTTATTTATCACCATTGTTGTCTTATTTATTTATTTATTTATTTATGTTTTATTATTATCATTTTATTAGTATTACTAATATTATTACTACTACCTTTTTCTATATTATAATTATTATTTATTTATTTATGCAAGCTTATCTATTATTTATTCCCCCGTTTTGTTTTGTTTTTTTGTTGTTTTTTTTTGTGTGTGTGTGTTTGTGTTTTTTTTGTGTTTTTTTTGTTTTGTTTTTTGTTTTTTCCAAGGCCTGACTAAGCGCGTTGGGTTACGCTGCTGGTCAGGCATCTGCTTGGCAGATGTGGTGTAGCGTATATGGTTTTGTCCGAACGCAGTGACGCCTCCTTGAGCTACTGAAACTGAAACTGAAACTGTTGTTGACTTTTACAGTTATGGTACTCATGTTGTTTTACTTGTCTATATTGTGATAATGCACCTGACCAAATTTCTCTAGTTGGAGATAATAAAGTTATTTTTATCGTATCTTATCTTGTTAATTAATTAACAACTCCAGGTAGGAGTTAACTCGCACCATTATTACTTCTCCTGTGAGACCAGGTTCACTCGAGTATTCTCGTAACCAACACACTATTCTAATTTCGTTTTATTCTTGTTTGGTACAGTTGGCATTCTAAACTGAACCGTTTACGGATTCCGACAGTATGAAAACAAAGCTTTGTTCGACCGATGGAATCAAAGCCTCTCCATCGATTTTCGCAGTTTTAGTGGACCTGCTTGATTTTTTTTTTTTTTTAAATTTATTTATTTATTTATTTATTTATTGCACAGTTTGTGTTGTTGTTTTTTAACTGCAGTGGTCTCATGCAGTGCTGGTCCAAAGGAGTTTGTATTTGTATTTCTTTTTGTCACAACAGATTTCTCTGTGTGAAATTCGGGCTGCTCTCCCCAGGGAGAGTGCGTCGCTACACTTCAGTGCCACCCCTTTTCTTTTCTTTTTATTTAATTTAATTGTTTCCTGCGTGCAGTTTTATTTGTTTTTCCTATCGAAGTGGTTATTTTTTTCTACATAATTTTGCCAGGAACAACCCTTTTGTTGCCGTGGGTTCTTTCACGTGCGCTAAGTGCATGCTAGCACACGGGACCTCGGTTTATCGTCTCATCCGAATAACTAAGCGTCCGAGCCACCACTCAAGGTCTAGTGGAGGGGGAGAAAATATCGGCGGCTGAGCCGTGATTCGAACCAGCGCGCTCAGATTCTCTCTCTTCCTAGATGGACGCGTTACCTCTAGGCCATCACTCCACAGCTGGCATGTAACTGTGGGGAAGAATTGAGTTATATATATATATATATATATATATATATATATATATATAAAATTTTAAAGAGGAAACTAATGTTGCAGAGGCTGCATAAACGTTAGGGAGATTCAAGATTCAAGATTCAAAAACTTTATTACTCAAGGATAAAGATTTTAGGCATCGCCCAGTCTTCCAATCTGTCCTTGTGACAACAATAACAATAACAACATTAACGATAACGACACAACAATAATTTTTTGTTGTTGTTAACACTGCTATATCTACTGCTACTACAACGAAGAATGATCACCATCATCATCATTAACATCGTAAAAAGTAATAAAAACGAACGCATTCATTCATTCATATCCATACACATGCACACACTCTCTCCACCCAACACACACACACACACACGCACACACGCACACACCTCTCTCTCTCTCTCTCTCTCTCTCTCTCTCTCTCTCTCTCTCCAGGGAAAAGCGTGTTGCTACAGACTAACGCCACCCATGTTTAACACTTTCACTGCCAGTCAATTTAGAGTGCGAAATTCCCTTGTGCTTTTTGTAAACACAGAGAACATGGTGTCTAAGAACGGCTGGGGATTTTCCCTGTCGTGTGTAGACAATATGGCCTGTCCTACTACTGAACCTGAGGAGCAGTAGGTTCATGGATAACAGACCCATGATCTGGTCACCCTTCAGTGACATGGGTCTTCCACCGAGCTGCTGCATAAATGCGAGTTTGGCAGTGAATCGGTTAATCTCATTTTGCCTGTAAGTGCACGTGTCATTACTATTATTCTTATCATTCTTATCAACATCATCATCATCATCATCATCGTCATCACCATCATCATCATCATCATCATCATTCTTCTTAATAACAAAGTTGACATATTTCTACAGAGATTTTTGCCAGGACAACTCTGTTTTGTTTTTTGGTTTTTTTTTTGTGCTGTGGGTTCTTTTACTTGCGTCTGCTAAGTACATGATATGAACGGGACCTCGCTTTATCATATCATGCAAAAGACTAGCACCAAGACCACCAATCAATATCAAGTGGTGGGTGGAAGGAGGGAGGGCGGGGGAGGGAGTAAAGATGCTGTTCCACAAAGCCATCGCTCCACACATTTTTTTAAAATGCGTGTGGTTTCAGTTCCAGATTCAGTTTCTCAAGGAAGCGTCAGTTCGTACGGATCAACCCATATGCGCTACACCACATCTGTTGGGTAGATGCTTAACCAGCAGCATAGCCAAACACGCTGTCAGGCTTTGAGTGCATGCATATAAACGAGTAAATGTCTGTACCAATCAGAGTGGGTTTTTTCTACCGAATTTCGCCAGATGACAACACTCTCGTTGCCATGGGTTCTTTTTTCAGTGCGCCAAGTGCGAGTGCGTGCACACGGGACCTCGGTTTATATCATCTTATCCGAACGACTAGACGCTCAGTTTGATTTCTATTTTCCACCAGTCAAACAGTAGTGCACGTGTGGACAAACAAACAACAGTGTGGACAAACAAACAGCAGTGTGGACAAACAAACAACAGTGTGGACAAGCAAACAGCAGTGTGGACAAACAAACAACAGTGTGGACAAGCAAACAGCAGTGTGGACAAACAAACAGCAGTGTGGACAAACAAACAGCAGTGTGGACAAACAAACACCAGTGTGGACAAGCAAACAGCAGTGTGGACAAACAAACAGCAGTGTGGACAAACAAACAGCAGTGTGGACAAACAAACAACAGTGTGGACAAGCAAACAGCAGTGTGGACAAACAAACAGCAGTGTGGACAAACAAACAGCAGTGTGGACAAACAAACACCAGTGTGGACAGACAACATGTGGACAAACAAACAGCAGTGTGGACAAACAAACAACAGTGTGGACAAACAAACAGCAGTGTGGACAAACAAACAGCAGTGTGGACAAACAAACGACAGTGTTGACAGATAAACAGCAGTGTGGGCAATAAACGGCAGTGTGGACAAACAACAGTGTGGACAAACAAACAACAGTGTTGACAAACAGCAGTGTGGACAAACAAACAACAGTGTGGACAAACAACAGTGTGGACAAACAAACAACAGTGTTGACAAACAGCAGTGTGGACAAACAAACAACAGTGTGGACAAACAACAGTGTGGACAAACAAACAACAGTGTTGACAAACAGCAGTGTGCACAAACAAACAGCAGTGTGGACAAACAACATTGTGGAAAAACAAACAGCAGCGTGGACAAACAAACAGCAGTGTGGACAAACAAACAGCAGTGTGGACAAACAAACAGCAGTGTGGACAAACAAACAGCAGTGTGGACAAACATCAGTGCGGAATAACAAACAACAGTGTGGACAAACAAACAGCAGTGTGGACAAACAAACGTCAGTGTTGACAGACAAACAGCAGTGTGGACAAACAAGCAACAATGTGGACAAACTGCAGTGTGGACAAACAAACAGCAGTGTGGACAAACAAACAACAGTGTAGACAAACAAACAACAGTGTGGACAAACAACGGTGTGGACAGACAGCAATGTGGACAAACAAACAACAGTGTGGACAAAAAACAGTGTTGACAAAGAAACAACAGTGTGGACAAACAACAGTGTGGATAAACATACAACAGTGTGGACAAACAGCAGTTTGGACAAACAAACGACAGTGTTGACAGATAAACAGCAGTGTGGGCAATAAACGGCAGTGTGGACAAACAAACAGCAGTGTGGACAAACAAACGTCAGTGTTGACAGACAAACAGCAGTGTGGACAAACAAACAACAATGTGGACAAACTGCAGTGTGGACAAACAAACAGCAGTGTGGACAAACAAACAACAGTGTAGACAAACAAGCAATAGTGTGAACAAACAGCATTGTGGACAGACAAACAACAGTGTGGACAAACAACGGTGTGGACAGACAGCAATGTGGACAAACAAACAACAGTGTGGACAAAAAACAGTGTTGACAAAGAAACAACAGTGTGGATAAACATACAACAGTGTGGACAAACCGCAGTTTGGACAAACAAACGACAGTGTTGACAGACAAACAGCAGTGTGGACAATAAACGGCAGTGTGGACAAACAAACAGCAGTGTGGACAAACAAACAACAGCGTGGACAAACAAACAACAGTGTGATTAAACAGCATTGTGGACACAAAAAAACAACAGTGTGGACATACAGCAGTCTGGACAAACAAACAACAGTGTGGACAAAAACAGTGTTGACAAACAAACAACAGTGTGGACAAACAACAGTGTGGATAAACAAACAACAGTGTGGACAAACAGCAGTTTGGACAAACAAACGACAGTGTTCACAGACAAACAGCAGTGTGGACAAACAAACAACCGTGTGAATAAACAGCATTGTGGACAAATAAAACACAGTGTGGACAAACAACAGTGTGGACAGACAGCAGTGTGGACAAACAAACAACAGCGTGGACAAACAAACAACAGTGTAATCAAACAGCATTGTGGACAAACAAACGTTAGTGTGGACAAACTGCAGTGTGGACAAACAGCAGTATGGACAAACAAAAAAAAACAGCGTGGACAAACTGCAGTGTGGACAAACAGCAGTATGGACATAATAACAACAATGTGGACAAACAGCAGTGTTGACAAACAGCGGTGTGGACAAACAAACAACAGTGTGGACAAACAAACAGCAGCGTGGACAAACAAACAGCGGTGTGGACAAACAAACAACAGTGTGGACAAACAAACAGCAGTGTGGACAAACAAACAACAGTGTGGACAAACAAACAGCAGTGTGGACAAACAGAACATGTGGACAAACAAACAGCAGTGTGGACAAACAGCAGTGTGGACAAACAAACAACAGTGTGGACAAATAAAAAACAGTGTGGACAAACAAACAACAGTGTGGACAAACAAACAACAGTGTGGACAAACAGCAGTGTGGACAAACAAACAACAGTGTGGACAAACAAACAGCAGTGTGGACAAACAAACAGCAGTGTGGACAAACAAACAACAGTGTGGACAAACAGTAGTTACAGCTCTCACGGACGGAATACAGAACGCAAAGGTTGTGGTCAAAAACAAGGTCGAGACGAAAAACAACAACCAAAAAACAAAAACAAAACAAAACAAAACAAAAAAAAACCCTCCAAATCTACAATATAGCTGCAAATATGCACTTTCTTATTTACCAGAAGCGTCAGGAATCCCCCACCCCCTCCCCAAACCACCCTCACACACACACACATGCACACACACACACACACACACACACACACACACACACACACACACACACACGTACGCACGCACGCACACGCACACACATACACACACACACGCACGCACGCACACGCACACGCACACACATACACACACACACACACACACACACACACACACACACACACTCACATACACACACATTGAACGGGTGACTGAATAAACAAGAAAGAACTTTTTTCTCTTCGGTTTCCTGGACATTGTTACATTTTGCCTCCCACCCTCCCCGTGACCCTCCCTCCCTTCTGTGTGTGTGTGTGTGTGTGTGTGTGTGTGTGTGTGTGTGTGTGTGTGTGTGTGTGTGTGTGTGTGTGTGTGTCTGTGTGTGTCTGTGTGTGTCACTTTGTCTCTCTCTTTCTGTATCTGTCTCTGTCTTTCTCTCTCTCTGTCACTCGCTCTGTCTTTGTCTCTCTCTTTCTGTCTCTCTATCTCTGTATCTCTTTCTGTCACTGTGTCTCTCTCTGTCTCTATCTCTGTCTCTCTCTGTGTCTCTCTTTCTCTGTCTGTATCTCTGTCTCTCTCTTCTCTCTGTCTGTCTCTCTGTCTCTCTCTCTCTGTCTTTGTTTCTGTCTCTCTCTGTCTCTCTCTCTATGTCTCTCTCTCTGTGTCTGACACCCTCCTCCCCCATTTCTCCCTACCTCCTCTCCGCCTCTCTCTCTCTCTCTCTCTCTCTCTCTCTTTCCCCTCTCTCTCTCAGTCTCTGTCTCTCCCTCCCTCCCCCTCCTCCCGCAACCCTCCGTTTCCCATCTCTCTCTCTCTCTGTCCGATCCCTACACCATTGTTAGACAAACAGCCTGCATTGTCGATATTTCAGAAATGTTTACTTTCACATTTGAATGACTGCATAGGAAACAGCGATTTCGTTTTTCTTTCTTTCTTTCTTTCTTTCTTTCTTTCTTTCTTTCTCCTCTCATTATTAAATTCTGCTGAAATTCAAGATCTGTGTTTGTTTTATGGTGGATGGTTTTTTTTTCTTCTTTTTTTTTCACGACTGCTTTATCCTGATCTCATTTTCGTTTGCTTGAGGGGTTGGGTGCACACACACACACACACACACACACACACACACACACACACACACACAAAGAAGTTTTGTATCCATTTACTCAAAGGTTTTTTGAATTGCTTGTTCTTGTTGTTTGATTCTGTCACTCTTTCTCTCTCTCTCACTCTGTGTGTGTGTGTGTGTGTGTGTGTGTGTGTGTGTGTGTGTGTGTGTGTGTGTGTGTGTGTGTGTGTGTGTGTGTGTGTGTGTGTGCGTGTTCGGATGTGTGGCCACGTGTGAATACATGTATGTGATCGTGTGCGTGATGATTTACAAATGCTTTAATATTTTGACATTTATGCATTTTTATATATTAGAAACAAGGCAACCACAAAACCCACATCAACAAGTATTTGCTTGTTGGACTGTTTGATAAGGAAACAAAAAAAAAAAATCATATCAATATTGATGATTCAAAAAATATTTTAAACAGAAAGGACTCGAATATATTGCCTTGTATCATCACATGTAAGTTTGCCGATATACGTTCGAGGGTGTTCACAAATACTTTTAAGTATTTCCGGCATTTTTTTGTTTTGAAAAGTATTCTTTTTCCATCTATACATGAGTGATGATGTTTTTGTTGTTTTATTTTATTTTTTTCCTGGAATTATTTGTTTGTTTGCTGACTGTAAAACTGAAATAAACACGAAGAGGGGACTTCCCACGCTCTCTCGCACATTGCGAGAAAGCGTGAGAGGTTGCCGCATGCGTGCGCAACCGCATGATACTGAAACTATCAAAGATGGCCCTGCAGTATACATCATTGATGGAAATCATCACATACGTTAGTTTTCTATTACACAAAAAAAATCATTGTTTATTTACTCCTTAGTTTACAAACAAAACAATAGGGTAGGTATGGGTAATTGCGAACAGCGTGTAAATTGCGAACGATTCGTATACCGCCCCACTACGAAACGTTCTTGACAGTTGCATTTCACAATTTAACGTCTGCTTCGACCTTTTCCTAATACCTTAAGGAATATCCATGTCAAAGAACCAGTCAAACATCAGCTATTTCTGGCTA
>NC_134878.1:28981094-28985210 GCF_041734735.1 Babylonia areolata
TCTCCCCCTCTCTCTGTCTACACCCTCTGTTTCCCCCCCTCTCTGCCCCCCCCCTGTCCCCCCTCTCTCTGTCTCCCCCCTCTCTGCCCCCCCCTCTCTCCCCTCTCTCTGTCTACACCCTCTGCCCCCCCCTCTCTGCCTCCCCCCCAACCCCCCTCTCTCTGTCTACACCCTCTGTTTCCCCCCTCTCTCTATGTTTGATGGTTCTCTCTCTCTCTCTCTCTCTCTCTCTCTCTAATTAACTATGGTGTACCTCAAGGTTCTGTTTTGGGACCTATCTTATTTTCTGCATATATTAATGACCTACCCTTATCTATCAAGACACCATGTGAAATGTTTGCTGATGACACCACCATTCATACTAGTCATACTAACCTATGTATCGTATCTCTTTCTCTTCAGGAAAGTATTGACCAATTGATTGAATGGTCCGAACTAAACCACATGTGTCTCCATCCTAAAAAAACAAAATTCCTAATAATCACAACAAGACAAAAACGTCAAAATATATCCATAAACTGTTCGCCTATTTTCATCAAAGGTGACAAGATTGAAGAAGTTGACCACCATAAAATCCTTGGCATCACTATCGATAATAATTTGTCATGGTCACATCATATTTCTCTGTTATGCAAACAGGTATCAAAAAATATCTATCAACTGTCTAGAATCAAACATTTTTTGGATCTTCACTGCCGAAAACTATTTGTCAGTACTTATATAGAATCACACATTAACTATGCTTCGACAGTGTGGGATTCGGCGAGTGACAGTATTATAAAACCTCTATTGAGTCTGCATAGAAGAGCTGTAAAATTGATTCTTTTAAAATCTTCATCATTGACTGTATCTGATTATAAAGCTCTCGATATCCTCCCACTGAAAACAAAACTTCTATTTAACAAAGGTCTATTTATGTTCAAAATCATGTCTGGATTTGCTCCCCCCTCGCTGAAGAATAAATTTGTAATCAACACTCATCGTCATCTTCATAAAGTTATGGTACCACTTCCAAGGATCGATCTTTTTAAATCTAGTCTGTCTTATTCAGGGGGCTGTTTATGGAATGAATTATTGTCCTGCCTCAATGTAAACACTGTAAAAAGCATCCCTAACTTTAAAAACATATATCGTGCACATTTATTGAAAAACATGTGATTATGTGACACCTATCAATTATAAACAAACAACAAAAAAACATGTATAGATTGTCAATATATATATATACGCCTCTCTCCTCCCCTGTCAGTCTCTATGTCTCTCCACTGTCACTGTCACTATATCTGTCTGTTGTCAGCCTCCCCTGCCTTCTTTGCTCTTCCCCTTGTCCATTCTTCCTTCCGCTCTCCACCGCGCCCCTACCCTATTGTCCTCGTTGTTATTCATCTATCGCGATATTGTATTGTACATGGGTTCTATGTTTATGATTGCACATGCTTATGCAATTTTGACGTTGGTGTTGTGAATTGACTCTCGCTTTTTTTGTTGTTGTTGTTGTTGTTGCTTTGTTGCTTTTTTTTTCCAATTATTATTTATGTCCAGAGGGCTGGATGTAAACAAGTACTTTGTGCTTACTCCTTTACCCTCGTAAAATAAAAATTTCGTTCGTTTTGTTCTCTCTCTCTCTCTCTCTCTCTCTCTCTCTCTCTCTCTCTCTCTCTCCAGGGAAAAGCGTGTTGCTACAGGCTAACGCCACCCATTGTTTAACACTTTCACTGCCAGTCAATTTAGAGTGCGAAATTCCCTTGTGCTTTTTGTAAACACAGAGAACATGGTGTCTAAGAACGGCTGGGGATTTTCCCTGTCGTGTGTAGACAATATGGCCTGTCCTACTACTGAACCTGAGGAGCAGTAGGTTCATGGATAACAGACCCATGATCTGGTCACCCTTCAGTGACATGGGTCTTCCACCGAGCTGCTGCATAAATGCGAGTTTGGCAGTGAATCGGTTAATCTCATTTTGCCTGCAAGTGCACGTGTCATTACTATTATTCTTATCATCATCATTATTATCATCATCGTCATCATCATCATCATCATTCTTCTTCTTAATAACAAAGTTCACATATTTCTAGAGATTTTTGCCAGGACAACTCTGTTTTTTTGTTTGTTTGTTTTTTTGTTTTTGTTTTTTGTTTTTTTGTGCTGTGGGTTCTTTTACTTGCGTCTGCTAAGTACATGATGTGAACGGGACCTCGCTTTATCATATCATGCAAAAGACTAGAACCAAGACCACCAATCAATATCAAGTGGTGAGTGGAAGGAGGGAGGGCGGGGGGAGGGGGGGTTGACGGGGGGCGGGGGAGGCGGGGGGGGGGGGGTGTGTGAGTAAAGATGCTCTTCCACAAAGCCATCGCTCCAAACAATTTTTAAAATGCGTGTGGTTTCAGTTCCAGATTCAGTTTCTCAAGGAAGCGTCAGTTCGTACGGATCAACCAATATGCGCTACACCACATCTGCTGGGTAGATGCTTAATCAGCAGCATAGCCCAACACGCTGTCAGGCTTTGAGTGCATGCATATAAACGAGTAAATGTCTGTACCAATCAGAGTGGGTTTTTTCTACCGAATTTCGCCAGATGACAACACTTTCGTTGCCATGGGTTCTTTTTTCAGTGCGCCAAGTGCGAGTGCGTGCACACGGGACCTCGGTTTATATCATCTCATCCGAACGACTAGACGCTCAGTTTGATTTCTATTTTCCCCCCAGTCAAACAGCAGTGTGGACAAACAAACAACAGTGTGGACAAGCAAACAGCAGTGTGGACAAACAAACAACAGTGTGGACAAGCAAACAACAGTGTGGACAAGCAAACAACAGTGTGGACAAACAAACAGCAGTGTGGACAAACAAAAAACAGTCTGGACAAACAAACAGCACTGTGGACAAACAAACAGCAGTGTGGACAAACAAACAGCAGTGTGGACAAACAAACGACAGTGTTGACAAACAGCAGTGTGCACAAACAAACAGCAGTGTGGACAAACAACATTGTGGGAAAAACAAACAGCAGTGTGGACAAACAAACGACAGTGTGGACAAACAAACAGCAGTGTGGACAAACAAACAGCAGAGTGGACAAAGAAACGTCAGTGTTGACAGACAAACAGCAGTGTGGACAAACAAACAACGGTGTGGACAAACTGCAGTGTGGACAAACAAACAACAGCGTAGACAAACAAACAACAGTGTGAACAAACAGCATTGTGGACAAACAAACAACAGTGTGGACAGACAGCAGTCTGGACAAACAAACAACAGTGTGGACAAAAACAGTGTTGACAAACAAACAATAGTGTGGACAAACAACAGTGTGGATAAACAAACAACAGTGTGGACAAACAGCAGTTTGGACAAACAAACGACAGTGTTGACAGACAAACAGCAGTGTGGACAAACAAACAACCGTGTGAATAAACAGCACTGTGGACAAACAAAACACAGTGTGGGACAAACAACAGTGTGGACAGACAGCAGTGTGGACAAACAAACAACAGCGTGGACAAACAAACAACAGTGTGGACAAACTGCAGTGTGGACAAACAGCAGTATGGACAAACAATCAACAGCGTGGACAAACTGCAATCTGGACAAACAGCTGTATGGACATATTAACAACAGTGTGGACAAACAGCAGCGTTGACAAACAGCGGTGTGGACAAAGAAACAACAGTGTGGACAAACAGCAGTGTTGGCAAACAGCGGTGTGGACAAACAAACAGCGGTGTGGACAAACAAATAACAGTGTGGATAAACAGCAGTGTTGACAAACAGCGGTGTGGACAAACAAACAACAGTGTGAACAAACAAACAACAGTGTGGACAAACAGCAGTGTGGACAAACAGCGGTGTGGACAAACAAACAGCAGAGTTGACAAACAACGGTGTGGATAAACAGACAACAGTGTGGACAAACAAACAACAGTGTGGACAAACAAACAACAGCGTGGACAAACAGCAGTGTTGACAAACAGCGGTGTGGACAAACAAACAAGAGTGTGGACAATCAAACAACAGCGTGGACAAACAAACAACAGTGTGATTAAACGCCATTGCGGACAAAAAAAACAACAACAGTGTGGACAGACAGCAGTGTGGAAAAACAAACAACAATGG
>NC_134878.1:28990310-28995310 GCF_041734735.1 Babylonia areolata
ACCGACCCGAAAAATTGGTGAAAGGTTTCTATTCTTCTTGTCGGCCCCCCCAAAGAAAATCTTTTCACAGAGAAAAAAAAGAAAAGGGGGAGAGAGAGAGAGAGAGAGAGAGAGGGGAGAAGGGGAGAAAAGAAAAGGGAGAGAGAGAAAAAGAAAGAGAGAGAGAGAAAAGGGGGAAACACAAAACAAAAAAAAAAAAAAAAGTTAAAAGTGCAAAAGAGACAACAGACAGACAGACAGGAAACAGAAAGAGAAGGGAAGACAGGAGAGGGGAGAGAGTGTAAGGGGGTTTGTGGCGTTCCTGTGTGTGGGGGGTGTTTGTGTGTTTTTGGGGGTGTGTTGTGGTGTGTGTGTGTGGTGTGTGTGTGCGTGTTTGTTGTGTGTTGGGGGGTTTGGGGTGGGTGGTTTGTTTTGGGGTTTTTTGTTTGGGGTGTGTGTGTGTGTTGAGGTGTGTTGTGGTTTGGGGGTTTTTTGGGTTTGGTGTGGGGGTGTGTTGGGGGTGCGTGCTGCGTGTGTGTGTTTGTTGCTGTGGGGCTTGGGCGGCGTGTGTGTTGTTGTTGTGCGTGGGGGGGGGGAGAGAGGAAGAGAGAGAGAGAGAGAGAAAAGTGGAGAGAGACGGAAGACAGACAGACAGACAGGGGGAAAAAAAAGAAGAGAAAAGGACAGGGAAAAGGAGAGGAGAGAGTTAAGGGGGGTAAGAAAAAAAGTTTGAGGGATGGGGGGGGGTGCGGGGAATGGGGGGGGGGGGGGATGGGGAGGAAAATGGGAAAAATGGGGTTTTGTGTTTTGTGTTGTGTTTTTGTGTGTGTTTTGTTGTGTGTGTGTGTGGGACGTGTGTGTTTTGTTTGTGGTGTTGTGTGGGTTTTTGTGTTGGGGGTTTTTGGTGTGTTTTGGGGTTGTGTTGAGGTTGTGTGTGGTGTGGGTTGTGTTGTTTTGTTGGTGTTGTTTTTTTTGGGTTTGTGGTTTGTGGGTGTGTGGGTGTGTGTTTGGGGTTGTGAGTGCGGGGTGTATGTGTGTGTGTGTGGTGTGTGGGGTTTGGTGTGTTGTGGTGTGTTTTCTTGTCTGTAAGATAGAGAGAGGAGAGAAGAGAGAGAGACAAAATAGAGAGACGAGAGGGAGGGGTTGTAAACACACACACCGACACACAACACAAAGGTGAAGAGGGAGATGGAAAAAAAAAAATGAATGAATGAATGAAAAAATGAATGAAAGTGGTCGAAAAAAAACTTTTGAGGGGAAAAAAAAGGACAAAGGAGAAACAGACGCAACAGACGCACAGACCAACACCAGCCGCCAACAAAGAACAAACGGGAAAAGGGGGTCCGTCTGCGGTGATCAAGTGACATCAACCCCTGAGTTTCAGTGCATTTTAAGCTGGGGTTTGCAAAAATTTTGCGTACACAACCCGTTCCCCGACTTTTTAAACGATGCGGTTTGCCTTGCAAAAAAAAGCAACATCGAAAAAAGCAGAACTTTCAGCGTTTTTCCAAGAAAAAAGGGAAAAAGGGATTCAGTTAAGCCTTTGGGGTGTGTGTGGAGGGGGGGAGGGGGGGGGAGGGGGGGAATTTGTGTGTGTGTGGGGGGTTTCATGTGTTGTGTGCGTGTGTGTGTTGTGTGTTGTGTGTGTGTTGTTGTTGGTGTAAGATTGTGTGTGTTGAGAAAAAGGGAGAGAGAGAGAGTGGGTTGTGTGGTGTGTGTGAGTGAGGTGAGTGAGTATGAGTAGAGGGGTGAGTGAGTGAGGGTGTTGTTTGTTGTGTGTGTGTGTTTTGGGGTGTGTGTGTGTTCGCGCGCGCGTGGTTCTGCTTCGGTTTGTCCTTGCGTGCGTCTGCGTTGTTGTGACGGGATTATGCCCCTCTCACAACGTCCCCAACCAACATGGCCCCCTTCCCCTGTAATTCAAACATTAAATATAAACAACTTAAAACCAAAAACCTACGGCGGGTTCAAAAACCTAAAAAAAGTGTACCTGACAAAAAAAAAAAAAAAAAAAAAAAAAAGGAAAAAAAATTTCGTGTATGATATATAAACTTTTTAACTCCCCCCCGCCCTCGAAGACCCCTTCCCTCTTGGGAGGGACGAGTAATTCCGTGCGTGGCAAAACCCCCCCCCACGCCACGTAATTTGGTGTGTTTCCTTCATGGGACACAGGGGGGGGGGGGGGGGGGGGGGGGGGGGGGGGGCAGGATGGCACGATTTCGGGGACAAAACGCGCATGGGGGGCACGGGAGGGATGATGGGACGAAACAAACAACCCCCGGCTCCCCCATCAAGGGGGGTGCGGGCTAAACCATCATTTTCCTCTTTTCTCTTAAATCGTACCACAGGGGGTTTACGTGTATGACGTTTTTTGTTGGGGTTTTTTTTTTTTTACCCCCCATGTCACCTCCCCGTTTTCGGGGGTGTGCATGCTGGTAGTTCTTTTTTCCATACCCCACCGAACGTGCTAAAATTATAGGATCTTTAACGTGCTTTTGAATTCGCTTCATAAAACCCACGAAGGGGGTTCGGCACAGAGGTCTCACTAGTTGACGGGGGAATTTTAAAAATCTCCACCCTTTCCCACCAGGCGCCGTCCCCGGATTCGAACCCGGGCCTCAGATTGACGGGCCAAACGCTTTAAAAACACTCGGTTTTGCGCCCGTTGAACCATCTGATGGAAAGGCCCTGCCCCCCCGCCCCCCCCCCCCCCCCCCCCCCCCCCCCCCCCCAACCCCCCCCCCCCCCAAACGGGGGCATCCCGGCCAGTGTTGGACATCCCTGAGCCAGGAACCAAACCAGACCCAAGTATTTTTTTAAAATCGCCGATGGGTTTCGTGAGCTTTAACAGGCAACCGCTAAGTAAGAGAAGAAAAAACCCCCGACAAAAAAACCAACTGCTGTGAAGTCGAACGTCAGTCCCCGGCGAGTCAGGGCAGACCCTGAGAGTCACTAAAAACAGGGGAAAACCGGGGAACGATCACCCCCCAATATGGAGGATGGCCAAAGGGTAGCCCCCCTGGGAAGCGAGAGAATCTGCGCGCAGGTTCGAATCACGGCTCACCCCCCCGATATTTTCCCCCCCCCTAACATTGGTGGTGGGGGAAGCTTAGGCTTCGGATGGACAAAACCCGAGGCCCCGGGGGAGCATCACTTGTCACGTAAAAAAACCCCAGGGCAAAAGGGTTTTTCCCCAGCAAAATTGAAGAAAAATCCACTTGGGTAGAAAAACAAAAAACAAACAAACTGACGCAGGAAAAAACAAAAAAAAAAAAAAAAAAAAAAAGAAAAAGGTTGGCCTGTAGATGCGACGCACTCCCCCTGGGGAAGCAGCCGAATTCACACGAAAAATAGTTGTGATAAAAAAAAGAAATACTACAAACAATAAAAAATAAAATACAATAAATACAATAAATACAATACATACAATAATCAAAAAAAACAATACAAAAACAAACAATACAATACAATAAAATACAATCAAAAAACCAATACAATAAATTCAAAAAACAATAAATCCCATACAATAAAAAATTACAAAAAACACAATACAATACAATACAATACAAAAAAACACAACAAAATAAAATAAATTTTACAAAAAATAAAAAAAATCAATAAACACAAAATCAATACAATACAACCAAAAAAAACCAAAAAAAATAAAAATACAAACAATACAATGGGGTTTCCATCAATCGTTTGATACCATCGATTTAGTTTTTGGGGTAAATGCTCAAGTTAAAATCTTGAGTCCAGATGTAATATCCAATTCGACAAAATGTTCCTGCATTTCAACAAAAACACAAACATTGTCAAACTTTTTCGTACTTTCTCCTGCCTTGACAGCGCAAAAGGCCGTTCCCGCAAAAACTCCCCTTTTGGCCCCAGCAGGATTTTTTTTAAAAGACAAAATAATGCCCAAAATTGAATAAGTCTAGAGATTATCGGAACCGTTTAGGGTGAAGAGAAGGGGTACCCCCCCTCCATCCCCCCCTACCCCCCCCCCCCCCCCCCATACACCAGCCCCATCACCTTAAAATAAATAAAAAGGAATAAGATAAAAATAAAAATAAAACAAAATGTCCAAATTAAAAATTTTGGAAAGGCACTTTTTTTTTTTTTTTTTTTTTACAAAAGGGGAAATTCCCCCCGGGTTTTAATCAGTAAACTGAGCTTGATAGAAAACGTTTGAAAAAAAAAAAAACCCCCCCTCAATGTAACCAACGTTTCTACATTGTGTTGTGGTGTGGTTGTGGGGTGGGTGTGTGTGTGTGTGGTTTGTGTGTGGGTTTTTTTGTGGCGGGAAGGGGGTGCGTGCGTGGGGTTTTTGTGTCTGTGTTTTGTCTGCGTCGTCGTCGCATGTTTCCGTGTCTGTCTTCATTTACTCGCTAATGATAATTTTTCTCGCTTGCCGAACTTACTACTTTCAATTTCCCGAAAGCACCACCCTCAAGTGAAGGATTTTTGTGAAAGACCCCCTTTATTATTTTATTTTTTTTTTTTTTTTTTTTTTTCAAAATTTTTTTGTCAGAGATCAGACGGAGGGAGGCCCCCTTTTTTTCATTTTTTTTTTTAATTTAGCTTCCCGCTTTTTCTATATCTTTTTTTTTTTTTCTTTTCCCTTTTCCCCCCCCCCCCCCCACCCCGCCCTCACGCCCCCCCCACTCATGGGTCTGTCCGCAAGCTCCCCCATTCTTGAAACTAAAAATGAGGTATGTGTGGTGTGCTCCGTGCGTGTGTGTGTGGTGTTGTGGTGTGTGTGGTGTGGGGTTGTGTGTTAGTGTGCGTGTGTGGCAGTGTGTCTATGTGGGGGGTGGGTGTGGTCGGGTGTTGTGTTTTGGGGTTTTTGTGTGGTGGGTGTGTGTGTATGTTTTGTGGGGTGGGGGTATGGTTGTTTTGTGTTGCGGTGTGGTGTGTGGGGGTGTGATGTGGGTGGGTGTGTGTGTGTGTGTTGTGTGCACTGGGGAAAACAACGGTTCCCCACTCCCCGAAACCTTTTCCCCCCTATTTTCAAAAACGAG
>NC_134878.1:29000310-29007810 GCF_041734735.1 Babylonia areolata
CATCATACCCACCTACCAGCGGACATACCAAACCATACCAACACATACATTGCATCATACCCACCTACCAGCGGACATACCAAACCATACCAACACATACATTGCATCATACCCACCTACCAGCGGACATACCAAACCATACCAACACATACCTCCATCATACCCACCTACCAGCGGACATACCAAACCATACCAACACATACCTCCATCATACCCACATACCAGCGGACATACCAAACCATACCAACACATACCTCCATCATACCCACATACCAGCGGACATACCAAACCATACCAACACATACCTCCATCATACCCACATACCAGCGGACATACCAAACCATACCAACACATACCTGCATCATTCCCACCTACCAGCGGACATACCAAACCATACCAACACATACCTCCATCATACCCACCTACCAGCGGACATACCAAACCATACCAACACATACATGCATCATTCCCACCTACCAGCGGACATACCAAACCATACCAACACATACCTCCATCACACCCACCTACCAGCGGACATACCAAACCATACCAACACATACCTCCATCATTCCCACCTACCAGCGGACATACCAAACCATACCAACACATACCTCCATCACACCCACCTACCAGCGGACATACCAAACCATACCAACACATACCTCCATCACACCCACCTACCAGCGGACATACCAAACCATACCAACACATACATGCATCATACCCACCTACCAGCGGACATACCAAACCATACCAACACATACATGCATCATACCTACCTACCAGCGGACATACCAAACCATACCAACACATACATGCATCATACCTACCTACCAGCGGACATACCAAACCATACCAACACATACCTCCATCATACCCACATACCAGCGGACATACCAAACCATACCAACACATACCTGCATCACACCCACCTACCAGTGGACATACCAAACCATATCACACATACACATACATGCATCATACCCACCTACCAGCGGACATACCAAACCATACCAACACATACCTCCATCACACCCACCTACCAGCGGACATACCAAACCATACCAACACATACATGCATCATACCCACCTACAAACGGACATACCAAACCATACCAACACATACATGCATCACACCCACCTACCAGCGGACATACCAAACCATACCAACACATACATTGCATCACACCCACCTACCAGCGGACATACCAAACCATACCAACACATACCTCCATCATACCCACCTACCAGCGGACATACCAAACCATACCAACACATACATGCATCACACCCACCTACCAGCGGACATACCAAACCATACCAACACATACATGCATCATACCCACCTACCAGCGGACATACCAAACCATACCAACACATACCTCCATCACGCCCACCTACCAGCGGACATACCAAACCATACCAACACATACATGCATCATTCCTACTTACCAGCGGACATACCAAACCATACCAACACATACATGCATCATTCCTACTTACCAGCGGACATACCAAACCATACCAACACATACATTGCATCACACCCACCTACCAGCGGACATACCAAACCATACCAACACATACATTGCATCACACCCACCTACCAGCGGACATACCAAACCATACCAACACATACCTCCATCATACCCACCTACCAGCGGACATACCAAACCATACCAACACATACATGCATCATACCCACCTACCAGCGGACATACCAAACCATACCAACACATACCTCCATCATACCCACCTACCAGCGGACATACCAAACCATACCAACACATACCTCCATCATTCCCACCTACCAGCGGACATACCAAACCATACCAACACATACATGCATCATTCCCACCTACCAGCGGACATACCAAACCATACCAACACATACATGCATCATTCCCACCTACCAGCGGACATACCTAACCATACCAACACATACATGAATCATTCCCACCTACCAGCGGGCATACCTAACCATACCAACACATACATGCATCATACCTACCTACCAGTGGACATACCAAACCATACCAACACATACATGCATCATACCCACCTACCAGCGGGCATACCTAACCATACCAACACATACCTCCATCATACCCACCTACCAGCGGACATACCAAACCATACCAACACATACATTGCATCATTCCCACCTACCAGCGGACATACCAAACCATACCAACACATACATGCATCATACCTACCTACCAGCGGACATACCAAACCATACCAACACATACCTGCATCACACCCACCTACCAGCGGACATACCAAACCATACCAACACATACATGCATCATTCCCACCTACCAGCGGACATACCAAACCATACCAACACATACATGCATCATTCCCACCTACCAGCGGACATACCAAACCATACCAACACATACATGCATCATACCTACCTACCAGCGGACATACCAAACCATACCAACACATACATGCATCATTCCCACCTACCAGCGGACATACCAAACCATACCAACACATACCTCCATCATACCCACCTACCAGCGGACATACCAAACCATACCAACACATACATGCATCATTCCCACCTACCAGCGGACATACCAAACCATACCAACACATACATGCATCATTCCCACCTACCAGCGGACATACCAAACCATACCAACACATACATTGCATCATACCCACCTACCAGCGGACATACCAAACCATACCGACACATACCTGCATCACACCCACCTACCAGCGGACATACCAAACCATACCAACACATACATGCATCATTCCCACGTACCAGCGGACATACCAAACCATACCAACACATACATGCATCATTCCCACCTACCAGCGGACATACCAAACCATACCAACACATACATGCATCATTCCCACCTACCAGCGGACATACCAAACCATACCAACACATACATGCATCATTCCCACCTACCAGCGGACATACCAAACCATACCAACACATACATGCATCATTCCCACGTACCAGCGGACATACCAAACCATACCAACACATACATGCATCATTCCCACGTACCAGCGGACATACCAAACCATACCAACACATACATGCATCATTCCCACGTACCAGCGGACATACCAGTTTCAGTTTCACTTTCTCAAGGAGGCGTCACTGCGTTCGGACAAATCCATACACGCTACACCACATCTGTTGAGCAGATGCCTGACCAGCAGCATAACCCAACGCGCTTAGTCAGGCCTTGAGTGCATGCTTACATATTTGTGTACCTATGAAAGTGGATTTCATTTTACGTAATTTCGCCAGAGGACAACACTCTCGTTGCCATGGGTTCTTTTTCAGTGCGCCAAGTGCGTGCTGCACACGGGACCTCGGTTTATCGTCTCATCCGAAAGACTAGACGCTCAGTTTGATTTTCCAGTCAAACTTAGGAGAAAGGGCGAGAGCGGGATTCGAACCCACACCCTCACGGACTCTCTGTATTGGCAGCTGAGCGTCTTAACCATTCTGCCACCTTCCTACATACACATACACGCATCTAACCCATCTAACCATACCAACACATACATGCATCATTCCCACGTACCAGCGGACATACCAAACCATACCAACACATACATGCATCATTCCCACGTACCAGCGGACATACCAAACCATACCAACACATACCTGCATCACACCCACCTACCAGCGGACATACCAAACCATACCAACACATACCTCCATCACACCCACCTACCAGCGGACATACCAAACCATATCAACACATACCTCCATCACACCCACCTACCAGCGGACATACCAAACCATACCAACACATACCTGCATCACACCCACCTACCAGCGGACATACCAAACCATACCAACACATACCTCCATCACACCCACCTACCAGCGGACATACCAAACCATACCAACACATACCTCCATCACACCCACCTACCAGCGGACATACCAAACCATACCAACACATACCTCCATCATACCCACATACCAGCGGACATACCAAACTATATCAACACATACCTGCATCATTCCCACCTACCAGCGGACATACCAAACCATACCAACACATACATGCATCATTCCTACTTACCAGCGGACATACCAAACCATACCAACACATACCTGCATCACACCCACCTACCAGCGGACATACCAAACCATACCAACACATACCTCCATCATACCCACATACCAGCGGACATACCAAACTATATCAACACATACCTGCATCATTCCCACCTACCAGCGGACATACCAAACCATACCAACACATACATGCATCATTCCTACTTACCAGCGGACATACCAAACCATACCAACACATACATGCATCATACCCACCTACCAGTGGACATACCAAACCATACCAACACATGCCTGCATCATTCCCACCTACCAGCGGACATACCAAACCATACCAACACATACATGCATCACACACACCTACCAGCGGACATACCAAACCATACCAACACATACATGCATCATACCCACCTACCAGCGGACATACCAAACCATACATGCATCATACCAACCTACCAACACACATGTACCTGCAAACCCAACTTACAACAAATACACGCATCAACCCCCACCCCCCACCCACCCCCCATGCCAGCACATATACACATGCAAACCCACTTACCAACACATGCATGCACAACACCCACCTTCCAACACATTCATGCATGAAATCCCACCTACATACACATACACGCATCTAACCCATCTACCAACACATAAATGCATCGAACGCACCTGCCAGCACATACGCATTCATGTGTAAATTACAAATGCGCGCACGAGCACACACACACACACACACACACACTCTCTCTCTCTCTCTCACACACACACAGTCACACACACAAACACAGTCACACACACACACACACAGTTATGGGGGGTGCATAACAGAAAAGGTCTGTGATTCTTCTTCTTCTTCTGGTTCTTTGTTCATATGCTGCAACTTCCCCACGTTCACTCGAAATGTACACAAGTGGGCTTTTTACGTGAATGATCGTGTTTTTTTGTTTTTGTTTTTTGTTTTTTTTGTTTTGTTTTGTTCTTGTTTTTGTCTGTTTTTTGATGTTGTTGGGTGTGTTTTTTTACCCCACCCCCACCCCACACACCACCACCACCACCACCCCAGCAATGTAGGCAGCATCTCTCCGTTTTCGGGGAGTGGGTCTGTGATTCAATCTCTGCCCTCCTCCCCTATCTTTTTCCTTTTTTTTTTTTTTTTTTTTTTGCCTGAAGGAAGGTGGCAGAAAGAGTCAGTTTCAGTTTTCAGTTTTCAGTAGCTCCAAGGAGGCGTCACTGTGTTCGGACAAATCCATATACGCTACACCATATCTGCCAAGCAGATGCCTGACCAGCAGCGTAACCTAACGCGCTTAGTGTAGTCAGGCCTAGAGAGAGAAAAAAAAAAAGAAAAAAAAGAAAGAAAGAGTCAGACCACGGTTCTTCTTAAGAAGGTGTGGCAGAGCGAAGAGAGCAAGATGGCAGAATGGTCAAGACGATTATCTGCCAACAGAAGTGAGGGTTTGCGGTTCGAAACCCGCTCTCGCCCTTTCTCTCTCCCCCCCCCTCCCCCCACCCTGCCTCCCCCCCCCTTCCCCCCTACCCCCCACTGGAAACATCAAACTGAGCGTCTAGTCTTTCAGGATGAGACGATCGATGCAAGGTCCCGTGTTGCAGCATGCACGGCACTTGGCGCACTGTCAAAGAACCCACGGCAACGAAAGCGTTGTTCCTCTGGCAAAAGCAAAAAAAAGAAAAGAAAAAAAAAGTGTATCCGCTCTGGCAGGTGGCACAAACTATAATTATACAGGAATGCATTCAAGGCCTGACTAAGCCCGTTGGGTTATGCTGCTGCTGGTCAGGCATCCGCTGGGCTACCAGTTACAGAGAGAGAAAGAGAGACAGACAGACAGACAGACAGGGAGACATACATACAGACAGACAGACAGACAGGGAGACATACTAACAGACAGATAGGCAGGGACAGACAGACAGACAGACAGATATACAAAGAGACAGACAGACAGAGAGACAGACAGACAGGGACAGACAGAGAGACAGACAGACAGAGAGACAAAGAGACATACAGAGAGGGACAGACAGGGACAGAGAGAGAGACAGACAGACAGAGAGACAGGGACAGATAGACAGACAGACTGAGAGACAGACAGACAGACAGACAGAGAGACATGGACAGACAGACAGACAGAGAGACAGACAGAGAGGGGCAGACAAACATACAGAGAGACAGGGACAGATAGACAGAGAGAGACAGACAGACAGAGATACAGAGAGACAGGGACAGAGAGACAGACAGACAGAGAGACAGATAGTCAGACAGAGAGACAGACAGGGACAGAGAGACAGACAGCCAGGCAGACAGAGAGACAGACAGACAGAGAGACAGGGACGGACAGACAGCCAGAGAGACAGACACAGGGACAGACAGACAGAGGGACAGAGAGAGAGACAGACAGGCAGACAAACAGACATACAGACAGAGACAGAGAGACAGAGAGAGAAAGAGAGAAAAAGAGATAGAGACAGACAAAGAGAAAGAGACAGACAGACAGACAAACAAATGGACAGACAGAGAGGGAATGAGAGAGAGAGAGAGAGAGAGAGAGAGAGAGAGAGACAGACAGACAGACAAACAGACAGACAGAGACAGAGACAGAGAGAGAAAGAGAAATCAACTAGAGGCAGGTTTCCGCTGATTTCAGGAACCATGCACTGTCACCTCAATCCTCACCCCCCCCCCCCCCCCCCCCTTCCCCGTCCAACCCTCCACCCTCCTGATCAGACGGAGACAAGAGGGTGTGGGGAGGGAGGAGGGGGCGGAGATATAGGGGGTGTGTGTGTGTGTGTGTGTGGGTGGCGGGGGGAGGTGTCGGGGGAGGGGAGGGTGGAGGGAAGGAGGGGGGGGGGAGGGTCACACAGGAGGGCACGGACGGAAAACGTGGAAACAGGACAGTGAAAAGCGACAGGAAATTGACTTCACTCGTTCCTTCCCTAATTCAAAGAAGAAAGCACAGATAGAGTGAGAGAGAGAGAGAGAGAGAGAGAGAGAGAGAGAGAGAGAGAGAGAGAGAGAGAGAGAGAGAAGAGGAAAAGAGGTTCTCTGGAAAAACAAGAATCCCTACTGTTGCATTGTTTGACGCGGTGTGGGAGAGAAAGGGGAAAGGAAGGAGGAGGAGGAGGAGGAGGGGAGGAGTGGGGGAGGAGGAGAAGGAGGAGGAGGATGAGGAGGAGGAGGGGGGAGGGGAGGAGTAGGAGGTGGAGGAGGAGGAGGAGGAGGAGGGGAGGGGAAGAGAAGAAGGAGGTATTTTGTTGTTGTTGTCGTGGAGGGTGAAGAGGTTACCGAGTCTCTGTGTGTGTGTGTGTGTGTGTGTGTGTGTGTGTGTGTGTGTGTGTGTGTGGCTCTGTGTGTGTGCGCGCGCATGTGTGCATCTCTTTCTGTGTGTGTGTGTGTGTGTGTGTGTGTGTGCGTA
>NC_134878.1:29015310-29027810 GCF_041734735.1 Babylonia areolata
TTTTGGTTTTGCTTTTATTTATTTTATTTTATTTTTATGGTTGTTGTTGTTTGTTTGCTGTTGTTTCTTTATTGCTTAGTTTTGTCAACGCTTATGTCGTGTTTGTTTTTGTTTTTTGGTTGTTTTTTTGTTGTTGTTTGTTTGTTTGTTTTGTTTTTAAGTATTCGTTGACCAGAAATGTTTGTTCAGATGTTGAGCTTCCCGCTTCTGTGTGTAAGCTTGAATAAAACACAGGTAGAGGGAAACACAGCATGAATAAAACACAGGCAGATGAAAACACAGCTTGAATAAAACACAGGCAGATGAAAATACAGCTTGTATAAAACACAGGCAGAGGAAACACAGCTTGTATAAAACACAAGAAGATGAAAACACAGCTTGTATAAAACACAGGAAGATGAAAACACAGCTTGTATAAAACAAAGGCAGAGGAAAACACAGCTTGTATAAAACACAGGAAGATGAAAACACAGCTTGTATAAAACAAAGGCAGAGGAAAACACAGCTTGTATAAAACACAAGAAGATGAAAACACAGCTTGTATAAAACACAGGAAGATGAAAACACAGCTTGTATAAAACAAAGGCAGAGGAAAACACAACTTGTATAAAACACAGGCAGATGAAAACACAGCTTGTATAAAACACAGGCAGTGGAAACACAGCTTGAATAAAACACAGGCAGAGGAAAACACAGTTTGTATAAAACACAGGCAGAGGAAACACAGCTTGTATAAAACACAGACATAGGAAAACACAGCTTGTATAAAACACAGGCAGAAGAAAACACAGCTTGTATAAAACACAAGCAGAGGAAAACACAGCTTGTATAAAACACAGGCAGAGGGAAACACAGCTTGAATAAAACACAGGCAGAGGAAAACACAGCTTGTATAAAACACAGGCAGAGGAAAACACAGCTTGTATAAAACACAGGCAGAGGAAACACAGCTTGAATAAAACACAGGCAGAGGAAAACACAGCTTGTATAAAACACAGGCAGAGGAAAACACAACTTGTATAAAACACAGGCAGAGGAAAACACAGCTTGTATAAAACACAGACATAGGAAAACACAGCTTGTATAAAACACAGGCAGAGGAAAACACAGCTTGTATATAACACAGACAGTGGAAAACACAGTTTGTATAAAACACAGGCAGAGGAAAACACAGCTTGTATAAAACACAGACATAGGAAAACGCAGCTTGTATAAAACACAGGCAGAGGAAACACAGCTTGTATAAAACACAGGCAGAGGAAAACACAGCATGAATAAAACACAGGCAGAGGAAAACACAGCTTGTATAAAACACAGGCAGAGGAAAACACAGTTTGTATAAAACACAGACATAGGAAAACACAGCTTGTATAAAACACAGGCAGATGAAAGCACAGCTTGTATAAAACACATGAAGATGAAACGCAGCTTGTATAAAACACAGGCAGAGGAAAACACAGCTTGTATAAAACACAGGCAGAGGAAAACACAGCTTGTATATAACACAGACAGTGGAAAACACAGCTTGTATAAAACACAGGCAGAGGAAAACACAGCTTGTATAAAACACAGACATAGGAAAACACAGCTTGTATAAAACACAGGCAGAGGAAAACACAGCTTGTATAAAACACAGGCAGAGAAAAACACAGCTTGTATAAAACACAGGCAGAGAAAAACACAGCTTGTATAAAACACAGGCAGAAGAAAACACAGCTTGTATATAACACAGGCAGAGGAAAGCACAGCTTGTATAAAACACAGGCAGAAGAAAACACAGCTTGTATAAAACACAGGTAGAGGAAAACACAGCTTGTATAAAACACAGGCAGAGGAAAACACAGTTTGTATAAAACACAGGCAGAGGAAAACACAGTTTGTATAAAACACAGGCAGAGGAAACACAGCTTGTATAAAACACAGACATAGGAAAACACAGCTTGCATAAAACACAGGCAGATGAAAGCACAGCTTGTATAAAACACATGAAGATGAAACGCAGCTTGTATAAAACACAGGCAGAGGAAACACAGCTTGTATAAAACACAGGCAGATGAAAGCACAGCTTGTATAAAACACATGAAGATGAAACGCAGCTTGTATAAAACACAGGCAGATGAAAACACAGCTTGTATAAAACACAGGCAGAGGAAAACACAGCTTGTATAAAACACAGACATAGGAAGACACAACTTGTATAAAACACAGAGGAAAACACAGCTTGTATAAAACACAGGCAGAGGAAAACACAGCTTGTATAAAACACAGGCAGAGGAAAACACAGCTTGTATATAACACAGGCAGAGGAAAACGCAGCTTGTATATAACACAGGCAGAGGAAAACACAGCTTGTATATAACACAGACAGTGGAAAACACAGTTTGTATATATATATATATATATATATATATATATATATATATATATATATACACACACACACATATATATATATATACCATCCCCCACCTCCCTTCTCGCACTACCTCCCTGCCTCCCCCAACCCCACCCCCCCAAACCTTACAGACTAGTCCGCCACCTTCCACCCGCCGATTTTTAATCATAATTGTAATTATAATTGTTATTGTTATTATCATCATCATCATCATCATCATCATTGTCGTTGTTGTTGTTGTTGTTGTTGTATCATTATTGTTGTTATTGCTGTTATTGTTGTTGTTATTAATTCTGATGATGATGATTCTTCTTCTTCTTCTTCATATTATCATGATTATTATCATTAACATTATTCACATTATTTTCAATATGATCATCATCATCATCATCGTTGTTGTTGTTGTTGTTGTAATTATCAATATTACTATTATTATTATTATTATTATTATTATTATTATTATTATTGTTGTTGTTGTTGTTGTTGTTAGATTCATAAAATAAACAAATGCTGTAGCGTATAATGACCAGTCCGCACGCTGTGAAATTGAAAAAATGAGCAAGGATGAAAGACGGCTGCCACGATTCTAATTATTTTCTGTGACTAAAATATTAATAACAAAAATAAATGATCATGAATAATCATCATCACTGTCAACCTTGTTGTGTGTTAAAGATAATTAATAAACAAACAAACAAACAAAAGCACCCATTGCAGCTTGGAATTTAAGGTAATTTTGAAGAACAAAACAAACAAAACAACAACAACAACATCTTGACAAGAATCCTTACCAGTCCTAAAGAATTGGGCAAATGCGAAGATCCAGGAATTTTCAACAACAACAACAACAAAAAAACACCAAACAAAAACTGTACCCAAGCAATTTTGAAGAACAGGGCATATCAGATTGCTTGTGATGATTAATGACGATGAGACGCTGTGACGCCTCCTTAATGAACTGAACTGAACTGAACTGAGCTGAACTGTCAACGAGAATAGTAACTGCTAAGGGGGTTTAGCTTGGTGTAGTTGTCACGTGACAAGACTGTACTGGACGCTTCCTGTCACGAAAAAAAAAAAAAAGAAAAAGAAAAGAAAAAAAAAAGAAACGTGTATGATAATGATTATTTTCATCTTCATTTAGCGAACCTCGTACTTGGAACACGAAAAAAAAAAAAAAAAGTCACCCTTTGTTTGGTGTGTCTTCACGTAATCTAATCTACCCTCATTTGCAGCTTTCCAGTCTGAATCTCGCTCTTTGTTATGAAATGAATCGGGGTTTTGTTGTTGTTTGTTGTTGGGTTTTGGGTTTTTTTGTTTGTTTGTGTTTTTTTTTTTTTTTTGTTGTTGTTGTTGTTTTTTTTGCTTTATTATTTTTTTCATGTTCCTCGTATTCCTCCCTTATCCTTATGTTGTTGTTTTTTTTGTGTTTTTTTTTCTTAGAACTTTTTTTTTCTCTTTCCCCCTTTTTTCATGTCTTTATATATATATATATATATATATATATATATATATATATATATATATATATATATATATATATATTGTTGTTGTTTTTTTTTTTTTTTTTTTTTTTTGTATGTAACGGTTTCTCTTCCAGGTTCCATCAGCGAGCAATATGTCAAGGATACAAAAACAACAACAACAACAACAACAAAAACAAACAAAAAAAACAACAAACAACAACAACAAAATAAAATCCCCAACAACTAAAGCTTAAAGCTGAATGGAAATGACAAACTGCATTCAGGTCAGTTTTCGTCTGTTTTCTGAAAGGTAAAAACTGCAGCAGCACAATACCTGCACATTCTATGCACCTTCCCCCAGTCATGGTATTCCAGCCTCCGAAGAGGCGTCCGTCTGTCTTTGTGTGGAAAGCGAATTCCTGATTGAAAAGACTCGTGTTCGAGAAAGCTAATCACTGTTGTCGTTTCCTCTCTCTCTCTCTCTCTCTCTCTCTCTCTCTCTCCGCAGCAGTTTCCTTTAAACAAAATGGATCAACAATAAAAAATAAAAAAACAACAACAAAAAAACATTGATCAGTACGGTCGCACTGGTGGCTCCTTTATCGGTAGATAGAATTAAAAATATAATAATAATAATAATAATAATAATAATAATAATAATAATAATAATGATAATGATGATGATGATGATGATGATACTAAGAAGAAGAAGAAGAAGAAGAGTAATAATAATAATAATAATAATAATATTAATAATAATAACAATAATAATAATCAGAATATCAGGACAGAAAATTAAATTGAAAATGGTCTAATTAATTTTCAGAACGAAAGAAAAGAAAGAAAAAAAAGAATGAAAAGAAAGAAAGAAAGATGAAAAGAAGGGAAGAAAGAAAGAAAGTAAGAATGAATTCATGAATGAATGAATTAATGAATGAATGAATGAAGGAAAGAAAGAAAGGGGAAGAGAAATAAATAAATAATGAATGAAGGAAGGAAGGAAGGAAGGAATGAAGGAAGGAAAGAAAGAAAGAAAGAAAGGCAGGCCACGATACTGAGTTCCTTCGCGGTATATTACAGGCAAGAAAACCTTTACACCACATCATTGCTATGGTGGTGGTGGTGATGATGATGATGATGATGATGGTGATGATGATGATGATGATGAGAAGAAGAAGAAGAAGAAGAAGAAGAAGAAGAAGAAGAAGAAGAAAGAATGATAATGATAATGATAACTATGACGAAGAAGAAGAAGACGTAGAAGAAGAAAATGATGATGATGATAATGGTGATGATGATAATGATGATGATGATGATGATGATGATGATAACAGTAATGATAATATCAATCCAACGCCTTACGCATTTTGCTTTGAGGCTGCTTTCTGATCACTGAGCCGACCTTTGCCGTGTTTTGTGTGCGCTGGACTCAGCTGCGGGCTGAGATGTTGTGTTGGGTGAGTGACGAGCCTGTGGATACACAACTAATTTCCCCATGGTTGTGTTGCGTTGAGGTTGCGTTACGGTACGGTGTGGTGTGGATGTGGTATGGCGTGGTGTGGATGTGGTGTGGTGTGGTGTGGTGTGGATGTGGTGTGGTGTGGATGTGGTATGGTGTGGTGTGGATGTGGTGTGATATGGTGTAGTGTAGATGTGGTGTGGTTGTGGTGTGGATGTGGTGTGGTGTGGTGTGGATGTGGTATGGTGTGGTGTGGATGTGGTGTGGTGTGGATGTAGGGTGGTTGTGGTGTGTTGTGGTGTGGATGTGGTGTGGTGTGGGTGTGGTGTGGATGTGGTGTGATTTGGTGTAGTGTAGATGTGGTGTGGTTGTGGTGTGAATGTGGTGTGGTGTGGTGTGGGTGTGGTGTGGTGTGGTGTGGATGTGGTGTGGTTGTGGTGTGTTGTGGTGTGGTGTGGATGTGGTGTGGTGTGGTTGTGTTGTGTTGTGGTGTGGGTGTGGTGTGGATGTGGTGTTGTGTGGTGTGGTGTGGTTGTGTTGTGTTGTGTGTTGTGGTGTGGTGTGGATGTGGTGTGGTGTGGTTGTGGTGTGTTGTGTGTTGTGGTGTGGTGTGGATGTGGTGTGGTGTGGTTGTGGTGTGGATGTGGTGTGGTGTGGTGTGGTGTGGATGTGGTGTGGCTGTGGTTTGTTGTGGTGTGGCGTGGTGTGGATGTGGTGTGGTTGTGGTGTGGTGTGGATGTGGTGTGGTGTGGTTGTGGTGTGTTGTGGTGTGGTGTGGATGTGGTGTGGTGTGGTTGTGTTGTGTTGTGGTGTGGTTGTGGTGTGGATGTGGATGTGGTGTGGTTGTGGTGTTGTGTGGTGTGGTGTGGTTGTGGTGTGGATGTGGATGTGGTGTGGTTGTGGTGTTGTGTGGTGTGGTGTGGTTGTGGTGTGGTGTGATTGTGGTGTGGATGTGGATGTGGTGTGGATGTGGTGTGGTTGTGGTGTGGTTGTGGTGTGGTGTGGTGTGGTTGTGGTGTGGTTGTGTTGTGGGTGTGGTGTGGTGTGGATGTGGTGTGGTTGTGGTGTGGTGTAGTGTGGTGTGGTTGTGTTGTGTTGTGCTGTGCTGTGATGAGTTGTTTTGTGTTGGTGTGGTGTGGTGCGGTGTGGCGTGGTGTGGTGTTGTTGCGTGCGTGTTGTGTTGTGCTGTAATGAATTGTTATGTGTCTGTGTGGTGTGTTGTGTTGTGGTGTGCTGTGATGAGTTGTTATGTGTTGGTGTTAATGTTGGTGTGGTTTGGTGTGGCGTGGTATGGTGTGGGTGGTGGTATGGGTGGTGGTGGTGGTGTGGTGTGGTGGGGTGTTGGTGGTGGTGGTGATGTTGGTGGTGGTGGTGGTTGTGTTGTGCTGGTATTGCGTTGGTGTTGGTGTGGTGTGGGTGGTGGTGGTGGTGTTGGTGGTGGAGGTGATGGTTGTGTTGTGTTGGTGTTGCGTTGGTGTTGGTGTTGGTGTGGTGTGGTGTGGTGTGGTGTGGCGTGATGTTGTACTGTATTGTACTGTACTTTCTTCTTTTTTTTTACTGCACAGACGCTCCGTGTTGGTCAGTCCTTCAAAACCTTCCCAAACGTTCTCCGAAACATCATCACGGAATTATATAAAACAATTAAACAAAATTAACAAATATGTAAGAAGGCCAAAGACATTCTGGACACAGATGTGTAATCCACAGAAACCAGACAGGACAGAAGAAGAAGAAAAAAAATAAAAAAAAAACCCACAGGAACACTGAAAAGCAGTGTCAGAAAAAAAAAAATCTAGAAACTTCCCGAAGACTAGGACACTGTTCGCCATTGGAAGACGTCCCCGCATTCCTAGCACACGAGGAAATACAGTAAACACGCCAAACAAATAACAGAAAAGAAATCAACAAATCAACGAGCCAGCTTTTGCGCTGTTGCCTACCGACATCAGCCTCACTGTCTTAAAATTCGGTGGATAACGCATGCCTTCTTTGAGACCCTTTGCAAACTGAAGCCAGCGGAAGTGTTCAATCAGCCATTTTGCTACTCGTGTCAGTGCAGCGCGAAGCGGTAACTTCATATATGTAGCCGAGCGATCAGCTGGCTACGATGACTGCTTCACGGCAAGCTTTCACTTGCTCGCGGCGTTAGTTGAGCTGACATTCCTGTGTGTGCCTCCATAGCAAGTTTGCGCTACGTGTCACTGCACTGTTTTCCTGCGATAAGTTTGGTAAATAAGCCATCGGCAGATTTCAATCAAGACACAGCATGTGGCATGTCTTCGGGGAAAACATGACACGATTTCATCCAAGACACACGGTTACAGTTCAGAAACTACCACCAGGTAGCAGACCACCCCTCAAGGGACTGACGGCCGGATACGAGTGTCAGAATGGCGTCCAGTTGGCTTCAGCTTTTCTGGCCAATGAGCTATCCGTGTATTTTTAGTCGGTGCATTTGCCTGGCATTACACTACGCTTTTTCTTTTTTTCATGTCAACTTCTCTACCGACCTGTTTCTGCCTTTTCACCCTACTCCTCCGAAAAAAACAACCCTGGCCCACAAATAACTGGAGGAGAAAAAAACAACAACAGCAGCAACAACAAAAAACCCAAAAAACAAAAAAAACATCCATGTCAGGCAATGTTAAAAGTTTTACGAGGAGGTGGTAAGGACTACTAATTAGATTTCGTCAAAGGAGTGGATGGGTTTCTTTTTTGGGGGGGTGGGGTGGGAGGGTTAGTTTTTTTCGTTTTTTTTTTTCCCCAGCCCTCTCCTTGTAAGCCAGGAAAATCCCAAGGCCGAAACAGTTCCACAACCCATCCCCATCCCACGTCTGCATCGAGCGCGTTCACTTCCTTTTGTATTGCTAACTCCGAAATCGATCGAGATTCGAAATAAAACAGACCCAGCTCTCAAAATAACTGTGGCTGGACCGCGGACTTTGTCCCGAAGTAACTTGCGATCAGGCTGCTTTAAACGCGCGCGCGCACACACACACAACCAACAACAGCCCCTCGTTGAATTCTTTTGGCAAAGACGAATTCACGTTGATTATCCAAGAAAAGACATGGCCAGGATGAGGACTATTCTATTTTCGTCAGGATGTATAAAATGAGTCAATGTGGGAGTAACAACCAACGAAAGAAGAAGGAGGAGGAGGAGAATGAGAGGAGGAGGAGAAGAAGAAGAAGAAGAAGAAGAAGAAGAAGAAGAAGAAGGAGGAGGAGGAGGAGAGAAGGAGGAGGAGGAGGACGACGACGACGACGAAGAAGAAGAAGAAGAAGAAGAAGAAAAAGAAGGAGGAGGAGAAGGAGAAGGGGGAGGAGGAGAAGAAGAAGAAGGTGGAGGAGGAGGAGGAGGAGAAGAAGTAGTTGGAGGAGGAAAATGAGGAGAAGGAGTAGGAGGAGGAAGAGGAGGAGAAGGATGAGGAGGAAGAAGAACAAGAAGAATAAGAAGAAAGAGGAGGAACAGGAGGAGGAGGAGAAGAAGAAGAAGTAGGAGAAGGAAGAGGAGAAGGAGGAGGAAGAGGAGGAGAAGAAGGATGAGGACGAGAAGAAGAAGAAGAAGAAGAAGAAGAAGAAGAAGAAGAAGAAGAAGAAGGTGGAGGAGAAGGAGGAGGAGAAGAAGAAGAAGTAGGAGGAGGAAGAGGAGGAGGAGGAGGAACAGAAACTGTCTTCCGATAGTACTTCACCATGCTGGATCACTATCTACAAATTAATTTCTCCCTTCTATTGATACCATGAAACATGTCTTGAGGCATTATGTCTATGGTTGCTATTAGTTGCTTTTAACAACACAGGCAAGGGAAGTCAAGCCGATTCTTTTAATAGTGCTTTCCTTAAATCTCTCATATACAAAGCAAGTGAATAAAACATGCTGTTCGTTCGCAGCTTAAAAATCCCTGCAAAACTGACATGGTCTGGCCTGTTCCGATTGACTGTAATGATGTACAATGCTACTGGGTGTGAGAACACGCTGAATCTTGTTTGTGTAATGGCAACACGGAAGCAATAATATGTACCTATATCCACAGTATGTCCCCCGAAAACCTCACCTCACTCACCTCAGGCCTATAACGACTACAAAGTAGTCGTTGGGGGAAACCTGAGGACCGCAGACGCAACCCTCCCTTCTCCATCTGTCACTCTGAGCAGCCGCCGGCAGCAGCCCACGTGTGTGGAGTCCGGTCCATTGTTTGATGTTCTCATGCCAGTTCTTCCGCTGTCTTCCTCTTCTTCTCCCGCCCTCGATGGTGCCTTGCATTATTGTTTTGGACAGACTGGTGTGTCGAGTGTTGTGCCCAAACCATATCAGCTTGCGTCTCTTCACAGTTGAAAGGAGAGGTTCCTGAGGTCCAGCAAGGTTCTCAATTCTGCTCCCTACATGTTCATTGGTCCTGTGCTCGATCCAGGATATTTGAAGGAGCTTCCTCGGGCATTTGTTCTCGAAGGCCTAGATCTTCCTTTCAGTTTCGGCCGTCAGTGTCCATGCCTCGCAACCATACAGTACAATGGAGACTACCAGGGCTTTGTAGAGTTTGAATTTTGTGGAGAATCGGATGTTACTTTTCCACACTCTGTTCAGTTTGGTTATGGCTGCAGTGGCTGTGCCAAAGCGAATTCTTATTTCTGCTTTGCAGCTTCCATCTTTTGTCAGGGTTGCTCCTAGATATTTTAAGTTCCCGACATCTTCCAGTTGTTCTCCGTTCATGAAAATAGTGGCATGGTCCATGTTCACGCTGTTTACATAATAGAAAATAATAATCTTATCTATTACGGTTTCTGACAGTGCCAGTCTATTCTTGAAATAACATGTCAGCAAGTCTTTCTTTAAAATACTGTGGAACTCCTTTCTATTTCCAATACCTTGGTTGCATCCAAACCAGTCAAGCATAAATTTCCCCTTAAAAGAAACCTTTTATACCCAACAGTGTTTTCCAGATCTACCTAGTTTCAACAGCATTTGATATGTTTGATGTGGTAATCTTTCAAAATTAATTTATAGCAGAATCTTAAACTTGATACATGTGAATTAACGTATTTATAACGGGTGCGTGCCCAAATATCCATATACCATTTTGTTAGGAATCCTGGCTGAAACACCCACACATCTTTTACATGCTGAGAAAAGGTGTATATTTTCCAACTGTTCCAGTCTGTCAAATCCCCATTCATATGTGGGATGAGTGAATGAATATACTAATACTGGTCGAATCTTGAAGTAAAAAAAAAAAGAAAAAAAGAAAAAGAAACTCTAAAGAAAATCTTTGCAGTTATTTTCTCATATTTACTTGGGGGAGGGCGGGGAGAGAGAGAAAGAGAGGGAACTCAGAACTCAGAACTCAGAACGTTTTTATTCAAGGATTAAGATTTTAGGCATAGCCTATTCTTCCAATCTGTCCTTGCTAATCTACATCTATTACAAATAGCACACACATAAATGAAAGGAAAAGGTATTCATGCAGAAGGGTATACAGAGAGAGACAGACAGACAGACAGGCGGTCAGGCAGAGACAGAGGGGAGAGACAGACAGACAGACAGAAAGACTGAGGGAAAGATGGAGATAGAGAGAGAGGCAATGACAGAGAGGAGAGACAGAGAAAGACAGACAGACAGACAGACAGACAGACAGAGAGATTCAAGATTCAAATGGTTTAATGGGATAGTGAGAAAGAGAGAGAGAGAGAGAGAGGGAGAGAGAGGGAGAGAGAGAGAGAGTATGAAGGAAGAAAGAGAAATCAAGAATTGTTTCTATGTCGATGTCATGGGACACATGACAGTGGATGGATGGCTGCAAATTATTGGGTTCTTCTTCTTCTTCTTCTTCTTTTTCTTTCTCCCTCTACATAACAGGCTCGTGTTGAAAGCGTTCAAAAGAGGAGGAGGAGGAGGAGGAGCTTCTAACGACCACGACATACATGTAGAGAGAAAAACCAAAAACACGTGGTCCTCCTCCTCCTCCTCCTCCTCCTCATCATCATCATCACGCCAAAAAACAACAACAACAACAACAACAACAAACCACAACAACAAAAACAAGACAAAAACTGTTCCCAGGAGCAAACTACCCACAAGAAATCATGTTTTTAACTTGTGTTTACTTCCCTTATCCCGATGTCAAAAGCTGACGAAGAATATCATCCCCCCCCCCTTCCCCCCACTCTCTTGTGATTATCACTTATTTGTATATCGTTTCAGGATATGATCTTTCTTTCTTTTTTTTTCTTCCCCCTCTTCTTTCTCTGTCATGATTTATTTCTACATCTATTATTTATTTCTATATCTTTTTGTTTGTTTGTTTTGTTTTGTTGTTTTGGTTTACGGCACGTGAACCAAAAAAAAAGCAGATGCTGGGGAGGGGGGGGGAGAGGAGAGAGAGGATGGGGGGGAGAGGAGGGGTTAGAGAGGGGGTGGGGGTGGGGGTGAGGGGGGCAGGAGACAAAACATTTATCTTTGTGGAGAAGAAGAACGCCGGGTAGTGGTGGTGTTGGTATGTCAATGGGAAATCATTTACAGCTTAGTCTTTTGTGAAGGACTATGACTCTCAAAGTAGGAGGCAGAATTGCACTGGCTCTTAGTGCTGCAGCCTTTGGGGCGAGTCGGCCTTTGGGAACCATCCCCAACGCCGACTGTCCTAAAACCCCTCTTGGCCGAGAGAGTGGTGGGGATGTAATGTAACTTGGGCAAGACACTCTCCACTAGAATCAAATTCTAGCCCAAATAGTCGGAACGGCAGTTGCCTCCTCTGCTGTTCTGATGGTCATAGTTGGACAACTTGAAGAAAGCATGAGGGAAAAACATCTACGATTTTTGTAGCATTACTATCTCTCTCTCTCTCTCTTTCTCTCTGTCTGCCTGTCTGTCTGTCTCTGTCTCTCTCTGTCTCTGTTCGTCTGTCTGTCTTTCTCTCTCTCTCTCTCTGTCTCTGCGAAACAAAATAAAAGATTCTAACTGATGTGAAATGAAAGCAACAGGCAGAGAAGACCCATCCGTTCTTTCCATGGTCGCCATGGAGGAAGGTGGCAGAATGGTTAAGACGCTCAGCTGCCAATACAGAGAGTCCGTGAGGGTGTGGGTTCGAATCCCGCTCTCGCCCTTTCTCCTAAGTTTGACTGGAAAATCAAACTGAGCGTCTAGTCTTTCGGATGAGACGATAAACCGAGGTCCCGTGTGCAGCAC
>NC_134878.1:29030310-29035310 GCF_041734735.1 Babylonia areolata
AAACAAAAAAAAACCTCACTCGCTATTCCCACTTGTCTTGCAGTTAAGCACAGTAAGCATTTTTTTTTTTTTTTTTCAGATATGAACACGAACACTTAACACTTTTGTCAGTAAGCGATTATCTGCTTGGGGGAAGTAAATAAGTTAAATTATACATGCACTGCTAGTGTTGGAATGTCAGTCATTTTTACATTAAGAATACTAGTTATTACCTGCAATGTGTTGACGAATGTATGAAACGCTGCATGAGATTTTTATTTTTATTTTTTTTTTAATTTTTTTTTTTACATTTGTGTCTTCGTTATATTCGTAAAAGCTGTTGTTGACTTTTACAGTTATGGTCCTCATGTTGTTTTACTTGTCTATATTGTGATAATGCACCTGACCAAATTTCTCTAGTTGGAGATAATAAAGTTATTTTTATCGTATCTTATCTTGTTAATTAATTAACAACTCCAGGTAGGAGTTACCTCGCACCATTATTACTTCTCCTGTGAGACCAGGTTCACTCGAGTATTCTCGTGAACAACACTCTATTCTAATTTCGTTTTATTCTTGCTTGGTACAGTTGGCATTCTAAACTGAACCGTTTACGGATTCCGACAGTATGAAAACAAAACTTTGTTCGACCGATGGAATCAACGCCTCTCCATCGATTTTCGCAGTTTTAGTGGACCTGCTTGATTTTTTTTGATTTTTTTAATTTATTTATTTATTTTTTGCATAGTTTGTGTTGTTGTTTTTTTAACTGCAGTGGTCTCATGCAGTGCTGGTCCAAAGGAGTTTGTATTTGTATTTGTATTTCTTTTTGTCACAACAGATTTCTCTGTGTGAAATTCGGGCTGCTCTCCCCAGGGAGAGCGCGTCGCTACACTTCAGTGCCACCCCTTTTCTTTTCTTTTTTTTTTTATTTAATTTTTTCCTGCGTGCAGTTTTATTTGTTTTTCCTATCGAAGTGGTTATTTTGTTCTAGAGAATTTTGCCAGAAACAACCCTTTTGTTGCCGTGGGTTCTTTTACGTGCGCTGTGCATGCTAGCACACGGGACCTCGGTTTATCGTCTCATCTGAATAACTAAGCGTCCGAGCCACCACTCAAGGTCTAGTGGAGGGGGAGAAAATATAGGCGGCTGAGCCGTGATTCGAACCAGCGCGCTCAGATTATCTCTCTTCCTAGACGGACGCGTTACCTCTAGGCCATCACTCCACAGCTGGCATGTAACTGTGGGGAAGAATTGAGTTATACATATATATAATATTTAAAGAAAAGAGGAAACCAATGTTGCAGAGGCTGCATAAACGTTGTGGAAGATTCAAGATTCAAGATTCAAAAACTTCATTACTCAAGGATAAAGATTTTAGGCATCGCCCAGTCTTCCAATCTGTCCTTGTGACAACAATAACAATAACAACATTAACGATAACGACACAACAATAATATATTTTTTTTTTGTTAACACTGCTACATCTACTGCTACTACAACGAAGAATGATCACCATCATCATCATTAACATCGTAAAAAGTAATAAAACGAACGCATTCATTCATTCATATCCATACACATGCACACACTCTCTCCACCCAACACACACACACACACGCACACACACACACATCTCTCTCTCTCTCTCTCTCTCTCTCTCTCTCTCTCTCTCCAGGGAAAAGCGTGTTGCTAGAGGCTAACGCCACCCATTGTTTAACACTTTCACTGCCAGTCAGTTCAGAGTGCGAAATTCCCTTGTGCTTTTTGTAAACACAGAGAATATGGTGTCTAAGAACGGCTGGGGATTTTCCCTGTCGTGTGTAGACAATATGGCCTGTCCTACTACTGAACCTGAGGAGCAGTAGGTTCATGGATAACAGACCCATGATCTGGTCACCCTTCAGTGACATGGGTCTTCCACCGAGCTGCTGCATAAATGCGAGTTTGGCAGTGAATCGGTTAATCTCATTTTGCCTGTAAGTGCACGTGTCATTACTATTATTCTTATCATTCTTATCAACATCATCATCATCATCATCATCGTCATCACCATCATCATCATCATCATCATCATTCTTCTTAATAACAAAGTTGACATATTTCTACAGAGATTTTTGCCAGGACAACTCTGTTTTGTTTTTTGGTTTTTTTTTGTGCTGTGGGTTCTTTTACTTGCGTCTGCTAAGTACATGATGTGAACGGGACCTCGCTTTATCATATCATGCAAAAGACTAGCACCAAGACCACCAATCAATATCAAGTGGTGAGTGGAAGGAGGGAGGGCGGGGGGAGGGGGGGTTGACGGGGAGCGGGGGGGGGGGGGGGGTGGGGGGGGGGGGGGAGTAAAGATGCTGTTCCACAAAGCCATCGCTCCACACATTTTTTTTAAAATGCGTGTGGTTTCAGTTCCAGATTCAGTTTCTCAAGGAAGCGTCAGTTCGTACGGATCAACCCATATGCGCTACACCACATCTGCTGGGTAGATGCTTAACCAGCAGCATAGCCCAACACGCTGTCAGGCTTTGAGTGCATGCATATAAACGAGTAAATGTCTGTACCAATCAGAGTGGGTTTTTTCTACTGAATTTCGCCAGATGACAACACTCTCGTTGCCATGGGTTCTTTTTTCAGTGCGCCAAGTGCGAGTGCGTGCACACGGGACCTCGGTTTATATCATCTTATCCGAACGACTAGACGCTCAGTTTGATTTCTATTTTCCACCAGTCAAACAGCAGTGTGGACAAACAAACAGCAGTGTGGACAAACAAACAGCAGTGTGGACAAACAAACAGCAGTGTGGACAGACAACATGTGGACAAACAAACAGCAGTGTGGACAAACAAACAGCAGTGTGGACAAACAAACAACAGTGTGGACAGACAACATGTGGACAAACAAACAGCAGTGTGGACAAACAAACAGCAGTGTGGACAAACAAACAGCAGTGTGGACAAACAAACACCAGTGTGGACAGACAACATGTGGACAAACAAACAGCAGTGTGGACAAACAAACAACAGTGTGGACAAACAAACAGCAGTGTGGACAAACAAACAGCAGTGTGGACAAACAAACGACAGTGTTGACAGATAAACGGCAGTGTGGACAAACAGCAGTGTGCACAAACAAACAGCAGTGTGGACAAACAACATTGTGGAAAAACAAACAGCAGCGTGGACAACAACAAAAAACAGTGTGGAAAAACAAACAACAGTGTGGAAAAACAAACAGCAGTGTGGGCAAACAAAAAACAGTGTGGAAAAACAAACAGCACTGTGGACAAACAACAGTGTGGCCAAACAAACAGCGGTGTGGACAAACAAACAGCAGTGTGGACAAACATCAGTGCGGAATAACAAACAACAGTGTGGACAAACAAACAGCAGTGTGGACAAACATCAGTGCGGAATAACAAACAACAGTGTGGACAAACAAACAGCAGTGTGGACAAACATCAGTGCGGAATAACAAACAACGGTGTGGACAAACAAACAGCAGTGTGGACAAACAAACAGCAGTGTGGACAAACAAACGTCAGTGTTGACAGACAAACAGCAGTGTGGACAAACAAACAGCAGTGTGGACAAACAAACAGCAGTGTGGACAAACAAACAGCAGTGTGGACAAACAAACAACAGTGTGGACAAACAAACAGCAGTGTGGACAAACAAACGTCAGTGTGGACAAACAAACAGCAGTGTGGACAAACAAACAACAGTGTGGACAAACAGAACATGTGGACAAACAAACAGCAGTGTGGACAAACAAACAACAGTGTGGACAAACAAACGTCAGTGTTGACAGACAAACAGCAGTGTGGACAAACAAACAACAATGTGGACAAACTGCAGTGTGGACAAACAAACAGCAGTGTGGACAAACAAACAACAGTGTAGACAAACAAACAATAGTGTGAACAAACAGCATTGTGGACAGACAAACAACAGTGTGGACAAACAACGGTGTGGACAGACAGCAATGTGGACAAACAAACAACAGTGTGGACAATAAACAGTGTTGACAAACAAACAACAGTGTGGACAAACAACAGTGTGGATAAACATACAACAGTGTGGACAAACAGCAGTTTGGACAAACAAACGACAGTGTTGACAGACAAACAGCAGTGTGGACAATAAACGGCAGTGTGGACAAACAAACAACAGTGTGGACAAACAGCAGTATGGACAAACAAACAACAGTGTGGACAAACAACAGTGTGGACAAACAAACAACAGTGTGGACCAAAAAAAGACAGTGTTGACAGACAAACAGCAGTGTGGGCAATAAACGGCAGTGTGGACAAACAACAGTGTGGACAAACAAACAACAGTGTTGACAAACAGCAGTGTGGACAAACAAACCGCAGTGTGGACAAACAACAGTGTGGAAAAACAAACAGCAGTGTGGACAAACAAACAACAGTGTGGACAAACAAACAGCAGTGTAGACAAACAACAGTATGGACAGACAGCAGTGTGGACAAACAACAGTGCGGAATAACAAACAACAGTGTGGACAAACAAACAGCAGTGTGGACAAACATCAGTGCGGAATAACAAACAACGGTGTGGACAAACAAACAGCAGTGTGGACAAACAAACAGCAGTGTAGACAAACAGCAGTGTGGACAAACAAACAGCAGTGTAGACAAACAGCAGTGTGGACAAACAAACAGCAGTGTGGACAAACAAACAGCAGTGTAGACAAACAGCAGTGTGGACAAACAAACAGCAGTGTGGACAAACAAACAGCAGTGTAGACAAACAAACGTCAGTGTTGACAGACAAACAACGGTGTGGACATACAGCAATGTGGACAAACAAACAACAGTGTGGACAATAAACAGTGTTGACAAACAAACAACAGTGTGGACAAACAACAGTGTGGATAAACATACAACAGTGTGGACAAACAGCAGTTTGGACAAACAAACGACAGTGTTGACAGACAAACAGCAGTGTGGACAATAAACGGCAGTGTGGACAAACAAACAGCAGTGTGGACAAACAAACAAC
>NC_134878.1:29052810-29055310 GCF_041734735.1 Babylonia areolata
CACACAGGCATGACAAATGCTGAACCAGAATGTCAAAAAAGCACATCAAAACATGCCATAGCTTGGCTGTTGTGTACTTCCATGTATATATATATACACAAACAACCGTTTCAGTACAATAATATCGAGCTTTCACAACATTAAAGGCATCCCGAGAGAGACGACTTTCCTTGAGCATACATTCAAAGAAAGAAACAGAAAGAGAGAGAGAGAGAGAGAGAGAGAGAGAGGGAGGAGACAGAGACAGAGACAGACAGACACACAGAGAGACAGCGACAGAGACATATAAAGATAAACAGGGACATATATATATATATATATATATATATATATATATAGAGAGAGAGAGAGAGAGAGAGAGAGAGAGAGAGAGAGAGAGACGCTCTGACACTTTTAATGCCATTGGCCATGAGGTCCTTATGACATGGGTGAATGCATCAACATACTTTCAATTTATAACAAACCATTATGATAAACGAATGAAATGGTGAAAGCAAGTAATGAAACAAAACAAAGTTCCTTCTTTGAAGACAAAAATGATAGCAACCAACAGGTCACCCAGCACACAATAATTCTCTCTGTTCACTCATCTATCAATGCACCATGCAACATATTCCAACACTGTCTACAGAAGAAAAAATTGTCAACTCACTCAGAACGGCCAGTCCTCTCTTCTCCTCTACACAGACCCCTCGGATGTCCAGTGGGTGTCTGAATGACCCAACCTTTAGCTTCCGTCGTCAGAATTGTGGTATTCTTTGTCAACATTCATCTCTTGAGTATAAGAGCCTTCCGCTTGCAATATTTTGATGATGATAATTGGGGTGAAACGCTGTTAACGTCGTTTCTTTCGCCGTTCGTATGGAGAGAGTTAAACCTATCTGACCACGTAGTCCTGCTTGTTGTGCTTTTTTTGCCTTATCTTCATAGCTTCTGATATAAATTTTGCTTAACGAGATTACCACCTCGTGATCTTCAAATGTTAACATTTTAAAGAGAACCTTTCTTTTTGTAAATTCTTTCTTTTTTTTTTAACACACATTTACTTCTCAAATCGTTATATGATTTATAATCAAACATAAAATGAAATTCATCATCAACTGTGGAGAATTGAGAGAGAGAGAGAGAGAGAGAGAGAGAGAGAGACACAGAGAGAGAGAGAGAGAGAGAGAGAGAGAGAGATGCCGCCTGCCGCTGATAATGACAATGATGATGCTTGTGTTGATCATGGTGACAGTAATGGTGATATGATCACAACGATGATCGTGCAGGACATGCCAAATAATATATACATTTTTAATTTTTTTTATTAGAAAATGGCTTGACTCTTCTGACGTCGAAAGAATGATTGATTTGTTAAATAATTCATTTCTGGAGTGGAGAAAAAAACCCACAAAAAACAACATTATGGATAGAATTACCTAGATTTGATTGCCCTGTGTGTGCATTGTCTGATTAAGCAACGCCATTTAGTGATTTTCAGACAATGGCAAGCGGACAGCCTCGAATGTCCAATATGGACGACCCACTCCCACCCCCTCCACTCCCCCCCCCCCCCCCACACACACACCACCACCACCACCACCACCACCCTCTCTGTCCTTCTGTCCCCAATACTCTTCACCAGATTCATTCTGATAAGCATGAAAAAAAAAAATCAGTTCCACTAGTAACAGTTTGTGAGTTCGATCGACTGCATTTTATAACATCGGCTTCTAACCTCTCTGTCTGTGTCTCTGTCTGTGTCTGTCTGTGTGTCTGTCTCCTCCCTCTCTCCTTCGCTCTCTCTTTCTGCACAAGACTTGTGTTCTGATTTGCTAGCATGAAAAAATCAATTCCAGAAAAAAAACAAAAAAAACAACAACATAAAAACAGTCTGATGTTACGATTGATTACATTTGTAACTCGAGCTAATGACTGACTACATTTACAACGTGGGCTTCAATCTCTGTATCTCTGTCTCTGTCTCTTTCTGTCTCTGTCTCTGTCTCTCTGTCTGTCTCTCTGTCTGTCTGTCTGTCTCTCTCTCTCCTCCCTCGCTCTCTATTTCTGCGCAAGATTCCTTCTGGTCTGCACACAAAATCAATTGCAGAATTAAACAAAAAGACAAAACAAAACAACAAAAACAGTCTGATGTCAAGATTGATTACATTTGTAACTTGGGCTTCAATCTCTCTCTTTTTCTCTGTCTCTGTCTCTCTCTCTTTCTCTCTGTCCCCCCCTCCCCTTCACCATCCCTCTTTCTTTTTCTCTTTTCACAAGATTCGTTCTGGTCAGCATGAAATTCAATTCCAGAAGGAAAAACAAACAAACAAACAAGAAACAGTCTGATGTTACGATTGATTGCATTTGTAACTTGGGCTAATGACTGACAACATTTATAATTCAATCTCTCTCTCTCTCTCTCTCTCTCTCTCTCTCTCTCTCTCTCCCTCTCTCTTCACAAGATTCGTTCTGGTCAGCATAAAAATTCAATTCCAGAAAGAATACACCCACAAAA
>NC_134878.1:29072810-29075310 GCF_041734735.1 Babylonia areolata
CGAACAAAAACAACAACAAAAAAACCTCTCAAGAGCTGCGACCTGTCCCTGAAAACGAATACGAAGACACACAGACACACAGAGGCGCGCGCGCGCACACACACACACACACACACATACACACACACACAAACAAACAGCACACATACATACATACACACACTCTCTCTCTCTCTCTCCTCTCTCTGTGGATTATCAAACCTGAATTTGATGCCATTTGCCTGTCAGTGCAGTTTTACTCCAGTTGGCTGGAAACCAACGGATGCAAAAATGACCTCGAGTTATGAATCTGTTACAATTCATCACTTCGAAGTCTCATTATCTATCAAGTTTAGTTAGTTTAGCATGAGTGTGCCTGTGGGTTTTGTTTGTTTTGTGTGTGTGTGTGTGTGTGTGTGTGTGGTGTGGGGGGGAGGGGGGTGGCAGAGGGGGGGAGGGGGCGGGGGGTTGTGTTGTTTATTGTTCCATAATACATGAAGGAAAGAATAGAAGAGACGAGAAGAGAGAGAGAGAGAGAGAGGGGGGGGGGGAGAAGAGAGAGAGAGAGAGAGAGAGAGGGAGAGAGATAGGGAGAAAGAGAGAGGGGGAGAAGAGAGAGAGAGAGAGAGAGAGAGGGGGGGGGGAGAGAGATAGGGAGAAAGAGAGAGGGGGAGAAGAGAGAGAGAGAGAGAGAGAGAGAGAGAGAGAGAGAGAGAGAAACCTGGATTCTTTTTCAACAGTTCATTAACCTGGATACTTGTTCAACAGTTCATTAACCTGGCTTTTTGTTCAACGGTTCATTAACCTGGATACTTGTTCATCAGTTCGTTAATCTTGCGGAAGGTGGCAGAATGGTTAAGACGCTCAGCTGCCAATACAGAGAGTCCGTGAGGGTGTGGGTTCGAATCCCGCTCTCGCCCTTTCTCCTAAGTTTGACTGGAAAATCAAACTGAGCGTCTAGTCTTTCGGATGAGACGATAAACCGAGGTCCCGTGTGCAGCACGCACTTGGCGCACTGAAAAAGAACCCATGACAACGAGAGTGTTGTCCTCTGGCGAAATTACGTAAAATGAAATCCACTTTCATAGGTACACAAATATGTAAGCATGCACTCAAGGCCTGACTAAGCGCGTTGGGTTATGCTGCTGGTCAGGCATCTGCTCAACAGATGTGGTGTAGCGTGTATGGATTTGTCCGAACGCAGTGACGCCTCCTTGAGAAAGTGAAACTGAAACTAATCTTGCGCCCATCATTAGCAATAAAGGATCCAAACCAGAGCCTCCACGCCCCCGCCCCTCCCCCCCCCCCCCCCCCGAACCCCCAGCATCCCCCCTCCCGCCCCCAAAGGTAGCAAAGACAATGATCAACAACATCCAGACTGTAAGGAAGGGGAGCCATCAACATCTCCAAGACACACAAGATCAGACTCCTGCGTGCACTGGTTGATATATATATATATATTCCATCTTCCCGTAAAAATGCGAGACACGGATGACAGATCTGGAAAGAATTCTTCTTCTTCTTCTTCGTCATCATCATCATCATCATCACCATCATCAGCTTCTTCTTCTTCTTCTTCTTCTTCTTCGTTCGTGGGCTGCAGCTCCCACCTTCACTCGTATATACACGAGTGGGCTTTTTACGTGTATGACCTTTCTTACCCCCGACATGAAGGCACCCATACTCGGTTTCCGGGGGTTCACAAGAAAGAGGAAAGAATCCAAGCCAATGAAATGCGGTGAAATCGCCAGATAAAATACATCGGGTGTATTGATCACTGGTCATTAGTCGAGCAGCACTCTGGACCGTATGAAAATCTTTTTTATTTATTTATTTTTTTTTTTTTACTTAAAAAAAATTCCCATTTTTCTAACACATAGAAAATTGACAAGACGACATCAATGAATAAATACATATATTGGGAAAGGAGAAAAGACAAATTGGACAAAAACATAATAACAGCGGGAAAAAGCAAACAAAACAAACAAACAAACAAACAAAAACAAAACAAAACAAAAAACACGACATAAGTGACATACATATATAATATTCTAAGCATAACAACTGATAATGGTTGCATAAGTCATTTGAATAAGTCTTCAAATATAGTAATAGATATCCATATCCCTCAAAGTCTATCATCCATATATATATACATATGCACCGTATGAAAATCTACTTACATAAGTAAAGAAAATTTTGGTGTGGCCACATGACAAGATCCAATGGCTTTCGCTGTTCAGATATTCCTCCAAGGAACTGTTAAGGATAGAAGACAAAGGAAAAGACAAAGGGAAAGACAGGGGGGGGAGAGGGGGGGGGGGGAACAACAACCATGTAACTGACAACGTTGCAGAATGAACGGGAAAACCCATTTGCTTCGAGCCAGGCTTTGAAAACACAACTTAGCTGCCAAACCCAGTGGAGGATGTTCAATGAACACGTCTGTGCAACTGTGAAATGTTCAGTGAGGAGGGGGTGGTGGTGGTGGAGGAGGAGGAAGAACAGAAGTGGAGTGGTG
>NC_134878.1:29090310-29095310 GCF_041734735.1 Babylonia areolata
CTGTGGATGTCAAATTTTGATGTACTACTTCTGCCCATTCAAGGATTCAGAAGAAATCGCTGGAGGGGTGAGAGATTCTTTTGTTTCTAAAGCTGAGTTCTTTAAAGGCATATATATATATATCTATATGTATATATATATATATATATATATATATATATATATATATATATATAGATAGATAGATAGATAGATAGATAGATAGATAGATTCGTCTTTGAAAACAAGATACGTTTGAAAACAAGAGAATGCTGGCCATTAATTTTAGGAGAAGCGTGAGCGAAGGAAGAAGGGCTCAACTTTCCCTTGCAACACCTGTGGGAAGTCCTGCGCATCCAGAATCGGCCTCTTCTCCCATATGATGACACACACCAACAGATAAGCCTGCCTGCCTACTCATCCGTCGGACCGACGGGAGACTCCATCATCATAGACAGATAGATAGATAGATTGATAAACTGTATGCTGCAACAGTAGGTGTTGTGTGAGACAATGTTGTTGTTGCTGCCATTGTTGTTCTTATTGTTAACTCTCTTGTTAGGAAAGGGGCGGAATGGATTAGACGCTCATCTGCCAGTAGAGACGGCCCACATAGTCCGTGAGGGTCTGGGTTCGAATCCCGTCTCTGGCCTTTTCTCCTTTAGTTTGACTGGAAAATCAAACTGATCGTCCAGTCATTCGGATGAGACGACGTATACCAAAGTCCCGTGTGTAACACTCACTTCTTCTTCTTCCATTAATGTTCAGCGGTCATAACTTTGACCATTACTAACATTTTTACGTGCATGGCCGTTTCGATTTTATTTACCCCGCCATGTAGGCAGCCATACTCCGTTTTCGGGGGTGTGCATTCTGGGTATGTTCTTGTTTCCTTAACCCACCGAACGCTGACATGGATTACAGGATCTTTAACTCACTCAGTACGGCCAGTCCTCTCTTCTCCTCTACACAGACCCCTCGGATGTCCAGTGGGTGTCTGAATGACCCAACCTTTAGCTTCCGTCGTCAGAATTATGGTATTCTTTGTCAACATTCACGTCTTCAGTATAAGAGCCTTCCGCTTGCAATATTTTGATGATGGTAATTGGGCTGAAACGCTCTTAACGTCGTCTCTTTCGCCGTTCGTATGGAGTGAGTTAACGTACGTATTTGATCATCTGCGTGCGTATACACACGAAGGGGGTTCAGGCACTGGTAGGTCTGCACATATGTTGACCTGAGAGATCGGAAAAATCTCCACCCTTTACCCACCAGGCGCTACTGAGATTCGAACCCGGGACCCTTAGATTGAAGGTCCAACGCTTTAACCACTCGGCTATTGCGCCCGTCACTTAGCGCACTGAAAAAAAAAGAACTCCGTGGCAACGAGAGTGTTGTCCTCTGGCAAAATTCTGGAGCAGAAAGCCTGACTATGCTGCTGGTCTGCAGATGTGGTGCACGCGTGTATGGATTTATCCGAACGCAGTGACGCCTCCTTAAGAAACTGGAAGGGAAACTCTCTTCGGAAACTCAACATCAAGTTGAAACAAATTGCTGTTATCGTTGAAGAGCGTTTGCCTGGGTAATCAATTTCGTGCATGCGTTCGTGTGTGTGTGTGTGTGTGTGTGTGTGTCTGTGTGTGTGTGTTGTGTGTGTGTGTGTTGTGTGCGTGTGCGTGGTGTGTGTGTGTGTGTGTGTGTGTGTGTGTGTGTGTGTGTGTGTGTGTGTGTGTGTGTGTGTGTGTGTGTGTGACAGGCCCACTAATGGGAGAATAAACACAAAGGAGATGACACAATAATCCCAATTTACAACTCTTCCCCTCTCCCCCAAGAAGCAGCCATAACTGATGTGTTGCAAATGCGAGCCGATCTTACGACCTGATCTGCATGCGAAAGATCATCCACCACAGATCTGGACAATTCTCATTCTCATTCAGAATTATTCGGGATTCTCTCACCAAGACGAGGCAGGCTTTAGCTAGAGGATATATGCAGTCTTATTATTTATTCCGTTTCGATGGTAATTCTTTTACCAGCACAGGGAAGTCCCAAACGAGAGAAAAAAAATAGAAAAAAATAAGAAGAATCTTCTGCTTAGATGGGTGCAGAAGACATGATGATCAACTCTTATTTCATCTGGTCTCATATTCGTGTTATCAAGTGTTCACTTTCATCAAAAGAAATGTCGAGGGTACCTTCAGGCAAGTCACGAACCAGTTTACGACTTCCCAATCATCGGGCCTGATTTACTTCCCTCACCTTCTTAAGAGCTCGTGGGCTGCAACTCTCACATTCACCCGTTATGTTCGAGTGGGTTTCTGCGTATATGACGGTTTTTTTTTATAATTTTTTAATATATATATACTTTACTTCGCCATACAGCCATAGTCCGTTTTCGGGGTGTGTTCATGCTGGGTGTGTTCTTGCTTCCATGACCAACCATGAATAATGAACGCTGACGTGGATTTTGCAGGATCTTTATTATAGGTGCGTGTTTGATTTTCTGTATGCGTCTGCACGCGAAGAGGAGGTGGGGGGTGGGGGGGGGGGGGTGTTGGGGGGGAAGGGGGGAGGGGGGTATTCGAACCCAGAATCTAACGGACACTGTATTGGCAGATAAATAAATAGATGGACTACCCGTGTCATGTATGCAATCAGATAGATAGATAGACAGACTGATTGATTGATTGATCGATTGACTGATTGATTGATCGGATAAAAAAAAAAAACGTAATTAACGCAGGAAAATAGAACCATCAAGAATCGACACAGTTTTATGCACTCAAATAAATCATGAATCATTTGAATAATCAAGTAAGAAATTTACACTGGGAAATAGTCAATAAATATATGGATAATCCGTGTCCTGCGAATAATCAGATAGATAGATAAATAAATAAATAAATAAACAAACAAACAAACAAACAAATAGATGAATGAATAAACAAATAAATAAACGAATAAATGAATGAATAAATAAATAAACTGATTGATTAAGCATTGATTGATTGATTGCGTGGTTGGTTAATTAATTGATTAATTAATCGGACCACACAAAAAAGTAATTAACGCAGGGAAACAGAAACGTCATAAAGTAACGCCTTTTTTTTTGTTGTTGTTTGTTTGTTTGTTTGTTTTTGGGGGTTGTTTTTTTGTGAGTGTGTTTTTTTTTTTTTTTTGGCTCAGCCTTCCCTAGGCGAGAACAGACTCTCCATGGGTTCAGATTCCAATCTCCGCCACTTCCTTCTTCGTTACCAAGTGCAGCCGACACGCAATGCAAATAAACAACAACAAAAACAACAACAAAGCACACACACACACACACACACACACACACACACACACACACACACACACACACACACACACACACACACACACACACACACACACACTCACACACAAAATCCGAGACATCTGTGCGTCATTCGTGCTTGAAATCAACTCATTGAATTCACGGTGTTCAGGAGAAATGGCTGTCTATTAAATTCCCAAGCCGCCATCCCCCGCACCCCCCCCCCCCCCCCCACCCACCTCCAGCCCCACCACACCCCACACCCACACCCACACCCCACCTCCCACCCCTTGTCGAAGAACGCGCTGGCTTGAGCAATAAATACAGGCAATGAGTCCGACAATAATATATCATTGTCTGAAGCGAGCGAGAAAAGATCGCCTGAGACCTTTTTTTTTTTTCCCCTTTTTTGCCCCCTCTGAGAAATAATTACCATTTCTTCAGAAAGGAAATGACGTCGTTTTTTTTAAAGGGCGACTGCGCACAGTCAAAAGAACCAGATCTCTTTACAGACGGTATTGTTAAAAAAAACACGGTGGTGTAATTTGCCAGCTGGGTAGCTGCCCCTACCACGCCGTATGATTCTGGCGGATTTTTTTTTTTTTTTCTTTTTTTTTTCTTTTCTTTTTTCTTTTTTTCTTCCTCTTCTGATTTTGATTTTATATTTTATTTATCTTTTTTCCCCCTTCCATTGACACTCAGTTTTGGACTGTAATTAGATGGGATGGGCAAGTAAGGTAAACAACAAGTGTCAAAAAAACAAAATAAAAATAAAAACAAAAAACAAAAAAACCAACCGGAACACACGCCCTCGGTATCTAGAGAGAATCCCTCTTTATTTCTGACAGTAGTGTTATTTTACAGACAGTTTTTGATATTATATGGTCGAGTGGCAGGCATCAAAATTAAATAGTTAGTATGACATAATATCTAGAGAGAATCCCTCTTTATATCTGGCAGTAGTGTTATTTTACAGACAGTTTTTGATATATTATATGGTCGAGTGGCAGGCATCAAAATTAAATAGTTAGTATGACATAATTCAGTTTTGACATTTTCTTATTTGTTGTTGTTATCTTCTTTTGACACAAGTGACCAATGTGTTAAGCCTGTGCTTAGAACTGTATTGGACGGGGGCAATAGCCGAGTGGTCAATGCGTTGGACTTTCAACCTGAGAGCTCCGGGTTCCAGTCTCGGTGACGGCGCCTGGTGGGTGAAAGGTGGAGATTTTTCCGACCTCCCAGGTCAACATATTGTGCAGACCTGCTTGTGCCTGATTCCCCCTTCGTGTGCATACGCACGCACAAGATCAAATACGCACGTTAAAGATCCTTGTGATCCATGTCAGCGTTCGGTGGGTTAGGGAAACAAGAACATACCCAGCATGCACGCCCTGGAAAACGGAGTATGGCTGCCTATATGGCGGGGTACAAACGGCCATACACGTAAAAGCCCACTCGCGTACATACGAGTGAACGTGAGAGTTTCAGCCTTAACTCTCTCCATACGAACGGCGAAAGAGACGACGTTAACAGCGTTTCACCCCAATTACCATCATCAAAATACTGCAAGCGGAAGGCTCTTATACTGAAGAGGTGAATGTTGACAAAGATACCACAATTCTGACGACGGAAGCTGAAGGTCATTCAGACACCCACTGCACATCCAAGGGGTCTGTGTAAGGAGAAGAGAGGACTGGCCGTACTGAGTGAGTTAAAAGCATGT
>NC_134878.1:29100310-29117810 GCF_041734735.1 Babylonia areolata
AACGTCTTCCACGTTTATTGACGAAACCCGGTGAGATCATAACAATATCTGTGCTGAACGGGTTATTCGCTTCGAGGGAATTCATCATTCAATCAATCCATTATAAACAATCGAATCCTCAGATGATGAACAATAAAACTTGGGTGTCGACAAGACTTGAGATGTCTCTACACTGTTTGGTGTCACCAGTTTGATTATTATGGACCGTCCAATCTTTTTTTTTTTCTTTTTTTTTTCTTTTTCTTTTTTTTCGGTAGAGCATTTGAATATAAGCCGAGAGAGAGAGAGAGAGAGAGAGAGAGAGAGAGAGAGAGAGAGAGACGAGGGGAGAGAGAGAGAGAGTCAGACAGAGAGAGAGAGAGAGTCAGAGACAGACAGAAAGACACAGAGAGAAAGAGACAGAGAGAGAGAGAGAGAGAGAGAGACGGGGTGGAGAAAGAGAGAGAGTCAGAGACAGACAGAAAGACAGAGAGAGAGAGAGAGGCAGGGGTGAGAGAGAGAGAGAGAGTGTCAGACAGAGAGAGAGAAAGTCAGAGACAGACAGAAAGACACAGAGAGACACAAAGAGAGAGCGAGAGAGAGACAGAGACCGAGAGAGACACAAAGAGAGACAGAGAGACAGACAGACAGTCAGAGACAGGCAGAGAAACAGAGAGATGTCTGTTGTTGTTGTTTTTTTTTCAAGAACCTTCCATGCAGGCTCAAAATGTGTCGCTGGCTGCCCCCCCCCCCCCCACCCCCCCCCCCCCCCCCCACCCCCAAACCCGCCCCCCTCCCGCCCCCCTTAGGAACAGGAGCTTTTGAAATGATGCCATTCCATCTGTCATATTTCTCCCTTGATTTCCACGCGCATTAAAATCAGCTTTTCTACAAAAAAAAAATTCTTTTTTTTTTTTAAATTTTATGTTTAATATTGTTAAGTGTTATTTTCATTATTTATTCCTGTTTCTTTTCTTCCTCCCCTCCCCCCCCCCCCCCCACTTGCCCCCCCGCCCCGCCCCCCCCCCCCCCCCCCCCTCCCCCTCCCTCCCCTTTATATTTTGGCTCATTCGACTGTCATCAGTTCAAATTCTCCTCTCTCAAACAGCGCGTGCGTTTGGATTTTGGATATCGCGTGCCGCAAGCAAATTGACTTGTATTAATGTCATAAATGCCTTTGAAAGCTGGCTGTGAATATCGCCACTTCGAACTACTCACAGGAGACACACAGAGAGAGAGAGAGAGAGAGAGAGAGAGAGAGAGAGAGAGAGAGAGAGAGAGAGCGACAGACAGACAGACAGACAGAGAGACAGACAGACAGAGAAACTGAGACAGTGTGTGTGTGTGTGTGTGTGTGTGTGTGTGTGTGTGTGTGTGTGTGTTGTGTGTGTGTTGGTTGTGTGTGTGTGTGTGTGTGTGTGTGTGTGTGTGTTGTGGTGTGTGTGTGTTGGTTGGCTGTGTGTGTGTGTGTGTGTGCGTGTGTGTGTGTATGTGTGTGTTTGTTGTGTGTGTGTTTGTTGTGTGTGTGTGTGTGTGTGTGTGTGTGTGTGTGTGTGTGTACGCGCGTGCGTACGTGTGTTGTGTTAGTGTTAGGACGAAGAAGACTGCCTGGAAAATGAAAATGGGTCAGTCTCCAGAACTTTGTTGGAAATGGGGGTCTCTCAGTCTGATTCAGTATAAACATGTGTTTACAATGATTATTCAAATGTTTCACATGTTATCAGGATTGCAATTCATTAGAGAAATGTCTGCAACAATTTTGTGAGAATATGGCTTGTTCTTGTGTCTTAAATGTGTTGAAAATTATTAAAAACATCCAAAATTTCGGCGCCATTTTGTGACATGGCAATGTGTCTAAACATGAAGTGGTCAGAAACAAATAAGTACAAACCTGATTAAAATCCAGTACATACAGACCTGATCTATATTCATTCTTTGTGATAATAAAACATTGATCATAAGTAAAAATGGTACATTAAGTTTGAAATATTACGCAAAAAAACCCACGTGACAGACGTAAACAACCCATTCCTGTTGACGTATTTTTATTCATTCAAAGGCAAGCACATTCATGAATACACTACACGTTCTTTCCTTGCAACAGGTGGTCAACACATCTATCTTCTGCAGCACATACACTCATTTTCTGAAAAAAAAGACTGTTCAACTATTTAAATGCAATCGACGTTGCATATTAATTTTCAGTTCCGCTTTTCTGTGTTACTTCAGTGATGTAAACGACCCAATAAGAATATACATGTAAACAAATTTAGAACTGTTTCCACATAAATCATGTGGATTCATCGCGGGAAAGCGTAAATCGGTTTGACAAACACCCTTCAATCGTGTGTGTTTAAACATTGTTGTCTTTTTTTTTTCTTTTTTTTTTTATTAGTATTACTATTATTATTACTACTACCTTTTTCTATATTATAATTATTATTCATTTATTTATTTATTTATGTAAGCTTATCTATTATTTATTCCCCCGTTGTTGTTTTTTTGTTGTTTTTTTGTTGTTTGTTTTTTTTGTTTGTTTTTTTCTCAAGGCCTGACTAAGCGCGTTGGGTTACGCTGCTGGTCAGGCATCTGCTTGGCAGATGTGGTGTAGCGTATATGGTTTGTCCGAACGCAGTGACGCCTCCTTGAGCAACTGAAACTGAAACTGAAACTGACCCGAAAGAGCTCTGTTCCTAGCTTACTGTTCAAATTCAGTGACCTGCTCACAGATCAGCATCAGCGCGGCAGCAGTCAGTCACATGTACTGTACCGCGCTGAACGCTTTCCTCTGGCGACCCCTTATACCGCACTTGCGTAACCTTCGCCTGTGCTTGCCTTGCAACTCTTTGTAAGGCGCTCTCGCACAGGCAGAAATAATAAAAATATACGATTCTGGGCATTAAAAATCAAAATCTACTGATGTTCCCGCCCCCCTATAGTGGCCAACTTTATATCAGTGTGATCAGTATGATTTATTCTGTTTTATCGTAAAAAGAACGGTTTTGTTGCAGACATTTTGATCTAACGCAAATTTTAATCTAAAATTCCTAGCCTATTTGCCCCCCCGGGTGTCTATGCCGCATCGTCTTTACCACCTGCATTCAATCAAACGGCACCCAAGGGGTCTCGCAGGTTTACAGTGGACGGGTCAGTGCGAAAACAGCGTATTGAACTCTCTGTCTCGCCAGTCTGTCTCCTGTTTGAACCACGGGTCCACTGTACAGCTTTTTTTCTCTTTTGACAAGTGACGTCGTTACTGTGCTGTTGCTGTGACTACCACTGTCCTCTCATAGGCACCTCTATTGTTAGATCGATGGTGACCACACTGGTGAAGAAGGTGTGGGTATTAGGAGAGAGGGGGTTTTGAGGGGGTTGCGGGGGGGGGGGGGGGGTAATAGCTGGAGAGAGAGCAAGGGGCCGGAGAACAAGGGGCAAAGTGGGGGTGGGGGTGAGAAGGGAGTAGGGGGGATCACAGGTTTAATTAAATAGAATGGATCGAATCATCCCGTGGCTCACTGTGTGACTGCTTGTGGCAGTGGGAGTAATCCCCAACTCCCGTCTCTCTCTTGTCCTGTACCTCTCTTTCTTGACACATATGAGGCTGAACTTTTAGATACTATTGAAGTATGTGTATGTGTGTAATGTTGAAACATGCATAAAATATCTAAAGATTCATGTGGTTTTGTTGCATGCTTTTCATGTTTTAGCACAAGTTTACCTGTGTTCATGTTCAGTATTGTGTTTTTTTCTCTGATGCACAATCCAATCTCCTCTTCTCTTCCTCTTTCTATCTCTGTCTCTCTCCTTCCTCCATCCTGCTTCTCTCTCTCCCTCCCCCCCCCCCCCTCTCTCTCTCAGTAATTCAGTTCAAATTATTTTAGAGTGTTTTTGGTATTTATTTAAGTGGATTGGCGAATTATATATTTTGAATTGAGTATGTTTATCAAAGTTTGTGTATAGGTTCGTGTGTCTGTGTTAGTGTTTGCGTGTGCGAAAGTGTATATGGAAAGAGGGAATTTGACATTAAGGCTGCTGGTTGATGTTGATATGACTGATCTGTACCTTATCTCTTCCTGCACCTTATCTCCGTCGTTGACTGTACCTTATCTTAGTGGCTGACGCGAAGCCGCCATGGTCAAAGAGATAGGGATGGTCATAAACCATCTTCGGCCCTTTGACTTCACATCTGCACGTCCCGCAGGAGGAACACACACACACATACACACACACGCTACCACACACACACATAACAGAAGGAACACACACACTACCACACACACACACACTACCACGCACACACATCTGTGGAAAATTACTGAAAACATGTGCTTCCCATCTTTCTTTCACTGAACAGCAGCTTGACTCTCTTCAGTTTGCTTATAGAGCACACAGAAGTACTGACGATGCTATCCTAACTCTCCTTCATAATGCTTTCCTTCATTTGAATAACACGGGATCTTTTGTTCGTATCCTTTTTGTTGACTTCTCTTCTGCTTTTAACACAATACAGTCTCATTTTCTTGCCCTCAAACTGCTAGGCATGGATGTTGATCCGAAGCTTACTCTTTGGATAGTAAGTTTTCTTCTCAATAGAACTCAGTCCGTCCGCTTTCATTCTGCCCACTCTTCTCCAAAATCTACTTCTACTGGTGCACCCCAAGGTACAGTGCTGTCCCCTGTTCTTTTTACACTGTACACAAATGACTGCAGAGGCACGGAGGAAACTCCTGTCATAAAATATTCTGATGATTCAGCAATTGAAGATCTGTCCAACTCTGATGCTATTTATTTCAGTGAAATTAAAAAGTTCTGTTCCTGGTGTGAGAAAAACTATCTGGCTCTCAACGTATTGAAAACAAAAGAAATGTTAATAGATTTTCGGAAAGACCCCTTGCCTGTAACTAACCTTGTTATTGATGGTCAAACAGTGGAGAGGGTCAATGAATATAGATAATAAGGGACCATCTTAGACAATAAGCTGACTTTTGACAGAAATGTTGATTCCATTCATAAGAAATGTCAATCTAGAATTTTTTGTTTACAGAAGCTTAGAAATGTTGGTATAAATTCAAATATTCTTCAAAGTTATTATTGATGTTGTATCGAGTCCGTGCTCACAGTTTCATTTATGTGCTGGTATGGAAGTTTGGGAGTGAAGAGTAAGCGTGTTTTAAACGATGTCATGAGTGTATGCAGTAAAATTGTGGGAGTGAAACAAGCTAGTATGCAAGAGCTGTATCAAAGTCGAGTGGTTAAAAAAATCAGGCAGACAGCAACAGACGATACCCATATTTTAGCAAAGTATTATGAGATATTGCCATCAGGACGATGCTACAGAACTTTTAAGTTGAAATTCAGTGCTCTGAAGACTTTTATTCCACGTTCAATCCACCTTTTAAATTCTTGAGAACTGTGTGTGTGTGTGTGTGCACGCGCGGACTCTCATGTGAGACGTGTGAAAGTCCGTGCATGATAGGCTGTACCTTGTTCTAGTTGTTGTGTTGTGTGTGTGTGTGTGTGTGTGTGTGTGTGTGTGTGTGTGTGTGTGTGTGTGTGTGTGTGTGTGTGTGTGTGTGTGTGTGTGTGTGTTTACTGAGCTTAAGAACCTGACAATTGGTTATAATGAATGTGCAATATGTAGGAGGAATAATGTGCAATATGCAGGATGAATGTACAATGGAATATGTCTAATGCTAACGTCCATATTCTAAATATATTTCTGTTTAATAATTACGATGTAATAATGCTTTTATTTGAGAACATATGTGTATTACTCTTGTTTAATCAAGTATTCCGCGTGTGCGGGGTGATGGGGGGTGCGGGTTAGTGCTGATTATCTGGTTGTGGTTTTCCGAAATTCATCTTTATTCTTATCTTATCTGTCTATTATAATCAATGTGCAGTATAGTAGGCTATGTTTATAATTATATTCAAATAATGTTTCTTAATTCTTTCTGTTTTTACATTAAGAATACTAGTTATTATAGGCCAGGAAATTTAGATTAAAATTTGCGTTATGTCAAAATGTCTGCAACAAAACCGTTCTTTTTACGATAAAATAGAATAAATCATACTGATCACACTGATATAAAGTTGGCCACTATAGGGGGGCGGGAACATAGGTAGATTTTGATTTTTAATGACCAGAATCGAATATTTTTATTACTTCTGCCTGTGCGAGAGCGCCTTACAAAGAGTCGCAAGGCCAGCACAGGCGAAGGTTACCCAAGCGCGGTGTAAGGGGTCGCCAGAGGAAAGCGTTCAGCGCGGTACAGTACATGTGACTGACTGCTGCCGCGCTGATGCTGATCTGTGAGCAGGTCACTGAATCTGAACAATAAGCTAGGAACAGAGCTCTTTTGGTTCAAAAGATGTGAAAAGAACGGTATGAAATACATATTTTTCTTTGGAAATGAAGCGGTATTTGCAAATGTGACTCACGAACCCTGGCGCAGTAGACGTCAATTTAGCGTGGGATATAAATAATAATCATAATGATAACAATGGATCATAAATTTTATTAATGATTATGCAAAACTTTCTTGTCACACGTGTACCATTGAATCCAAGTTACCTAAACTAACTTTTCCGACGCAGATGTTTGAATTACTGGATTTATAATAATGATAGTAATGAATCTATCACGCGATCCTTAGCCAATGCAAGGCATTCAAACAAAGCCTGTGCAAAATTATGTATTTTATTAATGATTAATGATGATGATGACGATGATTTTATATTAATGTTACTCTTGTTCTTACTCTTGTTTTTGTTCTTCTTGTCATTATTATTATTATCATTATGATCTTGAGAATAAAATCATTGTTATAACAAATCATAAGATCCCCCCCACCCCTTGCCCTCCTTCCCCAACTTAATTTTTTTTTTTTAAGAAGATAAAATCTTCATACGATTCCGGTGACGCAGTAGTTGGACAGACATAGTTTGACTGGAGATAATGAGTCACCGACCAGGTGTGTGAGAGGACACGTGCATTCCAAAGACTTCATTTCCAAGTGCGAACTGAACCTTTAGGTGATATCCCTTTGGCCAGGGCCGTACAACAGGGTGTGCTTGCTGCTGGCTACACACGAGACAACTCCGCCTCTTGAAACCACCGTGGTAATTACATGGGGCACTTGTTGGCACCGTGTTTTCTTTACTTTCTTGTGGCTTTTGTTGTTCGCAGACAGGTGTGCCTCAGTCAACACATAATAAAATCCAGAGGAGTGTTAACCCCTTCAAACCCTAACACTACCAGCCCGCAGCCTGGTACTGTTAGTGGAATGGAGTTTAACGGCGAAACTCCCTTAGGTCAAGTTTTTGAGGGCTTGGGTCTTGGGCCTGTGAGACAGTACACTCCAGAAGATAAAGACATGAAATGAACGTCCCCAAGGCAGAAGGAGACAAAGAGAGCAAGACACAGACAGGTGGCCAAGAGACTGAGGGAGAGACTTGCTTGCTTGGCCTCAGCCAGTCACGATACAGAGTGTGTACCCCTGCCTTTGTGACGTAGACGTTGTACAATGGTGGCAACGTCGACGACACCCCCTGCCGGTTATGCAATCCCAGCTGGGTTCCGATGGCTGTTCAACCGCAAACAAAATACTGTTGGACACGTGTTTGCTAGCACGATGACCATTGGTCCTGTAGTCTTCACCACATCCCTACTGCCAGCTATTGTCTGGTCAGGTCATTAGATCTGCTACTGGTAACCTGTAATCCAGTACAACCTGTTCAGGGTCGGGTTGCCGGCGACTAAACCGGCACTCCCACTGCTCCCTTCCAGGACTGGTGAGGCGGGTGGCTAGACACCTTTATGGAGATCCATAAAAGGGCGTCGGCTCAGGAGAGCCACCGACGGCCATCTAGCTCCACCGTGCTGTGTGCATGCCACACGCAGTTGGCCCCCGGGGTGTGTCTACCCATGCATGCGAAGTCTGGATCCGGCAGAATCTGCGGAAGAAACCTTTCGGTTCAACGGAGAGGAAGGCGGTTACAGCAACGCACTGTGGAGTGCAGAGAGCAAGATGAGACACCGAAAGGATATCTTGGTCATCCACTGCATCCGTGCTCATCCTCCAGTTGTCTCGACTTAGTCTTGCCACTGGAAATTGGTGGACCCGGACGAGAGAGTGAGGTCGACGTTGCGCAACTCCTCTTCACTTTAAACAAACTCATCGCGCAAGTCATCAATCATCCAAAATGACCTTTCATTCTTCATCATTTCATCACCCCCAAGTCCTGTGGCGACAGGCGAGCGACAAAACGACAGGTGTGGGTACACTGGCAGTCTCAGCCGCAGACCTGCACGCAGGTGGCTCAGGCCATAGGGTCGTTCTTCGTTGACAGGAGCAGCGATGGAGCTCGGCAGCCGTCTGAGCGTCTGAGCAGCCCTCTTTAGGAATGCACTGTTCACCTCCCTGGCATGAGGAAGGGGCTAGAAAAGGTGCCCTAAAAATTGCCTGCTCCATATCACCCTGGCCAGCATACCGCGGCTGGCGGAGACCCTACATCAGCGGTCGAAACAAAAAGAAAGAAAAGAAAAAAACAAGGTGCGCAGATTGGACTATTCAGCCATCTGCGCATTCACAGATAGATTCATGAGCATCCTCCCCCCACCCCACCACCACCCTCCCCCCATCCCCCAGCTGGATGACAACGATGGTCATCATCAATCTCGATGGACAAACCACCACTGCCAGCTAGAAAGTCTGCTCATTTGACTGACGGGCACTTCTCTCTTCCGAACTCTCTCCACACGAACGGCGAAAGAGACGACGTCAACAGCGTTTCACCCCAATTTCCATCATCGAAATATTGCAAGCGGAAGGCTCTTATACTGAAGAGGTGAATGTTGACAAAGATACCACAGTTCTGACGACAGAAGCTGAAGGTTGGATCATTGAGACATCCGAGGGTCTGTGTTGAGGAGAACAGAGGGCTGGCCGTACTGAGTGAGTTAACATCATCTCCACCTGACTCCAGTGTCAGTCCTTATCGGTAAGTTCTTATTTTAGTGTTCTAAATGCATAGACCTATTACGAATTTAACAGTCATTTTCGTGCTTAGATGAAGCGATGTTACTGTTAGTAGATGTTGCATCCCATTTTCTGCGTATTTTAAAAATTCTGTTTTGAGGGTTATTGTACTCATTTTTAATACACTAAAGTCGACAAATCAAATATCAAAATAACTTGAGAGTCACAGATTTATGTTTGATTTCATACCCTGCTGTCATGTTGTTCCCATAAAGTGCTGTTGTAAGGTTTATATGATGTGAATACTTATATGACACCTGTCCTCTTTTGACAGCTTATGAATTTCTGACACTAAATTGTTAGTCTCATATTTTCCACCAGTCTTTCCTTATTTCAGTTTTTGTAAGATTTTACTTCAGCCATGATTTTGTTTGATTCATATATTGTTGTGTTACTTACGATCAACTTAGACATGTGATTGCTAATACAATTTCTTTTTTTCTGGATTACATCAATATAGTTATTTTCTCTTCTTCATCTACACATCTTGCCTTTGATCTTAGTAACTCTCCCTGCATTTTATCTTGATGCAGTAAGTTGTCTGCTCTGTTTGTTTCATGTATATCATGATCACTTTTATTTTGGTTTTCTTTTTTATGCTGAGTTTCATGTTCTAGCTCGCATCCTTCTTGTCTGTATTTCTCCTTCCCCTTTTTTTGCATGCATATTCAATAGATATTTAACAAATAGTAATGAGTGGTAACTATCTCTATTCACAAGGTACAAAACTTCAGTTCAGTGCTGCTTACGCTACTGATTCAGCTAGCACACAGGTAAATAAAACGTGCTTTTTAACAAACCCAGACACTTCCTCAAAAAAGAAGTACCCGATCATTTCACATGTGCACACAACAGCAAAGACAGAAGAAATGTGCAAACACAAATTAGCTTTTGTTCAAGACTGGCATAGCGTCTTTAATCCTGAACAAGCCACACAGACCCAATGGGCAATTCAGAACAAACACATGGTTGCCTCATTGGTTTTAGACTTCAAAACGCCAGATTTCGATCTCCAACCATTATGATATTCAAACAAAATTCAGGACTGTCCCGGTTTGGTCCATAGACATCGACAGGAATGTATCGTGGGTGTAAAGCAAATAGTAAAGATTTTCCGTCTGTCTTTTTTCATTTTTTTTTCAGTTGAAATTCGAACGAATTGTTGAATAACTGGTCTTGTGCATACTCCTTTTTTTTAACAGGTGATACTATGAGGAGAAGTTATATTCAAAGCCCCACTCTGATATAACGATAGGCTCCAGTTGTTTTTTTTGTTAGTGTGGTTTTACAAACTGAGCATGATTTTTGCTTTAAGTATTGGAACACATCCCTTCTTTTTTTGTCTGTTTTCTTTCTTCTTCTTTTTTTTTTAATAGAATTTCCCCGACACTTGTCAGTTTTCAGGTATAATAGAGGTTGTATAAATGTATTTAGTTTTCAGGCTGTGATATATGGCGAACAATGGATACAAATATAAGCCAATAATCTGACTTTTGCAGATCATGATAACAATGATGATAATGATCATTCACAGTTCAGACAGAAGGAGGACGGAGAGAGAGAGTGTGTGTAGTTTCAAAGGTATTCCTCGACACTTTGCCAAAAGTAGCTCTCGGGAATTGCTCTGGAAACGGGGTCAGCTTCACACACACACACACACGCGCGCGCGCAACCATGAGGTACACTTGGGTAAAAACACTTACCCACTCGCGCTCGCGCAATATATATGCATGCTAGTTAATGCCATGTGACTAGAATATGGAGTGTGGGATAAAAGTTGTTTTTGTTGAAGTGGAGACAAACTTAGCGCTTGATGAACATTGAGGCGCTACGTGACTTTACAGGCTTGTTCGGCGGGGTTTGCCTCCAGCCAGTTTTCATGCACTGATGTTGATGTACAGATTCTCATTTAGTGACTAGATTTGTATTTCTCCATGATCGATTTTTATCGTCACTAGTCTGCTGTCCAGTTTTCATACAGTGACTTGGCCGATCGTCCACTGTGATGATGATTAGACCTTTGGTCTACTTTTCGGGGTTAGCACCCGAGTACTACAGTAGATTTCTAAAATGACGTCTTAGTGTGCATTATCTTTGTGATAAGCGTGCATTCTCGTTTGTACCAATGTGGGGGTGGCATGTCAGATCCATGCCTTACATCAGTAGTTTACCTTGGCCACTAGGATTGTGGACGACGGCACCACGTCATGGGGCGAAAGCTCACCGACAGTGTTTAGCAAAGTTGTGCGTTCGTTACGGAGGAAATGACCACTAATATATTTTGTTTAATGCTAATTCTCGTTTCTGCATTGTATCCATGCTTCTGATTTTTTTATGGGGTGGGGGGTACGAGTGAACGTCAACAGTTTGTGTAACATTTGTCATGGTTTGTGCATTGTCGGTGAACGCTGAATGGATATTTTGTCTACTGTAAAAGCAAAAAAAATTACTAAGGGGAGGAACGGCCGAATCATAAAATTGGACTTTTTCTTAAATACTTTCCACACAAATGAATGCAATAGAATCTCAAACCTTCACATTTTATTGTTTGTCATTTATTTTATTCAGAAAAAGTAGGTTTGAAAACAAGCTCAATTTTCAAAAATAAAAAGGGGGGGGGGGGGAGGCACTCAAATATACACTAAGTCCAACTGTGAAATGGCCGTTCCTTCCATGTAAATCAATTTAAAACCCTTCCAATTCTGTAACTAACGCGCCCCCTCAGAAGCGGGTTCAGGTTCGGATGCTGGTCCATCTCCGGGGAGATCGCCCGGGGTTATAAATGTTAAATCCCACAGCTGAGCGTCCTTTAAAGTGGACAACCCCGTGGCCCCACCTGTCAGTCATACCTTCACAAATAAATGCCAGATGAGGTCCATTGAATCGTCCACTTCCAATGACAAATTTAAGCTGATCCACCCACCCTAACCCAAATAGAGAGTTAGCGAGTGAGACAGACGATCATAATACGTGCACGTTTTCAAGCTGGCGAACTTTCCACCGAAACGTTGCGGGCACTGTCGGACCTACAGACTGAAGATCCACAAGCCATACTTCAGTGTATTTATCCTGCAAATGCTGCCGGCACGACGTTGCCCGCACCTCACAGGTCCGTCAGCTGGAGGTTAGGTCTCGGCCGTAGCATTTAACTCACTCAGTACGGCCAGTCCTCTCTTCTCCTCTACACAGACCCCTCGGATGTCCAGTGGGTGTCTCAATGACCCAACCTTTAAGCTTCCGTAGTCAGAATTGTGGTATTCTCTGTCAACATTTACCTCTTCAGTATAAGAGCCTTCCGCTTGCAATATTTTGATGATGGCAATTGGGCTGAAACGCTGTTAACGTCGTCTCTTTCGCCGTTCGTATGGAGAGAGTTAACACAGCGTCACATGTGGAAGAAGACCAATAGTTATGTTGTCTGTGTGGAAGAAGTTCCGTGACATCCTGACACCCAGTCTTTCTTGGGGATCATGAATGGAATGGACCACTTCATGTTCCAGTTCAATGACAACACCCCCCTGTGCTACACGATGCCAGACAGTCCTGTCCCTCCGTCTTCACACAACACGGGCAGTGTACTTGTATGTGTCGGGGGTGTCTTTTCTGGATCAAGGAGGCAGAAAGTGTTTCTGGGTTTACTGTTCCTCTTCCCAACACATCACAACCGACTCCACAGGTTGATAGTCCGCTCCTACGCACACAGATCTGCCAAGATGGCAGTTGACAGGTTTCAGTTTCGACTGGATCACTTTAGTCTTTCTCCATTGGGCATAAGCGGTGGTATGGGCACACATACTTCAAATGAGACGATAAACTCGGGTCCCGTGTGTAAGTATGCATTAAACGATGAACACGACAGGGACAAAATCAAATAATGGATGAGTAAATTTTCAAATAAAGGCACATTACTCCGATTTTCCCCTCTCTATCCTGGATTGAATAGGTAATGTAAAAAGTTGGCGGGATCTGCCCTATGCCGAGCACTGAACTATGAATTCACTGCCCCTATGGACCGCCGAAAAAGATTATGGGACCTTTAATATTTTGAACACAACCTTGCCATCAAAACCGGATGGCATCAGACCAGGCCGAACATTTTCAATGTGTCAAAATGTGGGAAAAGCACTCGAAACACAAATTTTGTTGGTTTCACATCAACAAAATGTATTTGGAGGAAACTAATATTTTAAAAAGGACAAACTACGAAGAGGACGCAGTGTTAGTGTGTGTGTGTGTGTGTGTGTGTGTGTGTGTGTGTGTGTGTGTGTGTGTGTGCGTGCGGGTGCGTGCGCTCGTGGGTGTTTGCAGTGTGTGTGTGTGTGTGTGTGTGTGTGTGTGTGTGCGGGTGCGTGCGCTCGTGGGTGTTTGCAGTGTGTGTGTGTGTGTGTGTGTGTGTGTGTGTGTGTGTGTGTGTGTGTGTGTGTGTGCGTGTGTGTGGAGGAGAGGGCGGGAGTGGACGGACGCAGTATGTCCATAACTAAGTTTCTGAGAAAGCAAGAGACATACACAAAAGAAATAACTCTCTCTCTCTCTCTCTCTCTCTCTCTCTCTCTCACACACACACACACACACACACACACACACACACACACACACACACACGTACGTGCGCACGTATGTTCAGGAAATGGCCAGCAGACGTCGATATTATCGTCTTCACGTCTTTTGGAAGTCATTCGTTGTGAATGGACATCGTTAGCACAGGCATTAACCCCTTCACTCCTGCTCACGTTTATGCGTGGGTTAAAATGCTGTCACCTCACTGAGCGAAGACAGTGTTTACAGGCCAGGATGTCAGTGGAGAGCTGTCACCTCACTGAGATAACACAGAGTTTACAGGCCAGGATGTCAGTGAAGGGCTGTCACCTCACTGAGCTAAGACAGAGCTTACAAGTCAGGATGTCAATGAAGGGCTGTCACCTCACTGAGATAAGACACAGCTTACAGGTCAGGATGTCAGTGAAGGGCTGTCACCTCACTCAGATAAGACACAGCTTACAGATCAGGATGTCAGTGAAGGGCTGTCACCTCATGGAGATAAGACACAGCTCACAGTTCACGATGTCAGTGAAGGGCTGTCATCTCACTGAGCAAAGGCAGAGCTTTCAGGTCAGGATGTCAGTGAAAGGCTGTCACCTCACTGAGAGAAGACAGAGTTTACAGGTCAGGATGTCAGTGAAGGGCTGTCACCTCACTGAGCTAAGACACACCTTACAGGTCAGGATGTCAGTGAAGGGCTGTCACCTCACTGAAGTAAGACAGAGCTTACAGGTCAGGATGTCAGTGAAGGGCTGTCATCTCACTGAGGTAAGACACAGCTTACAGGTCAGGATGTCAGTGAAAGGCTGTTACCTCACTGAGAGAAGACACAGCTTACAGGTCAGGATGTCAGTGAAAGGCTGTCACCTCACTGAGGTACGACACAACTTTCAGGTCAGGATGTCAGTGAAAGGCTGTCACCTCCCTGCGGTAAGACAGAGCTTACAGGTCAGGATGTCAGTGGAGGGCTGTCACCTCACTGAGGTAAGACACAGCTTACAGGTCAGGATGTCGTCTCATCCGAATGACTAGCGTCCAGACCACTACTCAAGACCTAGTGGAGGGGGTGAAATTACTGGCGACTCCGCCAGGATTCGAACCAGTACGCTCAGATTCTCTCGCTTCCTAGGCGGACGCGTTGCCTCTAGGCCATCACTCCGAGGATTGTTTCAACAAGGCCATTGGATCTTGTTACGTGACCATACCAGGGTAGCTTTATTTTCTGTAACTGATACCGACAGATCTTCGTATTGTTCACTGTGCTGCTTGAAAGTTTGGCGCCCTTCATCGTCATCAATATAAACAAGATAGTCTCAAAGTCCGTGGCCTTTCATGCCCCGCTCTCATGGTGACCTCAGTTTCGATACCCCTCCACTTTCGTGCTTGGGGTGAGTCCTGTCAATGTCGTCAGTGTCGGCAGATTCATAGGGGGCTGTTGTTTGAGGGACGTGGTGGCGGTCTCCACTCTGGGAGGGACGCTCACTCAGTCTGGCTCCGCGACTAAGCCATTATTGTCGTTAGTAGGGGGCTTAGTAGGTGGTGTCCTAAGTACGTTAAAACAGAACAGGCACCACTGAACACCACCGAAGTGACTCAGCAGCAGTGCAGGGTCTCCTCTGGTGTGTGGCCTCCTGGCGACCTAACATCGATGGTTCCCTGTGGACTGCCGGCGCTGGAACTGCGACGGACGAACCCGGGTGTGGCCGTGTATGGGGAAATCTAAATGAGCGGCGTGGGAGTAATGCCACTGAAACAGTGCAGATGATGGGGCAGCACAAAAAAAAAAAAGAAGAAAGTTTGGCGCACTAGTTCACTGGTGATGTCATCAGTGTACCTGATGTAAAGCATCTTACGATAAACACTTCCTTTTTCCATGGCTTAACTTCCTCTTTCTACTTCCGCCTTTAGGGGGTCCATGTCTCGTATGCGCACAGGAAGACGGAATGTAGGAGTGCACGCAGGAGTCTGATCTTGTGGGGTTTTTTTTTGTTTTATTTTTTTTCCGAGGTGTTTCTGCTCTCCCATATATAGTTTATCTTTTCTTTTGGCCTCAGCTTTTTTTTCTCTTTCTTTTTTTTTTTTTTTTCATTTTTGTCTTTTTTTTGTTTGTTTGTTTTGACGGGCGCAATAGCCGAATGGTTAAAGCGTTGGGCTTTCAATCTGAAGGTCCCGGGTTCGAATCACGGTGACGGCGCCTGATGGGTAAAAGGGTGGAGATTTTTACGATCTCCCAAGTCAAGATATGTGCAGACCTGCAAGTGCCTGAACCCCCTACGTGTGTATACGCAAACAGAAGATCAAATACTGCACGTTAAAGATCCTGTAATCCATGTCAGCGTTCGGTGGGTTATGGAAACAAGAACATACCCAGCATGCACACCCCGGGAACGGAGTATGGCTGCCTTACATAGCGGGTTGAAAACGGTCATACACGTAAAACCCCGCTCGCGTATATACGAGTGAACGTGGGAGTTGCAGCCCACGAACGCAGAAGAAGAAGGAGAAGAAGAAGTTTGTTTCTTTTGTTCACATCCATTTTCCAATAATTGCACAGCTTCCGTTTCGTGTGTAACGTTCAGGGTGAGCTTACAGCAGTATTGTTACAATAATTCATATTTCACTATATCTCGTTTCATGGGCAGTTTCAGTAACGAAGTACACGTATGGAGGTGTCTGAGTTTTGGGGTTGCTCAAATGTGTGTGTGTGTGTGTGTGTGTTTCAGTCTGGACAGTGCTGATGTATTTTGCTACTCTCGATAGGACTTCTGGTTATGATCCATTGGAATATGTCTACCTTCTATTTATAAAAAAAAAAAATAAAAAGCGTGTTTGAACACGGTTTTGTATGTGGTTATTTGTTGTTTGTCCTTTTTATTCTTCTTCTTGTTGTTGTTTTGTTTTGTTTTCAGAAGGGGTAATCAATGCAAATCTCGGGAGGGACATTTCGGGGGCAGAACGAACTAGAATTACTCCATGTTCTGTCCCCGTCCCCCCTCCCCGCCCCCAACCAAAAAAAAAAAAAAAAAACAAAAATAACAACAACAAAAAACCCTCCAAGGGAATTAATTTGGAGCCATGTTACTAGGACTGCCAAAAGAAATGACTCCTCGTGGAATTATTTTATGTTGGCCATACATATTTTCACACTCCACTCGCGCTACTGTGAGAACTGATCCGGTGTTTCCCCCTCAACTGACTGGTCAAGTGGAACAGACACCAAAACCCACATTGACTTGTTATGAAGTGGAGAGTGTTGTTGCCCGAAATTAAACCCCGCCCTGTTTTGTTTGTTTGTTTTGTTTCACCAGTGGTGTGTGTGTGTGTGTGTGTGTGTGTGTGTGTGTGTGTGTGTGTGAGGGGGGGGGAGCAGGGGAAGGGTTACCACACCACACCAGCTCCTGCCGAGATTCAGCGAGCAATGGAGCAAAAATGGGAATGATTGGTACCACACAGTTCTCGATTCGTCCACTTCACAATATTCTTTTTGGGGGGGAACTGTTCCTTCAAACTTCTTGACGCCAACGTTGCAGGAATCGTATAACTGGAGCCAGAGTATTATCATGAAAAAAAAAGAGCGTAGTAGAGAGTACACAGCCCTTGTTACGTAATCCAAAGCCTTAATGGACCTCCCCTCCATCGCTGGGTTTGGTAGCATCGTCCGACGGGCGCAATAGCCTAGTGGTTAAAGCGTTGGACTTTCAATCTGAGGGTCCCGGGTTCAAATCTCGGTAACGGCGCCTGGTGGGTAAAGGGTGGGTATTTTTCCGATCTCCAGAGGGGGGTGGGGGTGGGGGGTGGGGGGGGGGGTTTATCACGCCTTTCTATCAGCATCTTCTTCTTCGTTCGTGGGCTGCAACTCCATCAATCACTCGTATGCACACGAGTGGGTTTTTTACGTGTATGACCGTTTTTACCCCGCCATGTAGGCAGCCATACTCCGT
>NC_134878.1:29120310-29122810 GCF_041734735.1 Babylonia areolata
ACAGAGAGATACAGATTGACACACAGAGAGAGACATAGACACACAAAGAGAGAGAGATAGAGAGAGACAGAGAGACAGACAGACAGACAGAACGAACGAACTAACGAACCAACGAAAAATTTTGAATAAACATCGGCCATGGGCCATAATTCAAAACATTCGACGGAGTGAGAATTTGAAGAGAGTGGAGGGGATGTGGGGGGAGGCAGAGGCGGGGGGTGGGGGGGGGGGGAATGATGATGAAGCAATCACCAAACATGTCTATCGTCTAATTTTTCAATATACATCTACATTTTTTTCACGTTCTTTCAAGAGATATATCTGCCATCAAATGTAAAAAAAAAAAAAAAGTGTTTCAAGCAAACTTTGGCTACATGGGCAACAATTTAAACAGTATTTGCATCAGTCATACTTTTTCGTTTCTTTTTCGACAGAGAGAGAGAGTTGAGATGTGTGTGTGTGTGTGTGTGTGTGTGTGTGTGTGTGTGTGTGTGTGTGTGTGTGTGTGTGTGTGTGTGTGTGTGTGTGTGTGACAAGTTTCAAAGTTTCAGAGTCTCAGAAGTGAAAGACATTGAAAGATCCAATTTCTTCATCATTCATGGGGAAGTCGTTGAAAGACATTAAAGATAACATTTCTTCATCCTTGAATGAAAAAAGTTGATTCAGTGAAATTCGTCAAAGGTTTTTCTTGATCACATGAATTCAGAAGGTATGTTTTAATTATGATATCATAAGCTATCACTTTTTTTTTATACAAAGGTTACATTTCAAACCGGAAATAACTGATCCTGTATTTTATGATCTCCTCCACGCCCAACCCCCTACTCCCTACTGCTTTCCAGCGTGAATATTACCTGATTATTATTTAAGGTAACAGAACGGTTAAGACGCTCATCTGCTAATAAAGAGTTCGTGAGGGCCTGGGTTCGAATCCGGTCCTAAGTTTGTCTGCAAAATCAAACTGAGCGTCAAGTGATTCGGATGAGACGATAAACCGAGGTCTGTAAACGCACGATTTCTCGCAATCCCACAATTTCTCTCACATTAAGAGAAATCGTGGGGGAGAGGGAGGGAAGGGGCAAGGGGGGCGGGGGGGGGGGGGGGGGGGGGGGCGCCTCCACAATTTCTCTCACTTTGAGAGAAATTATGGGATTGCGAGAAATCGTGGTCGTTCCCCTCCCACGTTTTCTCTCTCCATTGCAACAGGTACAAAAATGTAGGCTATATCATTAATAATGATGCACGCGCTCAAGGCATGATTTATGCGCGTTGGGTTATGCTTGCTGGTCAGGTATCGGCCTTAGCAAGATGTGGCGCAGCGTGTATGGAATTGTCCCAACGCAGTGGCACCACTTTGAGAGCAGGACTGATGCTGACAATACAGAAAGTTTCTCCCCAACTCTCCCAAGTTTAATATCCACCGTTGTCTGTGTTGTTTTCTCTCTCTCTCTCTCTCTCTCTCTCTCTCTCTCTCTCTCTCTCTCTCTCACACACACACACACACACACACACACACACACACACACACACACACACACACACACACACACACACACACACACACACTGCAACTTAAAACAAAACACGCTCTTTTCTCGGTCAATGGCACAATTATTTGTTTTACTCAAGATTGTACATCTCAATATTTTTTTTTCTTCTATATCTCTTTCCTTCTTTTGCCAAAAAAAAAAAAAAAAAAAAAAAAAAAAAAAAAAAAGTTTCCCTCTGTCTTTTGGCTTTTTGACTGACTGCACTTTTTAACACACCAGCTCTTTATTTTTTCTTTCTTTCTTTCTTTCTTTTCTTCCTGTGACACAATTATTTCACTTCAAGATTCTCTCTCCACTTCTTTCCCGAGTTTTCCCATGATTTCTGGTGATAAAAAAAAAGAAAAAAGAACAAAAAAAAGTTGAGAGATAACGACCATAGTGCTCGAATCTCTTGGACTTTTCAGAGGATCCAGTTTTACGAGAACGGATTAGGAACTTTTTTACTTAAAAAAAAAAAATAATAACAAGCACACACGTCCCGAGTCTCTTTCCTTTGATTGATGATCGGGTTTTGTCCAGAGATTTTGTCAGGTCTGTACGCTTGGGGGCAATTTCGTTTAGGATAGAGACCCACACAGACATGTATGTGCGTAAGCACGCACACACACAACACAACACACACACACACACACACACACACACACACACACGGACATGTGCGTAAGCACGCAAACACACACACACACACACACACACACACAAACGTACGCGCGTGTACACACAACACACAACACACACACACACACACACACACACACACACACACACACACACACACACACACACACACACACACTTTTGCTCTCTCCCTCTGTGTGTCTCTGTCTGTCTGTCTGTCTGTCTCTGTCTCTCTTTCACACACACACACACACACACACACACACACACACACACACACACACACACACACACACACACACACACACACACTACGAAACACTTTTAACAAA
>NC_134878.1:29127810-29132810 GCF_041734735.1 Babylonia areolata
GAGGGAGAACTGACAAGCACCCAGAAAGAAGGCATAATAATTTGAATTCCAAAAGACGATAAACCAAGAAATTATTTTAGAAAAATGGCGTCCTATATCCCTACTAAATATAATCAATTTACAAAATAGGTTCTTCATGTATATCAAACAGAATAAAAACAGTACTTCCCAAGTTAATAAATGACGATCAAACGGGTTTCATAGCAAACATATATATTGGTGATAACACCAGGCTTATTTTTGACATTATAGACTATCTAAAAGTAAAGCATTTGCCTGGAATGATGATCTCCGTAGATTTCGAAAAAGCATTTGACACACTCGATTGGAATTTCATGCATAAATCTTAGAATCATTCAGATTTGGCAAAGATATTTGCAAGTGGATTAAGACATTTCACAAGGGAATTAAATAAAGCATTATAGTAAACGGTCAGTGCTCAGATTGGTTCAATATATTTAGGGGTTGTAGGCAGGGAGATCCAGTGTCCCCATATCTATCCATACTTTCAGCTGAAATTCTAGCGATAATGATTAGAGAGAAAAACACATAAAAGGAATAAATATAAACAACGTAGAATACAAGATAAGTCAATTTGCAGATGATACACAACTGACAAATGAAGGAGATACCAGGTCTTTTGAACAAACAATGAAAACTTTAGATCTATTTGGCTCAGTTTCTAGATTATTTTTTAATATTGAAAAAACAAAAGTAATACGGCTTGGAAATAAAAAGTTCTCAAATACCAAATATATGCCAAACTTAAAATTCGATTGGAACCCTAAGCAATATAAGGTATTAGAAATATGGTTTACAACTGATCTCACCAGATGCGTTGAACTGAATTACGCTGAAAAGTTATCTGAAGTGAGAGCTCTTTTTAAAGTTTGGATCAAGAGAAACATCACTCCTGTGGGCAGAATCGCGGTTCTAAACTTTAATCCTGTCAAAACTTATTCATCTCTGGATTCTGTTACCAAACCCTCTGAATGATTTCATGGATAACCTACAGAAACAATATTTTAACTTCGTATGGTGTAATAAGCAAGATAGGATTGCAAAAAAGACGGTAATTAAACATTTAAGAAATTGAGGCTTAGGAGTCTCTTCTATAAGACATTTTGTTCAATCATTGAAAATTTCATGGATAAGAAAAGTGTTGGTGGGAGGACACAAATGGACATCTATAATAAACGAAACAATTACTAAAGATTTAGACAAGTATGGTTCAAGCCTTCCGATTAACAAACTTAGATACTTAGATTAAATCATTTCTGGAAAGATACATTCGAAGCATATAAAGAATATGGTAGCAAAGTCAGCTTAAAAGAGTCTGCTGATGTAATGGCTGAAAACATTTTCTATAACGATAAATTTAAAATTGATAAGAAGACAATAATATTCAAAAAGTGGATGGAAAAGGATGTGTGTCGTGTGGCAGACTTAGTGTGTCCAGATGGTAAACTAATGACATATCAACAATTTAGAGCTAAATATGAAATTCAGACACATTTCTTAGAGTTCTAAGGTTGCGTGCATACAATAAAAGAGTACTGTTTAAAAGCAGGCTTTAATTTACAAGGAAGTAAAATACGAAATATGCCAAGATCAATTATATCATCCAGGATACCAAAAGAGGGACACGCGTATTCTACAACACTTTAATAACAGATAAACACTAACCAAACTGCTGTGATAAATGGAATACAGAAACGTTAAAACAGATTAACTGGAATTCTACTTTCTATAAAATACAGAAAATAAGGGAAATCAAACTTAGGTGGTTTCAAGCTAGACTTGTTCATAGAATCATTGCAACATCACGTTGCAGAAGATGCACATAACTGACAATGACAAATGCACATTCTGCAAAACGGTCAGGGAAACGATTGAACATCTTTTCTGGCCTTGCAACGTGGTTCTAGATTTCTGGAAGGAACTACAAGGTCTAAATGACTGTGACAATGTAGTTAACTTTAGAATTACAAAAGAACTAGTGATGTTTGGTAGCGACAAGGAATGTGAGACTGATGACATATAAGACTTTATCATTCTTTGTGCCAAATTTTTCCTTTATAAATGTAAAATGCAAAATGTCACTCCAGAGTTTCCACACACGTGTTTTGAAGAAACAACAACCAGTCTTCAGCGTTGAGGAGGCACCAGAGAATGATGAGGTGAAGTTTCATTATTTCTGAATTGATCAATGAGGATGAAGACTACGCTGATGATGATGAGGAGGAGGAGAAGGAAGAGGATACAGATACTTATATGGGGCATACCCTCGGCCAGTGACCGAGCCATATAAGCGATGGACAAACTACGGAATCATTTGCACAGCGGGCTGCCTCCTTGGGCGAGAGCCGTCTGACAGCTGTCACTGGGCGCTCATCATTCGTTTCCTGTGTCATTCAATCAGGCTTCAGTCACATACACAGACACAGTCACAGACACACAGAGACAAATACAGACACAGACACAAACACACACAGACACAAACAGACAAACACAGACACAGACACACAGTCACAGACACAGACAGACACACACAGACAAACACAGACACACAGACACAGACACAGACACACACACACACACACACACACACACACACACACACGAACATTTTACGTGTGTGACCATTTTCCGGGGATATACATGATACATGCTGGGGGATGCTCCAGTTTCCATAACCCACCTGAACGCTGACATGAATTACAGGATCTTTAACGAGCGCATATGATTTACTGCGTGCGTATACACACGGCAGGGGTTCAGGCACTGTAGCAGGTCTTCTACATGTATGTTGACCTGAGAGATAAATATATATATATATATATATATATATATATCCCTTTATTCATCAAGCGCCGTTACCGAGATTCGAACCCGGGATCCTCAGACTGAAAGTCCAACCCCCCGAAAACAGAGTATGGCTGCTTGCATAGTGGGGTAAAAAAAAAACAGAAAAAAAAGAAAGGTCATGCACGTAAAAGCCCACTCGTGTAGATACGAGTGAATATGGGAGCTGCAGCCCACGAACGAAGGGAGAAAGTCCAATACTTTTACCACTCGGATATTGCGACTGTCTCTTTATCTTCATCCAGTCTCTTAAATGTGATGGATTGTTTGGAGTAGCAAAAAATAAATAAATAAATAAATAAATGAAAATAATAATAAAATAAAATAAGAAGGGGTGGGGGGGGGGAAGCATGTAACTCGTTCGTTTGTTACATGACAAGGGTTGAAACATCGCTTCCGTCTGAGTCTCAGTCACACAGACCTTCAATGAACTCTGTCAGTGGCTGGAATTAAAAAGGACGCTGTGTTGATGGACACAGTTCGAGGATGCCGCCTTCAGTCAATGTATCCAGTCATCCCCGTGTGTGGGTGGGTGGATGGGTGGGTAGGTGTGTGTGTGTGTGTGTGTGTGTGTGGGAAGGGGGGGTAGGTGAGAGAGGAGTGACGGAAATGATATGACCGCCAGTTCAATGGATGAGACTGGGGGGGGTGGGGGGGGGGTGAGTGGGGGTGGAGGGGTTAGGAGAATATGTATGATAGTCAGTCGTGTCCGACTATGACCATCCGAACAGCAGAGGAGACAACTGCTGTTCCGACTATTTGGCCTAGAATTCGATTATAGTGGAGAGTGTCTTGCCCAAGTACATCCCCACTCTCTCGGCCAAGAGGGTTTTAGGACAGTCGGCGTTGGGATGGTTCCCAAAGGCCAACTAGCCCACAAGGCTGCAGCACTAAGAGCCAGTGCATTTTTGCCTCCTAGTTTGAGAGTCATAGTCCTTCACAAACGACTAAGCTGTAAATGGTTTCCCATTGACTGGAGAAACCATTGATAATACAGCTCTCACTTTGCTGTTGGCCCAAATGTAAACTTATGTCAATCTGTGATATAAGCCGAGTGTTGGCCGGTTAGGAGAATACTGGAGATTTAAATGTCAAGTTCATTCAGTTTGTTTAGTGTCGATATTTCACAGACACGCACCCATCCTTCAATCCGTCAACTTCCTGTCGTGGGGAAAGGTTTTGGAGTTCACGCTACTGTTGGGCTGCTAGTAGTTGGGACTGGTAAACAGCGTCTGGAGTTAGATTGGACAAGGTGTTTTTGTTTGTTTGTTCGCAAGGCTGTTGATTTTTTTTTTTCTTTGAGCGTTTTATTTTGTGCTAGTGTCAGTTTCAATTTCGTTGGACTTTTTTTTTCACGCGGCCGTTGATTTTTTTTCTTCGATCGTTTTATTTTGTGTTGGTGTCAGTTTCAATTTGGTTGGACAATTTTTTTTTTCACGCGGCTGTTGATTTTTTTTCTTCGATCGTTTTATTTCGTTATGGTGTCAGTTTCAGTCAGCTACCCAGACTGGCGCAACAGCCGAGTTAGTATTAAAGCGTTGTATGGACTTTCAATCTGAGGGTCCCGGGTTCAAATCTCTGTCAAAGCGCCTGCTGGGTAAAAAGGGTGTTGGGGATTTCCCCCCCCCCCCCCCCCCCCCCCCCGATCTCCCAGGTCAACGGATGTGCAGACCTGCTACTGAGTGCTTGAACCCCCTTTGTGTGTATGTATATATACGCATGCTGAAGATTAAATACGCACTGGGTTGGGCTCTGTGGGAGCTGAATGCAATGGACAGACCAAAGTGGTGTTCAGCTGTCCACAAAGGCGCCAAATCCTGTGAGGCCAACAGAATCGCTGCAGCAGAGCAACGCAGACAGGCCAGGAAAAGTAGTGCCAGCAAGTCCCCGGCAGCCGCCACCATCCCCTGTCCATACTGCATCAGAACCTTCTGGGCGCGGATTGGCCTAACCAGTCATCTGCGCACCCACAGAGCCCAACCCACCCACTAGATGGTCCTCGTCGATCCCGACGGACGAACCACACATGGAAACAAGAACATACTCGGCAAGCATCCTTCCCGAAAACGGAGCACGAATATCTACATGACGGGGGTTCGTGAACGAGGCTGCCCATCTGAGAAAAAAATAATTCA
>NC_134878.1:29147810-29167810 GCF_041734735.1 Babylonia areolata
CTGCCTTCAGATCTTGTCTGTTTATTGAAGTCATTTCCCAATCCTCACAGGAGGGGAGAGGTGGTGGTGGTGTGGGGTGGGGTGGGGGGTGGCAGAATGATTAAGACACTCATCTTCCGATGCAGAGAGTCCGGGAGGGTCGTGGGTTCCAAAACCGCTCTCGCCTTTCGACTGGAAAAGTCAAACTGAGCGTCTGGTTATTCGGATGAGACGATAAACCCGAGGTCCCGTGTGCTGCAAGCACGCTACTTGGAGCACTGAAAAAGATTAACCCATGACAACGAGAATGTTGTCCCCTGGCAAAATTCAGTAGAAGAAATCCACCTGGATTGGTACACATGCACCTACGGCCTGACTGAGCGCGTAGGGGTTATCCTGACTGTCAGGCATCTGCCTAGCAGATGTGGTGTGGCCTACGTGGTGGATTTGTCCGAACGCCTCCTTGAGAAACTGAAACTGAAACTTGAGATAACCTGAGTGAAGAAATCTCAATAATATAATTCTCTATTCTTTGTTGTTGTTTTTTTAACAAAAACAAAACAAAACAAAACAACCCCCTCCCCCCCCACACACACAAATAAATCAATGAAATCTATACACCCCTCTCTTCCCTATGGATACAGATTCGAGTTGTTCAACCAGTACATGAGGCCGGTTTAAAAGTATTTTCCTATCAGTGCATCTTTGAGATAATGAAGTGACGACAGTTGAATATTGAATGACGCTTCGCATGATGTAACGAAGAGGATGGTTGCAAATGATGTAACGAAACCCTTGATTAAGCTTGATGAAGCCTTATGTACACGAAAGTGTGTCTTCACAAGTGACTGAGAACGTTGATGTTTTTGACTTTTTGCATTCATTATCAGTTGTTTCGTTTGTCAGTTTAACGACTTCTCTTTTACGAAGTCCTTTAAGTAATTTCCTGTAATTGTATTTAGGACTTTTTTTTTCTCCAAATTTCACCCTCATTTCACCCTCATTTGCCCAGTTTCCCCCAACCCTCCATTCATTCAAATCTCCCACCCTTCTAACCGATAATACTCAAATGTATTTATAAATACTTTAACAAAATGTCTTCAATCACCGATATGTGTGACGGGACATTAAACAAAACTTCTTCTTCTTCTTCCACGAAACCCTTAATGTAAAGCGAAACATGCGCGTTAACATAATATTCCACCTAAGACATGTGGGGAGCTTTAAAAAAAGGCGGGGTGTGTGTGGGGGGTTGGGGGGGGGGCGAATATATCAAGAATGGGAAACTTTGTAACCCAGCCAACAAACGCATACAAAGAAAAAAAAAAGAAAGAAAAGTATAGATACCATTTAGTTCCAAGCGCTTTGGTCAAAGAGTGTGTTTCCCAAGGATTACAAACAGAAGCGTGTCATTGTGAACATGACGACCACCCAAAAAGCATCAGGCAAAAATCCAGCAGGGAACCGTCCTCTCACAAAGAAATGTTTTCCAGGTGATGGCGAAGGCTAAAGAAAAAAAAAGGAGCAGAAAACGCTCCTGCTATCACGCGCAATAGTTCCCCAGCATCGCAAAAACACACCATCAATACTTCACCGACTCCAAGAAAAGCGCTCTGTCATGCTTCCAACCGTGTTTTTCGAGCTCTTTTTCCCCAGTGGTCAATGTTTTGAAAGCAACTGCAGAGTCCTGCCGAGAGGAAAAGGTCGCCCATAATTTGTTCAATTACTATCTATTTGGAGGAAAGAGGTTCTGGTGCGAGAAAGATATATAATAAAAACGGATACCAGCGGCCCCCCCACTCTCCCCCGCTCTCAGGCGAGGGGGGGGAAAGAAGTATGATTTGATCTTCTTAGCATGCAAACTCGTGCTGCATTTTTTTTTTTTCTCTCTCTCTCTCTCTCTATCTCTGTGTTGCTGTTTCAGGAGACATCCTATCTCCACCGTGTAAAGTGGAAAGCCACAAGGGCATCCCTGCACTGCGAAGACTGGGAGAAGAGTTTTCGCCATGCAGCAATGGGGGTATTCCTTAACCCTAGCCTCACTCCCTCTAGCTCTTCGCGTTTCATCATGCTTTTTATGGCCTCCTTTTCTCAGAGACTTGCTGGTGGGTGGGTGGGCGGTGGGGACGGGGGGGGGGGGGGGGGGGGGGAGGGGGCGGGGAGGGGGCTAGGGGGGAGGGAGAGGCGACATTAGGAAAAGGCAATATCCAAAAAGGGTTGAGGTCATGCATGTGCATGAGAGGATACTTATCTAAAGAATCATAGACATATTTCCATTGTTTACCACTTTTTTTTTTGGATAGAACCGTTTTTTTTAACGTGCATAAGAGAATACATAATTAAATAATCATAGACAAACTTCCATTGTTTACCACTTTATGCATAGAACCGTTTTTCTTTCTTTTCTTTTTTTGTTTTTTTTTGAAGTGCTAAGCTTTTGACTTGTGTAAGGCTGCTGTCTAACTCTCTTGCATGGTATTTGAAACCATTTCCTCTTCTTACCACTTATGAGTCTCCACAGGTTGACAAATCTGATTTCCTCTGATTACTTTCAAAGCACTGCTGCTATCGTTCACGTCGACATTCTGTTTTCGTTTCTGTTGTTGTTTTTTGTTTGTTTGTTTTGTTTCGTTTTGTTTTGTTTTGCTGAGCCAGCGTGCACTGAACGAGCGATAACTCCAATACCCTGTCCACTCACCCTTAAATTGCTGTGATAAGAAACCTACATAGTCCTTGCCTATCTCCTGTTGATTGCATTCCACGGTGACATGATATTCTACATGTCTGATTTCTGGGTCAATGGGGAGAACTGTGTTGATCTAACAGACTTGCTCTTGTTAGACTTCGGAAAACGCCTCTTTGCAGATCAGAGAGAGATGCATACTTTGGCTTTTATATACGTTGATCACATAGACATCGCTTCCTGGGAAACTGATGCCCTTGACCGCTCTCGCTGGAGGATGCTGTGCTCTAGTGGCATAAAGACGTTTGAAAACAAGAGAACGCTGGCCATTAAGGAAAAGCGTGAGCGAAGGAAGCAGGGCTCAACTTCTGGAGACGTTTTCCCTTGCAACACCTGTGGGAAGTGCTGCGCATCCAGAATCGGCCTCTTCTCCCATAAAATTACGAGGACACACACCGACAGATAAGCCCGCCTGCCTACTCATCCGTCGGTCTGACGGGAGACTCCATCACGTTGATCAAATACCAAAAGAAAGGAGAAACTTTTAAAAAAGTTCTTTCTATACAAGATCAGCAAACAGCAAGCAAACGTTGGGGGCGAAGAATAACAGCTGGTGTGCAGGTGTTCAGAGTTATCTCGTCAGAAGAGGATGGTTGCAAATGAACAGTGTCGAGTAAGAGAAGACAAAAAAAAAAAAAGAAGGAAATATGAGATCTACTCTACATATTGCCCAGTCAACCACAGAGAGTCCATATCTCAAGACTCCGGCCGCATCTTAAAAAGGTAATTTCAACACATTGGGGAAAAAGAGAAAAACAGGTTAAAGAATGCATACTCTGTTATAAAAAAAAACGTATTAGTACATCAGTCGGAAATACCATCAGTAGTTCGCTTCCTTATATGCAAAAAAACAACAACAAAAAACAAAAAAAACGAAAGAAAAGCCGAGGCATTGAGTCAGATCAGTTTAACTCACTCAGTACGGCCAGTCCTCTCTTCTCCTCTACACAGACGACCCCTCGGATGTCCAGTGGGTGTCTGAATGACCCAACCTTTAGCTTCCGTCGTCAGAATTGTGGTATTCTTTGTAAACATTCACCTCTTCAGTATAAGAGCCTTCCGCTTGTAATATTTTGATGATGGTATCTGGGGTGAAACGCTGTTGATGTCGTCTCTTTCGCCGTTCGTATGGAAAGAGTTAAGATAGTGCTTTCCGGTGAATTTCTCCCTGGAGAGTTAAGTCAAGGCACCGAGCTGAAATAACATCCACTTAAACTTTGAATGAACTGTCTGATATTCATGCTGTTATTTTCTCCATTTTTTTTTTTTTTGGTCTATTCCCTCCCCCCCACCCCCCACCCACCACCCCCCCTCCCCCCCCCCCCCCCCCCCCCCCTTCTTCCCACACATAATATGAAAACGAACGTCCCCATAAATGATGTCAGCGATTCGCTCAGTTGCTGCCTCTTTGGCAAGAGAGCTGGAGCAAAGGAATGTAAGAGAGAAGAGGAAGTTAAAACGAACGAGAGTTGCCTCCACTGCACTCGCGAGATCAGTATAATTTTAACCCTTCTTCGGCCGCGTGCCACATGCGCAGAGAAAGTGAAACAGAGGAGGTACTCTGAGCTTCCAGAAATCAGGGGGTTATAAACGTGCCATTGTTATAGCTGATGTGCTGTTGCCAAGATGCATCTGTCTGTCTCAGTTCTCTCTCTCTGTCTCTCTCTCTCTCTCTCTCTCTCTGTCTCTCTCTCTCTGCCTCTGTCTCTCTCTCTCTCTCTCTGTCTCTCTGTCTCTCTTCTCTTATCTGTATTCACGATTTTGTTTGTTTGCGTTGTTTTATTGAGTTGCACTTTGTTCATGTTAACCCCTTCACTTGGGGGGCTGAGGCCAATATGTGGATAAACCATATCGTTCCGTTCTCTCTCTCTCTCTCTCTCTCTCTCTCTCTTTGTCTCTCCTGTTATCCTCGGAAAAAAAAATTGTCTTGTCTTGTCCTCTCTCTCTCTCTCCCTTTCTCTCACATACACACACTTTCTCTCTTTCTCACTGTCTCTCTCTCTGCCTCTGTCTCCCCCTCTCTCTCTCTGCCTCTCTCTCTCTCTCTCTCCCTCCTACCCGACCCCCCTCCCTCTCTCTTTCTTTCTCTCCTCTCCTTCCCAATCCTACATCCATAATTCAGTGCTTTTACTCAACACTTCTTTCCATATTTTTTTTTCATAGACGCAGGCTGGAAAGAGACAGACAGACAGACAGACAGACAGACAGACAGAAAGACAGACATACAGAGACAGAGAGACAGAGAGAGAGAGAGAGAGGGGGGGGGAGATTAGAATAAAAACGACTCGAATGAACCGAAGGCACTTAAGGCTTGACACACTGAGTTGATGGAAATGAACAGGGCAGCACCAGCACATCAGCTTTTTATTTCAGGGTGTCAGAACCAAAATTAGACTCTTTTTTTTTCTTTTTTCCAAAGAATCGGGGGCCATTTCATGATATCTGGGATGTTACATTAGTTTGTTTCGAGTTTATTGTCAGGTCGTAGTGACAGTGATGTATGGTGGGAAGAATAAACATGGTTTCTTCCGTTGTTGTTTTTGTTTTTTTAATGTTTGTTTGTTGTATCGCTTTTTGCCTGTTGTTTTTCTAGATTCAGATTGAACATGAAGACCTTGGTCAAAATTTATGCTCCAACTTTTTTTTGTTTTCATGGCTCAGAGCTATTATTTCATATCCAAGACCCAATTCCTGTTTGCTTAGTCCGAGAAAATGAAACTGAACTTCCATGGGTTGTGTAAAAAGTAAACAATTAATATATTTTGGACGTGTTTTTTTCCCCCGAGTGAACAAAAAATTATTTGTTTTCATAACTATTCTCAAACAATGCAACAGACGATTATGAATGGATAAGGACTTGCACGATACTGGAGAATAAAGACGGGCGCAATAGCCGAATGGTTAAAGCGTTGGACTTTCAATCTGAGGGTCCCGGGTTCGAATCACGGTGACGGCGCCTGGTGGGTAAAGGGTGGAGATTTTTACGATCTCCCAGGTCAACATATGTGCAGACCTGCTAGTGCCTGAACCCCCTTCGTGTGTATATGCAAGCAGAAGATCAAATACGCACGTTAAAGATCCTGTAATCCATGCCAGCGTTCGGTGGGTTATGGAAACAAGAACATACCCAGCATGCACACCCCCGAAAACGGAGTATGGCTGCCTACATGGCGGGGTAAAAACGGTCATACACGTAAAAGCTCACTCGTGTGCATACGAGTGAACGCAGAAGAAGAAGAAGAAGGAGGAAAGAAATAAAAATCGAAAAGTCTCATTGCCTGCACTCATCATTCTTCTTTGCTTCTCGCTCTTTGAAAAAAAACAAGATTACCTCTTTTGTCTTTGATAGTGTCTCAGCATAAGTCCTTCGTTTTTCCAGATCCAAAGCCATACAAGAAAGCACTTCTCTTAGATGATTTGAGTGAATGAAATTATTATTTTAGTTGAACTGTGGTGTGTCAATTAACATGTCTATGTTTGTTCGATTCGCGCGATTTGTAAAATTGTGAGTTTTGTCAGCTTCAACTTGTTGCATTTCATTTAATCCAGGCGCATAATTAGGTGTGCGTGTCGCTGGACCTGTGTGTGTGTGTGTGTGTGTGTGTGTGTGTGTGTGTGTGTGTGTGTGTGTGTGTGTGTGTGTGTGTGTGTGTGTGTGTGTGTGCGTCTGTCTGTCTGTCTGTCTGTCTGGGAGGGCCACCGTGAACTTGGAAGATCCTGCAAGCGCTTCAAGGGCACCTTGAAGACAAACCTCAAAGCCTGTGACATAGACATCGCTTCCTGGGGAAACTGATGCCTTTGACCGCTCTCGCTGGAGGATGCTGTGCTCTAGTGGCATAAAGACGTTTGAAAACAAGAGAATGCTGGCCATTAAGGAGAAGCGTGAGCGAAGGAAGCAGGGCTCAACCTTGCAACACCTGTGGGAAGTGCTGCGCATCCGTAATCGGCCTCTTCTCCCATATGAGGACACACACCGGCAGATAAGTCTGCCTGCCTACTCATCCGTCGGACCGACGGGAGACTCCATCACCCCCAGCGAAAGTTGAACACACGTTATTCTTGTTGCACATTAAAAAAGAAATTGACACACATCTGGACTCTCTCCCTCTTTGGCGCGCAGTGTGCAAACACGTTATTTCAGAATGTGGCAGGATAGCAACACACATTCCTTTTTTTCTTTCCCTTTTACATTGGTGTGATGGCCCAGAGGTAACGCGCCCGCCTGGGAAGCGAGAGAATCTGAGCGCGCTGGTTCGAATCACGGCTCAGCCGCCGATATTCCCCCCCCCCCTCCCCCCTCCACTAGACCTTGAGTGGTGGTCTGGATGCTTAGTCATTTGAATGACACGATAAACCGAGGTCCCGTGTGCAACATGCACTTCGCGCACATACAAGAACCCACGGCAACAAAAGGGTTGTTCCTGGCAAAATTCTGTCGAAAAATCCACTTCGGTAGGAAAAACAAATAAAAAAAAACTACACGCAGGCAAAAATACAAAAAAAATGGGTGGAGCTGTAGTATAGCGACGCGCTCTCCCTGGGGAGAACAGCCCGAATTTCACACAGAGAAATCTGTTGTGATAAAAGAAATACAAATACAAGTCAACACTACAAGCTGATCCGTACACTGACACACACACGGAAAAAAAAAATTCCCCACACCCCCACCCCCACCCCCTCTCCGCCTCTCCAGACGACTAGCAATGAGGCACACAGTCAGGCGATTGACTGCTCGCTTGTTTCCCTTGACACTATAATTGCTCTCCCTTTGGCGGACAGTCTGGGCCTGGCCGTGGCCAGCCCATGAAGTGACGCCCATTAGGGATGCTCGCCCTGTCCTGTCACCCTGGTCGTTCGTATAGTAAACCAGTGACCATTAGGTGGGACAGGCGACTGAGTACCTTTGCGTGAGTGTTTCGTTTTTTTTTTTTTGTTTTTGTTTTTTTCAGAAATGGCATTGTTCCTGGAGAAAGGTTCATCTATGACGGCTGCTTACACACACACACACACACACACACACACACACACACACACACACACACACACACACATAAATTATTATATATGTGTGTGTGTGTGTGTGTGTGTGTGTGTGTGTATTTGTATTTGTATTTCTTTTTATCACAACAGATTTCTCTGCGTGAAATTCGGGCTGCTCTCCCCACACAGTGCCACCTTTTTTTTCTCTTTTTTTTCCGGCGTGCAGTTTTATTTGTTTTTTCTAAGTGGATTTTTCAACCCTTTTCTTGCCGTGGGTTCTTTTACGTGCGCTAAGTGCATGTTGCACACGGGACCTCGGTTTATCGTCTCATCCGAATGACTATAAAATTATATTTATATATTAGAATATATGTATATCGGATTTATATATACATATATATTAGATACTTATTTGCAACGTCCTGGCTTGAGGTTATGTCTCTGTCTCTGTCTGTCTGTCTCAGTCTCAGTCTCAGTCTCTGTGTCTGTCTGTCTCTGTCTCTGTCTGTCTGTCTGTCTGTCTCAGTCTCTCTCTCTATCTCTCTCTCTCTCTCTCTCTCTCTCTCTGTCTCTGTTTCTGTCTCTTTGAACATTATAATACAAATTCATTTTGTTCAAAAGGTTCATGTGCACACGTTTATATGTTAGAAACAAATCGCAATGAAATATCAACCCTCTCAAGTTCTGATTAGCGTGTTAGGTTGATGCGAAGGTCAAAGCATCTGATCTTTGTTTTAAAAGCAGATGTAGCGTAGCGCATATGGACGAGTCCTCGCGCACTGAAACTGGGATAATGCAATATGAATCGATGTTGTTGGTCGTTTTTCGAAACTGCACTTGTCAGATGTATGTGCATATCCTTTGAACAAAACGCTAACAGCACAGTAAGCGCACGTCCTTTTTTCCCTTTTATACATTTGTATCATATACTTTAAAATGATGATGATGATGATGATGATGACGACGACAACGACAACGACAATGATAATAATAATAACGATGATGATGATATTTGGCGCGATGTTTTTCTTCAGAAATAATGTTCAAAGCAATTTACATTTCGTTCCCCCTCCTCCCTCCCCTCCATATCCCCCCACCCCCACCCCCAACACACACACACACACACACACACACACACACACACACACACACACACACACACACACACACACACACACACACACATACTCTCACATACTCACACACACTCACTCACACACACGCAGAAACACCTGTCAGAATACACTCGCGAAATTGGACATTAGAAACCACCCCACCCTCCCATCACGCGCTCTAGAAAACACATTTTCTGCAACACACACACACACACACACACACACACACACACACACACACACACACACACACACAAACACCCCACCACACACACACACACACACACACACACACACACACACACGCAAGCACCTCACCACACACACACACACACACACACACACACACACACACACACACACAAATGGCAAACGGCTTTCTCCTATAACAAAGCATGCATTTAGAATCAGATCATGCCAAGACCAGCGCTGGGGAAATGACTGTCGTTAGAAAAGATGTGTTTTCAGAACAGACTAAAAAAAAAAAAGGGGGGGGGGGGGGAATTCAGCGAGGCATAATGCCACACATTTTCTGGCAATTTGTTCCATAATGGCTGGGGGTCTGGGAAAGAGAAAAGATCTCTGACCCTGTTGCATTTTCTTTACTACAACAGGAATTTTTATCAGCCTAGTATCAGAAGCAGAACGAAGGTGATGAGTTGGAATGTACACTTCAAGAAGGTCAGAGAGGTATACGAGGGCCAGAGCTTGAGAGGGCAGAAAACGTCAGAGCAGAAAAAAAAAGTCTTGTATTCGATTATTTGTTCTGAAACACGTAGCCAGTGAAGAGAGCGGAAGAGAGGATTAACTCACTCAGTACGGCCAGTCCTCTCTTCTCCTCTACACAGACCCCTCGGATGTCCAGTGGGTGTCTGAATGACCTAACCTTTAGCTTCCGTCGTCAGAACTGTGGTATTCTTTGTCAACATTCACCTCTTCAGTATAAGAGCGTTCGGCTTGCAATATTTTGATGATGGTAATTGGGATGAAACGCTGTTAACGTCGTCTCTTTCGCCGTTCGTATGGAGAGAGTTAACATGTTCAAATTTTGGAGGGTCTGAAAATAGGACGAGCAGCATTGTTCTAAACTCTTTTGGAGTTTGTCGAGTGAAGGTTTTGGATTGCCAGCAAGAACAGAGTTGCGGAAATCAATCCTAGACAACAACAACAACAATCCAGTGACAATCCCAATACACTGCCATTTCTCAGTCTCTGACGACTGACAGTGAACCACAGTCACGCGACTGACTGCTTACTTCCCTTGACGATAATATAATTACTCCCCTTTGGGTGACGCTATGCTGGAAGACTAACATTTTTGCAAAGATGCTGTCCATTCAGTGCAAGTTTCAGTTTCTCAAGGAGGCGTCACTGCGTTCGAACAAATCCATATACGCAACACCACATCTGCTGGACAGATGCGCGACCAGCATCATCATCATCATCATCATCATCATCATCATCATCATAATAGTAATAATAATGATAATATTGGTATTTGTATAGCGCTGAATCTTGTGCAGAGACAAATCAAAGCGCTTTCGCATCAGTCATTAACACGCATGCATAACTCTAAAACTGGAGAAACTGAAGACAAGGAAGAGGCAGGGAAGGGAGGCTATTTTGGGAAGAGGTGGGTTTTAAGTCCAGACTTGAAAGAGTTGAGTGTGGAGACTTGACAAAACGAAAGAGGAAGTTCATTCCAGTTGCAAGGTCCAGAGACAGAGAAAGAACGGCGGCCAACAGTCGAGAGCTTGAATCAGGGTATGCGTAAACAGAGTGGATCCGAAGCTGATCGTAGTGAGCGAGATGGAGTGTAGAGGTGAAGGCAGCCACAGAGATAGGAAGGGGCTGATTTGTGAATACATTTATAACATAGAGTGCTGATCTTGTACTTTATTCTGTGTGAGACAGGGAGCCAGCATAACTATAACGCGCTTTGCCAGGCCTTGAGTACATGCTTATAATATATTATATTTGTGCACTTGTCAGAGTGGATTTCTTCCACTGATTTTTGCCAGAGGACAACGCTCTCGTTGCCATGGGTTCGTTTTCAGTGTACCAAGTGCGTCAGTGTTGCAACGGGACCTCTGTTTATCGTGTCTTCCGAACGACTAGACGTTCGGTTCGATTTTCCAGTCAAACGTGGAGAGTGAGTGGCCAGTGAGTGATTTGAACCCAGAGACTCTCACGGACATTTGTACTGGCGGACGAGCGTCTTAATCATTCTGCCACCGTCCTCTTCAATTGATATGGGTTAAACTAAAGGTCTAAATAAATGTCTGATAATCTTCCACAGACGTCTGGGCAGGTCATGCATAATTATCCACTGTGTCTGGGGCTCGGCACAGGAAGGAGGTGCCCAGTCCTCTCCCCCCCCCCAGCACCCCCTCCTTCTCTCCCCCCCCTCCCCCCCCCCGCCCCCCCAGTTGTTTTTGTTTTTTTTTGTTTTTTTTTAATCCTTCCTCAACCGAAGTCAGGACACTCCACCATTCAACACCTGAATGGAGTGAAGTGAGGAGGGGTGGAGGGTGGGGGGTGGTGAAACAAATCAATGTAACATCACTATCAGTATCAGTATCAGTAGCTCAAGGAGGCGTCACTGCGTTCGGACAAATCCATATACGCCGCTGACACCACATCTGCCAAGCAAGCAGATGCCTGACCAGCAGCGTAACCCAACGCGCTAAGTCAGGCTTTGAGAAAAAAAAAAAATCGCAGAGACACAACACCATGCAAAAATAACAACAACAACAAAAAATTATAACAAAAAAAAAGCACAAAAACAACAACAAAAACCGTGGCCTCGAACCCTGATCACTGGTGAACAGTGGAGTTGTAAGTTTAACGCCTAACCGAGTCCACCATGGCGCCTCTGTTTATCATTATTATGAATACAGACAACAACAACAAAAATTATGAGTGGACCAAACAAAAGAAAAAGGAAAAAAAAAAGGGGGGGGGGGGGGGGGTGATGAAAAGAAGGAGTTAAAACGAAGAGAAATAACAACAATAAAAAATAGAAGGGAAATAAAGAAGGCGGGCGATGCGCTTGTTAAAAAAAAAAAAAAGAAAAGAAAGAAAGAAAAGAAAAAAGAGCACTTGCTTCACTGGCAACTGAGCCCACTCCCCCCCCCCCAACCCCCTCTCCCCGCCCATCCCCCAACTCCTCCTCCCCCCACCCCCCCACCCCCACCCCCCTTACGCATAGAAAATCCAACACAAAACAAAAACATCACAAACATCTGCATTGATACCCGCTGTCTGAAACAAAAATATATACATAGAAAAGTTCTTTAAAAAAAAAAAGTGAAAAAAAATAGCGCAATTTTCCGTTTCTGTTGTCCTCCATCCCTTTTACCCCCCCCCCCCCTTAGACCTCCAACCCCCCACCCCCACCCCCCGCATGCCCCCCCCCCCCACCCACACCCACATCCCCTCTCTTTCCCCTTTTCCCCCCCTTCCTTTCACATATGAAATGGATAAGTTTCTCACACACGTGAGTGCACGCAAACTCTACATCTCTCCTCCTCCTTCTCTCCGTTCCTTCCCATTCCTCGCTCCCGATCTCCCCCCCCCCCCCCCCCCACACACACACACACGCGCGCGCGCCCCCCTCGCCCCCGCTCCCCCACCGCCCCCCCTCCACCCACCCTCCTCCTATTCTATCGGAAAGCGAATGAAGACGAAATCCTGAAGCAATGCATCTATTAAACAAGTGTGAAAAAAAAAAATGGAGGTGGATGGGGGTGGGGGTGGGGGTGGAAGGTGGGGGGGGGGGGGGGGAGGGGGGACTGCAGAAAAGAATTTTAGTAGAAGTGCAGTTTCTGTCGGAATCGAATCATTACATTCCATTGACTGTTCCGACATAAAGCTGTCCTGTAATGCAATACCACGTGCGCACACACACACACACACACACACACACACACACACACACACACACACACACACACACACACACACACAAGGCAAGTCGCAAGTTCCGGTATGTTTAAAGGGAGATAAGAGAGTGCCGGAACATGGCTCTGAATGCGCTTTTCCATTGGAATAATGATGTTCCGTCACAGGAAACGCCATCAATACTCCAGCAAGATGGGGGAAAAAAGTGAGGTGTTACGCTTCCAGACATGTTTTTCGGAGTTTGGCATGGGGGGGGGGGGGGGTGGGGGGGAAGGGAGGGAAAGCGGTGGGGGGGGGGGGAGTAGCAAATGGGTGGGGGAGGTAATGAGGTTGGGAGTTAAAATCATGGAGAGTAAAAATATGGAAGCACTCTTGACAGAAAAATGCCGTGCTGGATTTGCGTATAACCTTTTTTCGGAAAGAGAATTGCAAGAAATGGAAGTTTCAGTTTCAGTGTCAAGCGAAGTGTCGAAGCGTGCGAACTGACCCATATGCGCTGCACCACACCTTTTCAAAAAAGAGGGAAAACATAAACTCAACGCACTGGTCATGGCATTTGAGAGTGAACCCTAGTTTTGTTTAGAATATTTACATAAAATGAAATAATAGGAATATAAACAAATAAGCAAACATATTGATATATGATGATGAACTTTTTTTTTTTAATAATAAAACAAGAGATCTATACTTTGACAAAATACTGTACGAAAAAAACCCCAACACTTTAAGTTCCAGTTTCTCAAGGTGGCACAAGTCCATACACGCAACACCACATCTGCTAAGCAGATGCCTGACCAGCAGCATAACCAGCCCGCAGGACAAACCTCGGGCGCATGGATATATATATATATATATATATATATATATATATATATATATATATATATATATTTGTGTACCTATCAGAATGGATTTCCTCTGAAAACAGAAATGCCATCATCCCAACATTTAGTTCTTTTGTTTATTCAGTGCGCCAAGTGCGTGCGGCACACGGGGACCAAGGTTTATCGTCTCATCCGATTGACTAGATGTTCACGTTTGATTTTCAAGTCCAACCCTGGAGAAAGGGCGAGAGCGGGATTCGAACCCAGGCCCCCACGGACACTATTTTGGCGGAGAGGCGCCTCTTAAAAAAAACAAAACAAAAAAACAAACAAACAAACAAACATCAACCTTTACCACCTTTCTTCTGTGACAACGACAACAACAACAACAGCAGCAGCAGCAACAACGACAACAACAGCAATTGTTTTTAATCATAAAATATTATACACTACACCACATCAGATTAAACAACAAAAACAACAACAACAATACACACACACACACACACACACACACACACACACACACACACACCACCACCACCACCACCACCACCAACAAGCAAACACACAGGGAGAAAAGAAAAAAAAAAAAAATATATATATATAAGGGGGAAGAAGAATATTGAAATACATGGTAAGTTACCTCCCGCTACGCTACGTTGTGCAAGTTACGGTTCTTGATCCATTCGGTCTGCCAACTTCTGTGACAGGCAAGTCTCGGTACTTGAACCCCCCCCCCCACCCCCACCCCCCCCGTCCCCCCACCCTCCTCCCTCACCCAAACGTCCTCCCTCCTCGTGAGGCCAACTCCCCCAACAAGGGACACCTCAGAATCAACAGGAGAGGAGGGGGGGGGGGTTCGGGGGGAGAGGAAGGGGGTGGAGAGGAAGCTGCCTCGTATGTAGCCAGCCAGCTAGTTGGCTGGCTTCCTGGCTGGCTGGATTTCGGGGCTGCTGTCAGAAAGCCACCCTGAATGTCGATGATACCTCCATAGATCAAGTTCGCGAGCACCGCCGTCTTGGGAGTCATAATTGATGAAGAACTGAAATGGCAAGCTCACATTGATTCTGTCTGTAAAAAAGGTTGGCACGCAGTCTGTTCTTACTCAATCAGCTCAAACCTTACATAAACAGTGAAGCTCGCAAAATGTTCTTCCACGCTCACTGTCTTTCTCACGTCAACTATGCATCTGTTGTCTGCAGTTGTGCTGCAGGTGTTCATCTTAAGAAACTAAATTCTCTCCACAAGAGAGCAGCCAGATTAATTCTACCAGATCACTCACTGTCAACGTTAGAAAATCAAGCCAGATTAAATATCCTTCCACTTCAAAACCAGCTAGAATTCAATAAAGCATTACTCATGTACAAAACACACAATAACTTGGCACCACAATATCTCAAACACCTGCTTACACGAGCCTCATGCCGATACGGCTCTAACCAATACATTTTGCCACGTACCCGAATTGATTTGTTCAAAACTAGTTTTGCATTTTCGGGTGCATCCCTGTGGAACTCCCTTCCTTTGCACATACAAACGGGCAGTTCTCTTCCTATTTTCAAATCAAGTCTGCATAAACATCTTCACCCCTTCCAACAGTAAATAACTCTGATCTTTGAATTACTGTAGACAGTAACAAAGGGGTCAGTTATGTCTTATTTATTGTATCAGTTATTGTTGCTGTTGTTGTTCTTTTCTTGCTTTCTCATTTCATCGTGTTTTGTTTTGCTCTTTCCTTTTTTTTTCTTATGCATGCATAAATCTATTCATTTCGTTCTATCATAACCGTGACAAATATCCAAGTAATACTGGTCATGGTGGTAGTCACTGTAGTATGCTGCACTTGCCACACGTAGATTTCAGAGACAGTAACAATACTGTACCTTTTGAACACCCGGATGTTTCTGGAACTTCTATACTGATGACATCTCTCTCTCTCTCTCTCTCTCTCTCTCTCTCTCTCTCTCTCTCTCTCACTGTCCTATCCATCTGTCAATCTTAGTGTGTGGGGGGAGGGAGGGGGTGCTGTCAGTGTATGTGCGTGCGTGTGTATGTATGTATGTGTGTGCGCTCGCGCGCGAGCGTCAGTGCGTGTATGCATGTATGTGCACGGGTGTGGATGTGTGTGTGGGGGCGGGGGGTTGTTTTCTTCATTATGTATACCCTTCTGCATGAAAATCTTTTCCTTTCATTTGTATGTGTGCTATTTGTAATAGAAGTAGATTAGCAAGGACAGATTGGAAGAATAGGCTATGCCTAAAATCTTAATCCTTGAATAAAAACGTTTTGAGTTCTGAGTTCTGAAAGCCATTCATTCTTCGCTCTGACTCTCTCTCTCTCTCTCTCTCTCTCTCTCTCTCTCTCTCTCTCGCGAGAGTGAGCGTGCGTGAATGAATTTGTTTCTGTCTGAAAGCGTGCGTGCGCGTGTTTATAGTTCAAAGGACCATGCAAATTTCTGGAGGTGTTCACAAGACTGCGTGTTGTTTCTTGCCCCCTTGTCTGAAGGGCGTTGTAACGCTGAATGGACATTAAAATCTTTGTCTTGACTTCTCTCTCTCTCTCTCTCTCTCTCTCTCTCTCTCTCTCTCTCTCTCTCTCTTGTTTATGCTGGGTTTTAAGGGAAGGCGTGAGATTAGTGACTTGGTGTCATTCAAGCACCCACGAATACGCGCGCGCGCACACGGCACACAGCACACACACACACACACACACACACACACACACACACACACACACACACACACATACATATGTATATATATATATATATATATATATATATATATATGTAAACGGAGTAGATGCCAGACCTTTGCATACCCCTATCCCTGTGGTCGTCATGCCTTCCATTGAAAACAAACCAGGAGTCTGACAGCATGGGGGCGGGGTGTGCGTGTTGGGGGGTGGGGGGGGCGGACTTTTTTTTTTTAAAGAACTGCAGAAAACGAAATATTTCCTGGGGGTGAATGCGCGACAGAATGTTTCAATGGGTGAATGCGCAATAGAATGTTTTCCTTTGGGTGAATGCGCAATATTTCCAGGGGTGAATGCGAGGTATATTTTTTTCCAGGGATGAATGCGGAATAGAAACTTACCAGGAGTGAATGCGCAATAGAATGCTTCCACGGGTGAATGCGCTATAGGATGTTTTCCAGGGGTGAAATGCACCAATAGAAATTTACCAGGAGTAAATTCGCAATAGTATTTTTGAATGAGTGAATGCGTAGTAGAATATTTCAAAGGGGAGAATGCGCAATAGTGTGTTTCCATGGATGAATACGCAATACTGTGTTTCCATTGGTAAATTTGCAATATATTTTTTTTTTCAAGGGGCGAATGCGCAATGGAATTTATCTAGGGGTGAAAGCGCAACAGAATTCAACAGATGTGCCGTAAAGTATATGGATCAGTTCGCACGCTTTGACGTCCTCCTTTCTGAAGAATCGAAATGGATATTGGAAAGAGTGGAGTTGGCAGAGGGTGGGGAGTGGGGGGAAGGGATGGAGGGAGGGAGGGAGGGTTGAGAAAGTTCTCTGTCCCTTTTTAAAAATTGTATTTTAATTTTTTTTTTTTTTTAATTATGTTGAGAACGTTCTCTGTTGCCCCCTATAAAAGAGAGAGAGAGAGAGAGAGAGAGAGAGAGAGAGAGAGAGAGAAATCATTTCCTTCTCCACTTTTGCAGGCAGGCCTTTGATCTCTCTGGCGATATTTCATCCCTGTTCTTTAATCTGGAGATGGAATGGGAATGGTTGGGAACTACGCCTCTGTGACCAAAAATTCTTCTAGTCATGTGTCTTGGTGTTGAAAAGTCATTGATGGTACGTTGTAATCTTTTATGTTTAAGAATCCCAGGGGGGTCTTGGACTTGCTTTTCTTTTTCTTTTTTTTTTCTTTGGAGTAAAACCCGTTATCTTCTTTATCTAGTTAGTTAGATTTTTTTTTTTTTTTTTTTTTTTTTGGGGGGGGGGGGGGGGGTCAAGAATTGGTTTGTGGGTGATATCCATTGAGCTTTGCAATACAGATTCATTCGAGAAACGTTAGGGTTATTTATACAAGGAATTGTAAAGAAAGTCAACGAAAACACTGCTCCCCCTCCCCCCCCCCCCCCACACACACATATTTCCGTGAAAGATCCTTTGAAGAATGTATCAGGATCATCAGCGCAAGTTTGGTTCCTTTGTACTTTTTTGGAAATGTTGCTCTCCTACAATTCTGGGACGACATCACTGATCACACACACACACACACACACACACACACACACACACACACACACACACACACACACACACACACACACACACACACACACACACACACACACACACACACACACACACACACACACACACACGCACGCACGCACGCACACACACACACACACACACACACACACAAACAAACAAACAAACAAACAAACAACAACAACAAAAACCCACCTTTTTCTTTTTCCCTTATCACAGACAACTAGCAACGAAACACAGTCAGGCGATTGACTGCTTACTTCCCTTGACAACATAATTGCTCTCCCTTCGGCGGACGGTCGGGCCAGGCGGCGCTGTTGTGCTGATGTTCAATACAGATTCACATCTTGCTCCGTATCGTCGTCGTCGTCGTCGTCGTCGTAGTAGTAGTAGTAGTAGTAGTAGTAGCAGTCTGGGTCCTCTTTGCTGGAAGAAGGTAGACTCACCATCGCTAAGTGTAATGGTGGTTGTGTGCTGTTGTTTTCTCTTCTCGATTCACAGATGTCCTCCCGAAGAATAGTTTTTGTCGTGCACAAAATTTGTTCTTACTTTCGCAGACACCAAGTCTCTCTCTCTCTCTCTCTCTCTCTCTCTCTCTCTCTCTCTCTCTGTGTGTGTGTGTGTGTGTGTGTGTGTGTGTGTGTGTGTGTGTATACATATATGAACACTATAAACAGCTCTGTGTGGTTAAGTTGACTTTATTGTTGTCAAGTACCCGATGTTACTGTTGTGTGTAATTTGTCACTGTATTTGTATAATGACCTTTTTTTTTTCAGTTTGGACAAACGGCTAATTCATAAATTCTACCATTTCTAATCAATTCGTACTTTTATGTTTTCATTTTGATTACTGTAATACTATGCAACTTTATGTTCTATATATCATGAACTGTTCACAAGGGGCTTTTGGCCTGAAACGAATAAAAAGAAATAATCATCCGTTTTTCCCACCCATCCTCTCTCTCTCTCTCTCTCTCTCTCTCTCTCTCTGTCTCTCTCTCTCTCTCTCTCTCTCTCTCTCTCGCTCTCTGTTGCATTGATAGATGAATGAACGGAGTTATGTGTTGGGCGGCCTGCTGGTTGTCACCACTTTTTCTTCCAGGAAATAAGTTTTGTTTGGTTCCAAGATTGTGCTTTCACCATTTTCATTCGTTTATCCCCCATGTTTTGTCATGCAATGATAAGTATGGTGACACGTTCGCCCATGTCATAAGGACCTCATGGCCAATGACATTAAGATCTAAAGTGTCAAACCGTACCTCCTAACCCCTCTCCCCCCCTCCAGCCTCCCCTCCCTCCCCCGCCCCACCTCTCTCTCTCTCTCTCTCTCTCTCTCTCTCTCTCTCTCTGTCTGTTCTCATGATTTGTTTACTGGATAAAGTGCGTGTCGCAAGTATCGTAAAGGCCTTGCCTCTCTTCTTGTTCACTGTCGAGCCGACCACAATGGACCATGCAGTACCTGTACTGAGCGTTAAAGGGGAAGAATAACGAAAAAAAATACGGTTGATGGTTTCCTTCTTTGCAGTTTCAGTTTCAGTTTCTCAAAGACTGAGGCGTCACTGCGTGCGAACAAATCCATACACGCTACACCACATCTTCAAAGCATATGCCTGACCAGCAGCGTAACCCAACGCGCTTAGTCAGGGCTTGAGTGCCTAACAGAGTGTATTTCTTCGATATAATATTGCCGGAGGACCCTTGCGTTGCCATGGGTTCTTTTTTTCCAGTGCGCACGGGACCTCGGTTTATCATCTGATGTGAATGACTAGACGCTCAGTCTGATTTTCCAGTCGAACCTGGGAGAAAGGAAAGGGCAAAAGCGGGGATTTGATCCCATGCCCTTAACGGACTCCCAGCTGAGCGTCTTAACCATTCTGCCACTTTCCTCCTTGAAGTAGCGTTAAAGGGGAAGAATCATGAAAAAAAAAAAAAAAAAAAGAAAGAAAAAAAAGATGATGGAGTCCTCTTTGTGACGTTCTGCAAGTTATGATTTGATCCACTCTGCATGGGAAAGGTCGAGGAGTGGGGGTGGGGAAGGGGGTGCGGGTGGGGGTGGGGGGGGGGCAGAGAACTCGGCTCTTTAACCTTCCATGAAGCCAACCGCTCCCCACCCCCTCCAATAACCCCTCCTTCCCCTCCCCCTCCTCCCCTCCTCCCCCAGGGGGAAACGATATCAACAGGATGCGAAGTGGAAAGCCTCTCTCTCTTCC
>NC_134878.1:29175310-29182810 GCF_041734735.1 Babylonia areolata
CACCCTTTCTTCTTCCCCCCCCCCTCCCCCCCCCCTTCGAAAATGGACGGACAACTCGTGCCTCACACTTTCCTCCTTCTCCTTCCCAAGGGAGATTATGAAGGGAAGGGGGGGAGGGAGGGGGGAAGAGGGGAGGGTAAGGTGGGCGGGGGGGGATTGAGGATTGGGTTAGAAAGGGTGGTCAAGGTCACGTCTGTCTGGACTGCAGCAAAGGAGACCCCCCCCCTGACCCCCCACGCCCCCCCCCTCCGATCCCCCACCCCCACCCCCACCCCCACTCCCCCTCCTGTACCTCGAGGGGAACAGTCCTTCTGACCCACACACTGTCTTGGTAAAAATAGGAGACACATACGTGGGATTTTGGTTGGTCGGTTGATGGGTTGGGGGGGGGGGGGGGGTTGTCAGTGTGTGCAAAATGGTGAGGACGAGATGAGATGGGTGGGAGTCCTGGGCTGCAGTAAGCAGTAAGAGTTAGCGGAAGTAAGATTACGAGATATACATGAGGGGGGGGGGGGGGGATGGGGGGGGGAACAGGGGAGGCAGGGGGGGGGGACAACATTTAAAAAAAAGAAAAAAACAACGCACACCCAGAGCAATCAAAATCCCAGACGAATGTCAACACTTATATATAGGCGAAAAAATGGGTCAAACTGACCTGCAGGTGGTAGGTAGCTGGTCCTTCGGTGAAGAAATTTCCCTACGTTTCTGGCCCTAGGCCCTTCTTCATGAGGGGGAGAGAAAAGTAAAGAATGGAGAAGAAAAGAGAGGACAAAACCAAGACAGAGGTAAAACTAAAAACAGTGAGAAGTAATTCCCCCCCCCCCCCCCCCCCCCGAAAAAAAGGGGGGGGGGGGGGGGAAGAAAAGAGAAAAAGGTGATCAATATTTACAACAAAAAAGAGGGGGTGGGGTGGGGGATGGTTTAACACTATGGGGAGAAGGAGGGTCGTAGTTTATATATGTATAATTATATGAACACGAAAACATGCCAGACACAATGATGACTAGTTTTATTTGTGAGTGACTGTTTAATTGTGTGTGTGTGTGTGTGTGTGTGTGTGTGTGTGTGTGTGTGTGTGTGTGTGTGCACGCGTGTGTGTGTGTGTGTGTGTGTGTGTGTGTCGGGAGGGTGTTATATATATATATATATTATCAATAAAGAAGTATCGCGTTAAGCACTTTTTGTTGTTTTAATGTGAAAGGTTAAAACAAGGGGAAATAACAAAGCTGTACACTATTGGTTGCAAGAAAATTATACCTTAAAAAAAAAAAAAGAAAAGAAAAAGAAGCTATGCTTCTGTAGCGGTGGGGGGGAAGGGGACAGTTCTGTTTTCTCATCAGCTTTGTAGTCAGTGGCCCCGAAAACGGAGTATGGCTGCCTACAGGGCGGGGTAAAAAAAAAAAAAAACGGTCACACACGTAAAAGTCCAGACGTAGACAAACGAGTGAACGTGGGAGTTGCAGCCCACGCACGAAGAAGGAGAAGAAGAAGAAGAAGGAGGAGGAGGAGGAGGAGGAGGAGAAGAAGAAGAAGAAGGAGGAGGAGGAGGAGGAGGAGGAGGAGTGGCTAGTGGTTGACGTTTGACTGCTTAGGGTTTTACATGAATTAAATAACTACGTGGACACGGATAGCAGTTCGTCCACACACACACACACACACACACACACACACACACACACACACACACACACACACACGTATACACACACACACACACACACACACACACACACACACACACACACACACACACACACACACACACATTGTATGTGGATGACTGTTTTTGTTCATTTTCCCCGACCATATCGGCAACCATGCCCCGTCTTCGGGGGGTAAACATGTTGGGTATGTTCTTGTTTAGAATTAAGTGTGTGTGTGTGTGTGTGTGTGTGTGTGTGTGTGTGTGTGTGTGTGTGTGTGTGTGTGCCTTTGCGTGTGCGTGTGTGTGTGTGTGTATACGTGTGTGTGTGTGTACGTGTGTGTGTGTGTGTGTGTGTGTGTGTGTGTGTGTGTGTATACGTGTGTGTGTGTGTGTGTGTGTGTGTGTGTGTGTGTGTGTGTGTGCGTGCGTGCGTGTCCTGATTGAATGACAGTCAGTCGGCCCTACCCAGACAGGCAGTTTGTCCTGTTATGGAAATGACTCCGTATCTTGCAATGCGCTTAGGGCTTGGTCTCTCACTGAGGATAAGCGCTATGCTAATATCCACATCATCATCATAGTCAGCATCATCATCATCATCGTCATCATTGTCGTCGTCGTCATCATCATCATCATCATCATCATTAACTCTACCTTTTACGAGACATGATATATCAATATAAGGGACGTTTTAATACCGTACAGTCATAGGAATATGCACAACATATCACGGGTCTTTAGGAAGTGTTCAAATGCGTGTGTAGACCTTAGGTGCTCAATTTGAAGCAAAACGAAAAGCAAGATTTTTTTTTTTTTTTGATTATTAATATCTTCTTTTTTTTAAACTTGATTTTATTCAGTTCACAAGTACAAGGTGGTAAACAATCCCATACATTTGTCTTTTTATTTTATTTTAAGAAAAAAACAAAACAAAAGAAAAAAATCAAACACACAACCCCCCCTAACCCCCACCCCCACCCCCCCACCCCCCACCCCCGGCCCCCCTCAAAAAGAAAACAACCCAAAAAAACCAACAACAACAACCAAAAACAAAACAAAAAAACAACAACGACCAATAACAACAACATCAACAACAACAAAAACAAAAGCAAAAAGAAAAAAAAGAAAGAAAAAGAAAATGACGATAATACAACATATACGGAGAAGAAGGAATGTGTAATGCAAATGCATATATGTATGGAGAAAGACACACAAACAATGAAAAACATAAACAGAAAAAAACCCACAAGGCTTAAACAGTTGGAATTTTTCATAAATAAGTGGAACTCGTTTACACAAAATAGGCTAACATGCTGAAATGGAGTTATAACACTTGGTTTTTTCAGTGGGAGATAGGGCCTCGAGGATATATTATTGCAAGAATTTTGTTGTTGTTGTTTCTTTTTAAGAAAATCCGATTTTTCTTTTCTTTTTTTTTTCTTTTTTTCTTTTTTCTTCCCTTCTTCTTCTTTTCTTCCTGTACACAAACACTTTGTAACGACTGTGTAATAATGTTATGTCTCAACCATCGCTAACCTATACATTCATAATATACATAATTATTATACACACATATAGAAATATACATCAGCAACAAAGAAAAGCAAGATGTTCCACTGACAGTACAGTTTGCCACGTACCAAGTGACCAAAACCCACAGTCTCGTGGCAGACGATGTGTAGGCTCATGCTCATAAAATACTTTCCCGTCTCTCTATAAGGAAAATGAGGGGGTTGGTGCACGGGAGGGGTAGTACCTCTGGGAGGGGGGGGGCTTGTCACGCTCTTCCGGGAGTGGTTCGTCCTCTATTGGTCCCCACCGGCACCCAGCTCTCACCTTTGGGTCCTAGAAGCTGCAAGCATGCGGCAGCGCCCAACCCCCGGGCAACGGCTTTGACAGGCTGGCTAAACTAAGTGAGGGTAGCTGACGGGTTTTCAAACCCACGGTGAGTTAGGGCTTGTCTACCCAAGCATGTGAAGACTGGATCCGGCGGACTCTGCGGAAGAAACCTTCATGGTTCAACGGAGAGGAAGGCGGTTGCAGCAGAGCACTGTGGAGTGCTGAGGGCAGGATGAGGCACATAGGACATCCTGGTCATCCACTGCATCCGTTTCCATCTCCAGTCGTCTTGACTTCGTCTTGCCACTGGATACAGACGGTCTCGGACAAGAGAGTGAGGTCGACGGTGTGCAACTCCTCACCATAAACAAAGTCATCGTGCAAGTCATCAGTCATCCTTCATAAGGAATATGAGCACCCTTCCCGGAAATAAGGGACATAAAGAAGGACAAAAGGTTGATAGTTTGAGGGAGACAAACCTTCGTCAGATGAAATGCTTTTTATGTGATAAAAAAACAACAACAACAACGAACAAACAAAAAACACCAATACCATACCATACCTTTCCCATACCAAAAGCAATACCCTACCCAAAACCCATACCCTAACAAACCCATAACCATACACAAATCCATACCCATTCCCAACCCTAAACCCCAAACAATGCAATGAAAATGCAATGCAACGAAATACAATACAATACAATACAACATGAGAATCCAGTGTTTTATTTTGCAATGTCTACATCATACAGGCGGAGGGGGGATGGGGGGGGGGGGGGGGCAAAAGATTTACTCACCAGCCCCATCCACACGTAATATGCAACTTCTGTTCAAATGGGTGTGTGTGTGTGTGTGTGTGTGTGTGTGTGTGTGTGTGTGTGTGTATGTTTGCGCGCGCGCGCAGTGCATGTGTGAGTATGCACAACTTTTTATATTGATATCCACATGTATGTATCCTAATTTCTACTGCATCTATGTTTGTGTATGATTTTCGATTTATGTTCGTATCTTGTTATGTACTACTATCACCCCCAAAATTCCTTGTGACCCCGGTACACTTGGAAATAAAGACTTAATCTATTCTATTCTATTCTAAAAGATGCCAAACTCACGCGAGACATGAATCAGTTTGAGGCACACACACACACACACACACACACACACACACAGAAAAAAAAAAGAAAAAAAAAAGATCCGAACCGTTTGGGAACAAGCCCAAAAAGGGATGGTGCTCCATTCATCCAAACAGCTATTGTGAAAACGACGGACGATCAGTGCAAGACAATATAGCACGGGGATACAGCACCACACACGACGGTCTTAACTTGGAGATAATAACACATCTCTAGCGTTTTTTCCCCCTCCTCCGCCCCATCGTATACCGTCTGTCTGTCACTGTTGTGTTCTGAATCGCTCCATTTCAGCAGAAATAAATGGTGCCTTTGTGTTATCTGTCCCTGTTCCGAGCTCTCGGTCTGTGTCTGTGTGTCTGTCTATCTGTCTCTCTCTTTGTCTCTGTGTGTGTGTCTCTCTCTCTCTTTCTCTATCCGCCACGGAATACGGGTGGTGGTACCTCACTTATAAACTCGCTCCGTCCGTCCATCTATCTATCTGTCTATCTATCTATCTATCTATCTATCTATCCAGCTATCCAGTTATATAGCTATCTAGCTAGCTATCTACACGTCTGTTTACATGATTGGCTGGCTGACTGTCTGTCCATCTATCTATCTATATATCACTATTTTTGTTCAGGTCGCGGCCTGCAAAATTCACGAAAAATGGACATGTCGGAATGATGTGTGTAGCATATCTTTCTATATAGTTTCTAAACTCTAGATTCCAAAAATACCACATAAACAGACCTGCATAAACTCAGTTCCAAGATATCGGCTTTTCAAATTTTTACTGTTTTTTTAAGTTCGCGGCCTGCAAAATTCACGAAAAATGGACATTTCGGGATGATATGTATAGTTTTTGACCTCCCGAGTTAAAAAATGCCAGATAATATGAAAAAAAGAAAAAGAAAAGATAACAACAACAACAACAACAAAAACAACAACAACAACAACAATAATAACAATAACAATAATACTAGATAAAATAAAATAAAAAGACAAAAATGATAACAAATAAACAAATAAGCAAAAAAATGTAAAACATACAGCCCCCCCCTCCCCCCCCCCACCCCCCCCCCCCCCACACACACACACGTGCACAGAGCTCTCCTGACACATGTGTACACTTACACACTTGCGCACGCATCAGACAAAGACAATGCAAAAAAAAACCCTAATAATAATAATAATATAAAAAAAATAAAAAGGTCACTCGTATAAATTGTTTAAAGAAGTGTCATTCTAAAAAAAAAATTCCATCCGTTGCCAGGAAGAACAAGAAAAAAAAAAAAAAACAAAAAAAAACGGAGATTAACTCGGCACTTATCACACAAACGCCTCATATATCGAATAAGACAAAACGTAATTAAATGTCACATCAATCTTTTTACGACCCAACAGGGCCGTGATTTTCAAGTTCACTATCGTCTGGGGCTTGGCACTGGAATGAATGTGGTAGGGACCTGATCCTGGTCCTCTCTTTCCTCCGCTATTTTCACCCTTTCCCAAGCGAAACCAGTTTTCCCATTCACGTCCAAGCGAAGAAAACAGAATATCGCGCCTTTTTTTCCAAGGACGCAATCAGGGACATGTAAGCCCTTGTTTTTTTGTGTGTGTGTGTTTTTTTTTTTCTGAACACTTGAACGCTGAGTATTAGTATCAGTATCAGTATCAGTCGCCTTAAGGAGGCGTCACTGCGTTCGGACAAATCCATATACGGTACACCACATCTGCCAAGCAGATGCCTGACCAGCAGCGTAACCTAACGCGCTTAGTCCGGCCTTGAGAAAAAAAAAGAATAAAATAAAATAAATGAAAAAAAAAGAGATGATAATATTAAAAAAAAAAATAAATAAAAATAAAATATATATATATATATATATATATATATATAAGAAGAAGAATAAGAATAAATAAAATAAGATAAAATAAAAAGAAATAAGTAAATAAATATATAAATAATAGATAAATATATATTTTAAAAAAAGGAACTACTACTACGAATAATAATATTTATAAGGCGCAAAAACTTGATGAAGTCAACTATAAGCGTACAAAAATAAAATAATAAAATAATAATAATAAAATAATAATAAATAAATAAATAATCACTGAGTGATTTTAATGACTTAGTCCAACAGCCGCTCTCCAAAATGCAAACAGAACACATTTCTGATAACATAATTTTGACAACAAAATATTGACACACTTTCTCGCACTTTCAAGAGGGGGGAGCGGGGCGGGGCGGGGGGGGGGGGGGTGGCTGTCCCAATGCTTCACTTTACTAGAATGCATGGGATCGCGAGAAAGCGAGAGACTCTGAGCGCACTGGTTCGAATCCCACAGTCGCCAGCATGTTCTCACCTTGAGTGGTGGTCTGGACGCTAGTCATTCGGATGAGACGATAAAACGTAGGTCTTGTGTGTGCAGCATGCATTCAGCATACGGAAATGAACGAACCCACAGCACCAAAATGGTTGTCCCTGGCCTAAATTCTGTCGAAAAACCCACTTCCATAGGATAACAAATAAAACTGCAGGCAGAAAAAAAAAAATCCAGATAACTGGGTGGCGCTCTCAATGTAGCGACGCGCTCTCTCCATGGGGAGAGCGGCCCGAATTTCACACAGAGAAATCTGTTATGAGAAAGAAAGAAAAAAGAGTAATACAATATAATACACATCTGTTGTGACAAAAAAAAACAACCAGTAATACAATACAATACCACAACAACACGCCTCACCAGCTGAAACTATATACCGATGATCAGAATCAGACCCACAACTTGGTGGCCTCCCCCTCCCCCACTCCCCCCGTCCCCCTCCCACCCCCCAGCCCCCCACCCCTCTCCATGGCTTCGTCGGTCAAAAAAAAAAAAAAAAAGAAAAAGAGTTCAGATT
>NC_134878.1:29187810-29190310 GCF_041734735.1 Babylonia areolata
AGACAGACAGACAGACAGATACACACACACACACACACACACACACACACACACACACACACACACACAGAGGAGAGACAGGGAAAGAGAGAGAGACAGGGAGAGAGACAGAGAAAGAGAGAGACAGAGAGAGAAAGAGAAACAGAGAGAGACAGAGAGCGAGGGAGACACAGAGAGAGAAAGAGAGAGAGAGAGAGAGGGGAGAGAGAAGCAGAGAGAGAGGGAGAGGGAGAAACAGAGAGAGACAAAGTTAGAGAGAGTGGGAGAGAGAGAAGGGGGAGAGAGAGAAAGAGAGAGAGAGAGAAGAAGAAGAAGAAGAAGAAGCGGCCAGGTCATTGGTCAAAATATACATCGATAAAAGCAAGGGTCATTTCAAATTCTGCGTGGGTGCGTGAGTTCACATGAGCGTACTTTCGCGAGCTTGCACAGTTTGTGTGTGTGTGTGTGTGTGTGTGTGTGTGTGTGTGTGTGTGTGTGTGTGTGTGTGTGTGTGTGAGCGTAAGTGTGGGTATGGTGGGTGTGAACGAGTGTGAGTGTGCATGTGCACGCGCGCAACCTTAACGTATCAATTTATTTCCTGGCTGCAACAAATTGTCAAGCGCATCTTTTGGACTTAAAAAAAAAAAAAAAAAAAACTCCAGCATCCATCGATCATTTCTGATCGCGAAAATGAAGTGGTCGAACTGCATTAAACAACAACAACCACAACAACAAAAACAACAGCAACGACAAAAGCAACAATAAGGAGAAAAATAAATAGGTGGATGAGAGTGCGCCACCTTCTCTCTCCCTCTGTCCCTCTCTCATCTCTCTCCCCCCCTCTCTCTCCCTCTCTCTCTCTCCCTCTCTCTCATCTCTCCTTCTGTCTCTCTCTCATCTCTCTCCCCCCCCTCTCTCTTATCTCTCTCTCCCTCTCTCATCTCTCTCCATCTCTCCCTCTCTCTCATCTCTCTCTCCCCCCTCCCTCTCTCTCTCTCCCTCTCTCTCATCTTTCTCCCTCTCTCTCCCTCTCTCCCCTCTCTCATCTCTCTCCCTCTCTCTTTCTCCCTCTCTCTCATCTCTCTCCCTCTCTCCCTCTTTCTCATCTCTCTTGTCTCTCTCCCTCTCTCGTCTCTCCCCCTCTCTCTTTCTCTCTTTCTCCCTCTCTCTCATCTTTCTCCCTCTTTCTCATCTCTCTCTCCCTCTCTCATCTCTCCCCTCTCTCCCATCTCTCCCTCACTCTCTCTGTCTCCCTCTCTCTCATCTCTCTCCCTCTCTCCCTCTTTCTCATCTCTCTCGTCTCTCTCCCTCTTTCTCATCTCTCTCGTCTCTCTCCCATCTCTCCCCCTCTCTCATCTCTCCCCCTCTCTATCTCCCTCTCTGTCATCTCTCTCCCTCCTCTTTCCCTCTCTCTCACTCTCTCTCATCTCTCTCTCTCATCTCTTTCCCTCTCATCTCTCTCCCTCTCTCTCATCTCTCTCCCTCTCTATCTATCCCCCCCTCTCTCTCTCCTTGTATCTCTCTTGTAGATTATGCATGCACTCAATGGGATTCTGCAAGTGAAAATATTCTGAAGCTGCTGCTTAGTCGTCACAGACGTACAACATAAATTAGTTCTCCTGAAATTCTCCACACTGACACCAGACGACTGTACTGTATTGGATATTCTCCCAATCAAGTGGAAGTTAAAATACAGCAAAGCAATTTTTATGCTAACAAAATTATCTGAATGTGACCCACCCTCGATTGTAAAGTAAATTTCAAAACAAACGACAAATCGCCACGTCCGTAAGATCATGTGAACCAGTCCGATAATTTATCTCTTTAAATCGTGTCTGTCATACTCCGGTGTTTCATAATCAGCTCTACTCAATGTCCAAACCAGTCTTAATGTATTAACAAATGTACCATTTCAGAACCCATGAAAGAATTTGCGAACAAAATCTCTCTCTCTCTCTCTCTCTCTCTCTCTCTCTCTCTCTCTCTCTCTCTCTCTCTCTCTCTCTCTCTCTCTCTGTCAAATATCGTAGCACCCTCGCTCAGTTTAGGATGGGAGTATCACAAATCAATGTTCACAAATACCGTTATTCAAGGAATCAAGAAAACTGGAATTGTCCATTTTGTAGTAACTCACTTGAAACCGAAATTCACTTCACTTTTGGGTGCCCTAAGTATGAAGACTTACGATCTAAGTATTTACAGAATATTGTCAATTACGAAATCCATAATCTGGAATTTGTGAGAGTACCAGAAGAGGGTATTTTTGTTTTTTTGGGGAAGTTTCTTTTCTATGCCTTTAAGCTTAGATCCCAGATCTTGAACGCAGTCCCAAATATACAAATGTAATTTGTTTTTCCTGTCGTGTAAATAATAATGTATCTGTCGACTGTGAACCCCCATTGAAAGGGGCTATGGCCTATTCAATAAACTAGCCTGTCAATGTCAGTGTCAGTGTCAGTGTATCTGTCTCTGTCTCTCTCTCTCTCTCTCTCTCTCTGTCTCTGTCTGTCTGTCTGTCTGT
>NC_134878.1:29197810-29200310 GCF_041734735.1 Babylonia areolata
AATCAGTAGTGTTCACAACATTCCTCCCTCAAGACGGAATCAGTAGTGTTCACAACATTCCTCCCTCAAGACGGAATCAGTAGTGTTCACAACATTTCTCCCTCAAGACGGAATCAGTAGTGTTCACAACATTTCTCCCTCAAGACGGAATCAGTAGTGTTCACAACACTCCTCCCTCAAGACGGAATCAGTAGTGTTCACAACATTTCTCCCTCAAGACGGAATCAGTAGTGTTCACAACATTCCTCCCTCAAGACGGAATCAGTAGTGTTCACAACACTTCTCCCTCAAGACGGAATCAGTAGTGTTCACAACACTTCTCCCTCAAGATGGAATCAGTAGTGTTCACCACAAGGCGTGGACGTTCACTCCACCAGTCACACACACACAGAGGAGTGGAGTGGAAGAAATGTGGAGATATATATATATATATATATATATATATATATATAGCCCTCAAGTGTGCCTCCGAGTGACCGTATATTCAGGATGTGGTCAGGCTGGACAATAAAATCTGCAGACGGGAAAACAAAACCCCCCAAAATTAAGTCTCTGATAACAAGAAGATGAGTGAGTGAGTGAGTTAGTGAGAGGTTAGTGTTGGTGTGTGGGAATTTCATTCACTCTCTCTCTCTCTCTCTCTCTCTCTCTCTCTCTCTCTCTCTCTCTGTCTGTCTCTGTCTCTGTCTCAGTCTCTCGTAGTAAGATCTAGAGTTCGCTGCGGCGCTAAACTGACTGAATTCATTAACTGCACAGCTGGGGTTAGACAGGGGGATGCCTGCAGTCCGATTTTGTTTTCTTTATTCATTAATGAATTAGCAATCCAAGTAATTAATAATGGAAGACATGGGGCTTTGTTTCCGATTGATTCCTTTGAATTATTCATACTTTTGTTAGCTGACGATGTTATTTTGATGTCAGAAACTGTTATAGGTTTACAAACACAGATGAACAACTTTCACCATGCAGCAGTTTCACTCCAATTAAAAGTTAATAATATGTTGAAAAGTAATATCATAGTATTTCGTAAGGGTGGCTATTTGAGCAGCAGAGAAAGGTGGGTGCATTATGGTAGTTTGATGCCAGTTGTCAATGTTTACAAATATCTGGGCATATTTTTCTCCACACGCTTGAGTTTCGTTGGGGCATGCAAAGATCTAGCAAGCAGAGCCAAACATGCATTGATTTGTATTATGAAAAAGTTGCATATGCTCAATAACGTTTCCTTTGATTTATTTATCAAATTATTTGACACACAAGTGCAGCCTGTTGTGCAATACGGGTCTGAATTGTGGGGTCTAGACAAAGCTGCTGTTCACTGTGAATCAGTCCACACTTTTGCATTAAAGAGATTTTTAGGAGTAGATAGGCAAACGCCAAATGACTTAGTATATGGTGAAACGAATCGATACCCTTTATGTCTAGTTTCTGCAGTCAGGTGTATACGTTATTGGTTGAGATTACTACATATGGAACATAACAGAATACCCCGCAAAGCTTATGATATGCTATATGATTAAGATGCTAGAGGCAGAATGAACTGCGTAACCAAGATTCGCCATTGTTTGTTTGAATATGGATTTGGATTTGTTTGGTTAAACCAAGATGTTGGTAGCATCTAGGCGTTTGTCGGTGTGTTTCGACAACGTCTGATTGATTGTAGATGGCAGAAGTGGTCTGATCATATTCAGAATAGTGAAAGATTTAGTTTCTATAAGAATTTTTGCAGTGTGTCTGATCTGAAACCTTACTTAGTGTTGAATATGGATAGACATTTAAAATATATGACGACAAGATTTAGATTAGGTATTACAGAATTAGCGGTCCATCATTACAGATACAGAACATGTAACGACAGTGATCTGACCTGTCCATTATGTAAAGAATCACAAGAAAATGAGATACACTTTGTTCTTTGCTGTCCAGTTTTAAGGAACATTCGAGAGGAGTTTATTCAGCCCAAATATTATAGTAAACCTACGTTGTTTAAATTGAACTTATTGATGTCATCTACTTCCCCTGAAGTTGTTCGCAAATTTTCACTATTTTTATACAAAGCTTTCAAATTCAGAGAAATGGCTACTTCGTGAAAACGCTGTTTGTATTCTTTTGTTTGTTTGTTTTTTTCTTTTATTGTTCTACACATTGAACTGTAATGCTGGTATATTTTTTGTTTGACTGTGTTTATTGATGCTCACAGTGTCGTGATGTATTGTTTGTAAAATAATGTTCACATTCCCCTTCATAAGGGGCCTAGGCCTATACATGAATAAACCATCTCTCTCTCTCTCTCTCTCTCTCTCTCTCTCTCTCTCACTCACACACACACACACACACACACACACACACACACACACACATTTAATTCACCAGGCACATTACTCATTTGAGCCTAGCGCAACTTCGTCAATATTATGAAACATTTAGCGTAGAGCAAATGTTTTGATATCAATTGAAAATAAGAGGCAATAATAACCCCCACACACTCTCTCACACACGC
>NC_134878.1:29205310-29207810 GCF_041734735.1 Babylonia areolata
CACACACACACACACACACACAGAGAGGCAGGCAGACAGACAGACAGACAGACAGCCCTACCCCCACTCACCCTCCCCACGTCCCCAATCCTAAACACCACTTGATGGATACAGCCGCGGGGACTTGCAGCGCTGTGAAGGGATTCCAGACCTGATTCATCATCCGCTGCTTCCTCCGTGAGAACAATTCCTTCTGGCTCCTCACTAACCCCCCAGCCCCCCTCCCCTCCCTCCCCCCCCCCCACCACACACACTTATCCCACACAGCCTGCAGCATTTTTCAATTCAGACGACCCCCTTCCCCTTTTATCACACCCCCTCAATCACTCTCACCTGTTACAACCACCAGGCACCCCTTATCTTTCACAACTCGCAGCGTTTATCAATTAAGAGGACACCCCTCCCCCCCCCCCTCGCTCTCTCCCTTGCCCACCTCAACCACTCCTACCTGTTATACCCACCATCCACCCTTTATCCAACACAGCCTAAATCACTTGACCCGTTACAACCACCAGCTTCCCCTTTTCCTTCACCTCTCAGCATTTTTCAATTCAGACGTCCCCCTTCCCCTTTTATCACACCCCCTCCACCACTCTCACCTGTTACAACCACCAGCCACCCCTTTATCCTTCACAACTTCCAGCATTTTTTTTCAATTCAGAGGACACCCTTCCCCCTTTCTCATACCCCCTCAACCACTCCCACCCGTTACAACCACCACCCACCCTTTTATCCTTCACAACTCACAGTGTTTATCAATTAAGAGGACACCCCTACCCCCCCCCCTCCCCTCTCTCTCTCTCTCCCTTGCCCACCTCAACCACTCCTACCCGTTATACCCTCCAGCCACCCCTTATCTTTCACAACTCACAGCATCTGTCAAGTCAGAGGACACCCCCAACACCCTAGACTACTCCCACCCATTACACCCACCATCCACCCTTTATCCAACACAGCCTAAACCACTCGACCCGTTACAACCACCAGCTTCCCCTTTTCCTTTACATCTCTCAGCATTTTTCAATTCAGACGTCCCCCTTCCCCTTTTATCTCACCCCCTCCACCACTCCCCACCTGTTACAAGCACCACCCACCCCTTTATCCTTCACAACTCGCAGTGTTTATCAATTAAGAGAACACCCCTCCCCCCCGCCCCCTCTCGCTCTCTCCCTTGCCCACCTCAACCACTCCTACCCGTTATACCATCCAGCCACCCGTTATCTTTCACAGCTCACAGCATCTGTCAAGTCAGAGGACACCACCAACCCCCAAGACTACACCCACCATCCACCCTTATCCAACACACCCTCAACCACTCCCACCTATTACAACCACCAGACACACCTTATCCTTCACATCTCCTAGCATTTTCTTCAAATCAAAGGGCATAACCCCCCCCCCCTCCCCAAACCCCTCTTTATCATACCCCCTCAACCACTCCCCGCCTGTTACGCCCACCACCTACACCTTATCTTTTACAATTCACAGCATTTATCAATTCAGATGACACACCCATCACCTTAAACCACTCATACCCCTTTCAACCACTGCCCACCCCTTAAACGTAACTCACAGACATTATCTTCTTCTTCTTCTTCTTCTTCTTCTTCTGCGTTCACTCGTATGCACACGAGAGGGCTTTTACGTGTATGACCGTTTTTACCCCGCCATGTAGGCAGCCATACTCCGTTTTCGGGGGGGTGCATGCTGGGTATGTTCTTGTTTCCATAACCCACCGAACGCTGACATGGATTACAGGATCTTTAACGTGCATATTTGATCTTCCGCTTGCATATACACACGAAGGGGGTTCAGGCACTAGCAGGTCTGCACATATGTTGACCTGGGAGATCGTAAAAATCTCCACCCTTTACCCACCAGGCGCCGTCAGACATTATCAATTCAGGGGACACACACCATTTCCAACGCCCCCCATAGGGCATATGAAATAAACTTCTTGCCTTGCCTTGCCTTGTCTTGCCCCTTTGGCTGAGATGTTCTACGGTTCAATGGAAGCTGCAGATTTTATTTACTACACAGTGGCGTAAGGGGAACACGCTTTGAGTTACTGCTGAGAAACAAGAACATTACAGAAGATGTTCATATTTCAGGAGCGTATAATGATATTCATTCAATGTATGCATGTGGTATGGTTTATCTCTATGCCCAACAAAAGTTATTGATGAGCCAGTGAATATGAAAGTCAGATAACGTAATGTGCGTGCTAATGCCTGCACGAACACGTTCGCATATGTCTGACATTGCATGGGCATGCACACAGCTTTGCCAATGATTCTTTCCTTTTCTTTTTATTGCTTATTCGGCTGACTAAGCATATATATATATATATATATATATATATATATATATATATATATATATATATATGGGGAGTGGTATGGTAAGTGAGCTGGAAGACTCATCAATGATATCAGTTTCCTTTGAACGTGAGGGAAAAAGATTAACATGTCGGGTGATTTTTTTTTGCTAACATTCTGTG
>NC_134878.1:29212810-29220310 GCF_041734735.1 Babylonia areolata
CAAGCTGTCGCCTCCTCACACAGGGCCAAGGCTCTGAAGGAGACAATCGAGCCAGTAAGGTTCCCCTTTTTAAGGCTCAGTTGGAATGGAGCTCATAAAACTGTCCGTCCTGATCTTCTTGGAACTGTTGGAGGGCTGATTGGTTGGTCTTGGGGGATGGGAGGGGGTGGGGGGACAAAGGTATGTGTGGGAAGTGAAAATGAACTCCAAGGATGAAAGATAATTGTAAGTAAAAGTTTCGATTCCCCATATATGCGCACACACACAGACATACAGGCAAACCCAACCCCTCCCCTCCACACACATACACAAACACTCACACACACACACACACACACACACACACACACACACACACACACACACACATGCACACACACACAAACACACACACAAACTCGTAAACTCTTTCAGGCCGATAAAGGCTCAGAGTCTTTCTCTCTGTGTCTCTCTCTCTCTCTCCCTCTATCTCTCTCTCTGTCTCTCTCTCTCCCCTCCATCTCTCTCTCTGTGTCTCTGTCTCTCCCTCTCTCTCCCTCCATTTCTCTCTCTCTGTCTCTGTGTCTCACCCTATCTCTGTCTCTGTTTCTCTCTCTCTCCCCTCCATCTCCTCTGTCTCTCTGTCTCTGTCTCTGTCTCTCTCTCTCTCTCTCTCAGCCAATTCCTACACCCAGCATTGCTTTGGGCGCTCATAAAGCCCCAGACTTATCGTGCTGTGAACGTCTGATTGCTAAGTGCTGGGCCCCACAAGCTGTCACCTCCTCACACAGGGCCCAGGCTCTGAAGGAGACGATCGAGCCAGTAAGGTTCCCCTTTTTAAGGCTCAGTTGGAATGGAGCTCATAAAACTGTCCGTCCTGCTCTTCTTGGAACTGTTGGAGGGCTGATTGGTTGGTCTTTGGAAGGGGTGGAGGGGTGCGGGGGGAGGGGGCGGGGCTGGGGGGCGGGGGGGGGGGGGGGCTGGTAAAAGGAAATGAACAGAATGAAAGATAACTAAATAAATGTATGGAAACTCTCTCTCTCTCTGTCTCTGTCTCTGTCTCTGTCTCTCTGTCTCTCTCTTTCTCTGTGTGTGTGTGTGTGTGTGTGTGTGTGTGTGTGTATGTGTGTGTGTTTGTGTGAGTGTGTGTGTGTGTGTGTGTGTGTGTGTGTGTGTGTGTGTGTATGTGTGTGTGTGTGTCTTAACACTTTGATACATTATCTTTAATGGTGTGTCTTAGCTTTTTATCTTACAGTGTGTATTCTTTTTCTCCTTTCTGGTATTTACGTCTTTCTATTCGTAATTGCCTAGGGCTTATCTTTAAGATTATGCTTAATTACTACTACTACTACTACTACTACTACTACTACTACTACTACTACTACTACTACTCATCATCATCATCATCATCATCATCATCGTCATGAACAGTACAGTCCATTACAAGAAGCACACAAAATATTTCACACGCAGGATGCACTCGATCATCTTTCTCTCCATTCTTGCCTTACGTCCATCTCCCATAGCCCTCACTACCCTTCTCTCTCTTCTCCTCCCTCCTCTTCTCTCTGTCTCTGTCTGTCTGTCTGTCTGTCTGTCTGTCTGTCTGTCTGTCTCTCTCTCTCTCTCTCTCTCTCTCTCTCTCTGTGTGTGTGTGTGTGTGTGTGGCTGCGTGTGCATGACATGTGTATTTCTCTTATTTTTGTGTGCATGCAATGTGCGTGCACATTCATGATAATTATTATGATACGCATGCGAGTGTGCCTTCTCCTCCTCCTTCTCCTTCTTCTTCTTTCATTATTATTATTATTATTATTGTTGTTATTACTAATTCTTTCTTTTTTCTTTGTGTCCTGAGGGCTGGATGTGAAGAAGCTTTGAAGCAGAATTTAACGATAACTCCCGTCTCTGTGGCTTGCCCAACAGACCTGTCTCCACCATTTTCAGTTTCATTTTCTCAAGGAGGCGTCACTGCGTTCGGACAAATTCATACACGTTACACCACCTCTTCTCGGCAAGTATTGTTCTAATAGCAAGTGCATATGCTTTAGTAACCTGACAACTGAGCATATAAATTTTGACTGTAGCTTGATGAAGCCTTATGTACATGATAGTGTGTCTTCACAAGTGACTGAGAACGTTGATGTTTTTGACTTTTTGCATTCATTATCAGTTGTTTCGTGACTTCTCTTTTACGAAGTCCTTTAAGTAATTTCCTGTGATTGTATTTAGATTTTTTTTTTTAATTTTTCAAATTTCACCCTCATTTCACCCTCATTTGCCCAGTTTCCCCCAACCCTCCATTCATTCACATCCCCCACCCCTTCTAACCGATAATACTCAAATGTTTTCATAGATACTTTAACAAAATGTCTTCAATCACCGATATGTGTGACGGGACATTAAACAAAAATTCCTCCTCCATCTTCTAGGCAGCTGCCTGGCAGTAGTCAGACCTTGAGTCATTTGTACCTATCAGACAGAATTTCTTCCACGTAATTTCCATTCCAAAGGGCAACACTTGTGTTGCCATGGGTTCTTTATCAGTGCGCCAAGTGCGTGCTGCTCACGGGACCTCGGTTCATTGTCCCATCTAAACGACCACATGCTCAGTTTTCTTCTTTTTTTTTTCTTTTTCCCATTCACACTTGGGATGAAAGGGGCGATAGCGGGATTCGATTCATTCACACTTGGAATGAAAGGGGTGATAGCAGGATTCGATTCATTCACGCTTGGGATGAAAGGGGCGATAGCGAGATTCGATTCATTCACGCTTGGGATGAAAGGGGCGATAGCGAGATTCAATTCATTCACACTTGAGATGAAAGGGGCGATAGCAGGATTCGATTCATTCACACTTGAGATGAAAGGGGCGATAGCGGGATTCGATTCATTCACACTTGGGATGAAAGGGGCGATAGCGGGATTTGATTCATTCACGCTTGGGGTGAAAGGGGCGATAGCGGGATTCGATTCATTCACGCTTTGGGTGAAAGGGGCGATAGTGGGATTCGATTCATTCACACTTGGGATGAAAGGGGCGATAGCGGGATTCGATTCATTCACACTTGGGATGAAAGGGGCGATAGCGGGATTCGAACTTAGACCCTCAATGGACATTGTATTGCCAAAAAAAATGCGTGTTAATTAATTAACCACTCAGCCATCTTCTTCAGTTCTGTAATGCTTGGGGTGTGACCGGAGAGAACCACGGCTCAATTTGTCGCTCGTCTCTTCAGACCAAGCCCCCACCACACCACAACCCCACACTCCCCCCCCCCACACACACACACGCACACACACACCACACCACCGCCACCACTACCACCCACAACCACTGTTCTTCTCACCTTCGCTGATTAACCCTTTGGAGGGCCAAGAAATTAGATCCTGCCGTTTGCAAGCCCATAAACCTTCCGGGTTCACTTTAGGCTAGGTCTCTCTCTCTCTCTCTCTCTCTCTCTCTCTCTCTCTGTGTGTGTGTGTGTGTGTGTGTGTGTGTGTGTGTGTCTCTCTGTGTATGTCTGTCTGTCTGTCTTTCTGTTTCTCTCTCCGAGTCTTTGTCTGTCTGTTTCTCACTCTTTCTCTCTCTCTGTCTATGTCTCTGTGTATCTCTGTGTCTCTCTGTTGGTCCGTCTATCTGTCTGTAAGACTGTCTGTAAGACTGTCTGTAAGTCTCTTTCTCTCTCTCTCTCTTTCCCTCTCTCTCTGTCTGTTTGTCTCGGTGTTTCTGTGTGTTTCTGTCCTTCTGCCTGTTTATCTCTCTCTCTCTCTCTCTCTCTCTCTCTCTCTCTCTCTCTGCCTCTCTTTCTCTGTCTGTCTGTCTCTCTCTGTCTTTCTGCATCTCTGTCTGTCTGTCTGACTGAAAGTCTGTCTGCCTGTCTATCTGTCTGTCTGTCTGTCTCTCTCTCTCTCTCTCTCTCTCTCTCTCTCTCTCTCTACCTCCCTCTCTCCCTTCTCCCATCTTTCTCTCTCTTCTCTCTCTCGGCCCGTTCCATCGTCCACATCAAGCACCGCGTTTTTTGGCGCACATAAATTCCCGACTTACCGCGTCCTGTAGCGTCTGGTTGCAAAGTGCTTGGCCCACAAGCTGTTACCTCACATGGGACCAAAAAACTCTTGAGCACTGTGGGACGAGAGAGAGAGAGAGAGGGGGGGGGGGGTGCGGGGCGCGGGGGCAGGGGCGGAACTGAGCCAATCAGAGCCCGTTTGAGGCGGAAGCGGAATGAATGGAGCCGCATAAACTTAGCCGTTTGTTGTTGTTTTTTTGTGGTCTTGATTAATTCAAACTATTGGGAGTCGCGCAGACTGATGATCGTTTGAGAGGGTGAAAATATGCGAAGGAAAAGGATTTTGGTTTGTTTGGCTTTCTGAGAGGGAAAAAAAAAGATCAAATTTAAATGTAAACAATCATTCTGATTGTTTGGAGGGGGCGGGGGGGGGGGGATGTTGTGAAAGAAAGACTGTTTTCATTAATCATTGGAGTGGGGGAGGGGGCGGGGTGTGTGGGGGGTGGGTGGGTGGGGGGTGGGGTGATGGTTGCTTGGAGAGGAGGAATTGGAGACTGTGCTCCATGGATCGAGAGTGCGTCGCCACAGTCCAACGCCACTTTTTTTTTCTTTTTTTTTTCTTTTCTTTCTTTCTTTCTTTTCTTCCTTTGCGTGCATTTTGTTTTCTTTTCAAGTCTTGATTTTTTTTTTTTTTTTTTTTTTGTATATACAAATGTTTCTTAGAAACAATTCCCTTCTTGCTTTGGCTTTTCTTGGGGTTTTTTTTCTATGGGACATGCGAATCTCAGTCCATTGTCTCGTCTGAAACACCAGCACACACAGACCACTACGAAAATTCTGGTGGAAAGGAAGGGGGGGGGGGAACAAACAAACAAACAAAAAAAAACAAACAGAAAAACCCACACTTTTTCCATGGATTCGAACCTTCTACCCATTGCAGCTAGACGGGGATTTTTTTTTTTTTTTTTTTAAAGTCAAAATGCCACCGTTCCACCAACTTTTGATAGTTCAGTCCTGGAATATACGTGAATTGTAGGAGAGAACAGAATTAATGACTGTCTTGTCAGACGAAATAATGTCTCATTTTGACGAGAAAAGCGTGCGCTGCGCAGAAGAACTGCAGACAAGTGTCATGTTTAACATTGGTAGTTGAACACACACACACACACACAATCCTGCTGTGCTATTTCAAGCCTGGCAGTGATATTCACTCAAAAAGGGGCGGCAGTTTTATAAGGTCAAGGTGATTTTCGCGTCTGAATACAAAGAAATGGTAGTCATGCAGGCGGTTTTTTTTTGGTTTTTTTTGGGGGGGTGGGGGGTGGGGGTGTGGTTTCAGATATTTTGATACGTTGATATACACTAGGTTGTGTATTTATGAAGGAAAAAGTGTGTGTGTGTGTGTGTGTGTGTGTGTGTGTGCGTGTGTGTGTGCGTGTGTGTGCGTGCGTGTATGTGTGGTGAGGAGGGTGGGGGGATGTGGATGCGTGTATTCATACAACACACACACATATATATATATATATATATATATATAGAGAGAGAGAGAGAGAGAGAGAGAGAGAGAGAGAGAGAGAGAGAGAGAGAGAGAGGGAGAGAGAGAGAGAGAGAGAGAGAGAGAGAGAGAGAGATGAGGTGCGTGCGTGCGTGTGTGTGTGAGCGAGCGGTGTGTGTGTGTGTGTTCGCAAGCGTGTGAGTGTGTGTATGCGTTACATCTAGTTGTCTATTTATCTACTTTTCTACTCATCTACTTATCTATCTATCTATCCATCTATTAGCAAATCAAAACATTCCATGCTTTCCCTTTTCATGGTGAAGCATTCGATGTAGCGCGCTCGCGCTAAAGAATAGACCCTGAACCGCGACATCTTGTTCAAGATACTGAAAAAAAAATAATCATGGATCCTCTCTTTCCTGGGTATCCTGCTCTGAAGCTGCCGGCACCTTTGTCTCATAAACCGCTATTGTGTGGTTTCAATCAGAAAGAGTGGGGGAGGGGGGAGCGGAGGGGGGGGAGGAGGGGAGGGTGCTGTTTCTCTCTCCTTCGAGAACATCTATCACCTGAGTTTCCGTTCTTAAGTCTGCAGTTTCAGTTTCAGTTTCAGTCTCTCAAGGAGGCGCGCCACTACGTTCGGACAAATTCCATAATTATACGCTTCACTACATCTTGCATTTGTATTTGTATTTCTTTTTATCACAACAGATTTCTCTGTGTGAAATTCGGGCTGCTCTCCCCAGGGAGATTGCATCGCTGTACTACAGCGCCACCCTTTTTTTTGTATTTTTTTCTGCGTGCAGTTTTATTTGTTTTTTTCTACAGAATTTTGCTAGGAACAACCCTTTTGTTGCCGTGGGTTCTTTTACGTGCGCTAAATGCATGCTGCACACGGTGATCTCGGTTTATCGTCTCATCCGAATGACTAGCATCCAGACTACCACTCAAGGCCTAGTGGGGGGTGGGGGGTGGGGAGAAAATATCGGCGGCTGAGCCGTGATTCGAACCAGCGCGCTCAGATTCTCTCGCTTCCTAGTCGGACGCGATACCTCAAGGCCATCACTCCACACATCTTCTAGGTAGATATCTGACCAGCAGCATAACCCAGCGCGCTTAAATAAAGTGCGTCGGCCCGGAGTCGAACCCCAATCCGGATCAACTGCTTCGAAGGCAACCGTGGTAACCGTTGCACCACCAACGTTGTCTGCATCAACACAAAACCAACAACAGCAACGAATAACGATTATTAGTCTGGCCTTAAAACCCCACCTCTTCCCAAAATAGCCTCCCTTCCCTGCCTCTTCCTTGTCTTCAGTTTCTCCAGTTTTAGAGTTATGCATGCGTGTGAATGACTGGTGCGAAAGCGCTTTGATTTGTCTCTGCTTAAGATTCAGCGCTATATAGATACAATTATTATTATTATTATTATCTCCGATCGCCAGTCACACAGCTTGCAATTGCTCGAGCACATGCTCGCCTCTACGTGGAAATGCATGATTAGTTGCAATAGAATAGAATAGAATAGAATACGCCTTTGTTACCAAGTGACCCGGGATCACAAGGATTATTTCGGGGGGAGGGGGTGGAGAGGGAGGGTACATAAAAGTAAAAAATATGAATTTATAAATCATATTCAAACAAATCCAGAAGTGATTTAGATACGTATCTGTATGCATGTGAGTGCTCGACCATGCGCGCGCAATATCATTGTCCCAAAAGGGAACAGAGTGATGATGTTATCTTTTTTTCTTTTTCTTTTTTTTAATACAAACAATTTCGAAATAATTCTAACTGAATGAACATTACCAGTTTTGTGCGCATGTTTCGTCAAAGTCCTTTGAACTGAGAAGCCTTATGTATGAATGCAGCGCTTTAACTGCGTTCAACACTGTTTTCATCCCATGCTAATAAACAAAAATTGAAACGAATTCGGCTGTGCACAGCTGTGCATATTTCTGGGGTTTTGTTTGTTTGTTCGTTTTCGTCTGTCCAGTTTATACGGAGACTGTCAAGAAC
>NC_134878.1:29250310-29257810 GCF_041734735.1 Babylonia areolata
GAGAGAGAGAGAGAGAGAGAGACTGTCTCTTCATCGTCGCAGGTTTTGCTAGGAGGGCACAGAGAGAGAAAGAGACAGAGAGAGAGAGACAGAGAGACAGAGAGGCAAAGATCAATAATCATTCCTTTCTTCACTCCCCTGATGTGCTTTTCGCGTGAGGCAGTTAAATTACCGCCCTTTGTCCCCATTGGAAAGCAATTCCCGTTCTGGTCTGGCGGTAACCTCGTGAATAGGTCTCTGTCTCTCAGTTCTTGGTACACTGGATGGATGGAGCCTCTGGGTTTCAACCCGACCTCTAAGCCTCCTTCCTTCCTTCATTCATTCCAGGAAAATGTAGCAGACTAAAAACTAGGCGACAGTTAAACGTTTCAAAATATTCTATTTCTGGCATGCAGTGTTAAAGCATGTCTCACTTTGAGACATGGTTTGTTTGTTTTTTTCTTTTGGGCGGGGGGCGGGGGGGGTGTTGGAGGGGAGCTTCTCCTAAATACCAGAACACTTCTGAAGGGTTGTGAGGGGGTGGTGGAGGGCTTCGTGGAGGGGGGGGGGGAGTGTGTGTGTGGGAGGGGTCCAATTTGTCAGACATCACTAACCGTGATGGTCATGATGGATGATGTGTGTTCAGACCGTGTCAAGGAAGGAAACAGATATCAGGAGAGGTGAGTAACTGACTTTCGATTTAAGGGGTCCCGGGTTCAAATCTCGGTTTAGGGTTAGGATTAGGGTTAGGGCAAGGTTTAGGCTAGGTTAGGGTAAGGGTTAGGGTAGAGCTAAAGTTGGGAGTTGGGTTAGGATTAGGGTTGGGTTAAGTGGAGGGTTACGGTTCGCCTAACTCAAGGGTTAGGGTTAGGGGTAGCCAAGGGCTAGGGTTTATTTGTTTATTTGTGTTCATGTTTACTGTTGTGTGTTTACTCTGATGCACGATCCTCACCCCTTCTCTCCCTCTTTCTATCTCCCCCCCCCCCTCACCCCCGGCCTCCTCCTCCCTTCTCTCTCTTCTTCTCTCTGTATTGTTTGTGTTAGTGGGATGGTGAATTTCATATTTTGATTAAAAAGAAAATATATGTTGAAGCTTTAGTATGGTTTTCTTTTGTGTCCGTGTTTGTGTGTAAGTGTGTGTGTGTGTGTGTGTGTGTGTGTGTGTGTGTAAAACATCCAGCTATCGCTCTGACAAAGAAGCGACACCGCCATGGATACAGAGATAGGGATGGTCATAAAACCATCTTCGGTGGCCTTTTACAAGCTGGTCAAGTCCTCAACACGTTCGAAGGAGGAACTCACACACACACACACACACACAGAGGCAGAGAGATAAGGGAAGTCCTGGAATGTGGTCACCACCACCACCACCACTCGCTCCCCCACCCCGTGTCCCCCATACACACCTCCACCCCCGCCACACACACACACACACACACACACTAATCACACACACACACACACAACCACACACACACACACGCACACACACACACATTTACTGCACTGTCAGCGCGCGACTTCCGGGCAAAATAACATGGCGGCAGCGCGGCGTCAGTTTTGCAGCGTTTGCTTTTGTCCACATATATAAAATTCGTGGTGCGGATTAAAGCGGTCCCCTACGTGGTTTTGTTTGGATTAAAACACTCACCCACGTGGTTTGCTCGGATCAAAACATTTTTCCCCGTGGTCTGTTCGGATTCAAACATTCACACACGTGGTTTATTCGGATCTAGACTGTCCCCCCACGTGGTTTGTTCGTATAAAAACATTCACCTATGTGTCTTTTTCGGATCAAAATATTCACCCACGTGGTTTGTTCGGAACAAAACATTCAGCCACGTGGTTTCTTTGAATCAAAACATTCACTCATGTGTCTTTTTCGGATCAAAACATTCACCCATGTGGTTTGTTCGGATCAAAACATTCAGCCACGTGGTTTCTTTGGATCAAAACACTCACCCACGTGGTTTGCTCGTATCAAAACATTTATCCATGTGGTTTGCTTGGATCAAAACATTTATCCACATGGTTTGTTCGGATTAAAACATTCACACGCGGTTTATTCGGATCAAGACTTTCCCCCACATGGTTTGTTGGATTAAAAAAATTCACTGATGTATCTTTTTCGGGTCAAAACATTCAGCCACGTGGTTTCTTCGGATCAAAACATTCAGTTACGTGGTTTTTTTCTGGATGAAAACATTCACCCATGTAGTTTCTTTAGATCAAAACACTCACCCACCTGGTTTGCTCGGATCAAAACATTTATCCATGTGGTTTGTTCGGATCAAAACATTCACACACGTGCTTTATTCGGATCAAGACTTTCCCCCATGTGGTTTGTTCATATAAAGACATTCACCCATGTGTCTTTTTCGGATCAAAACATTCAGCCATGTTGTTTCTTTGGATCAAAACATTCAACAACGTGGTTTGTTCGGATCAAAACATTCAGCCACGTGGTTTGTTCGGATCAAAACATTCAGCCACATGGGTTTTTTTTTGGATGAAAACACTCACCCACGTGGTTTCTTTAGATCAAAAACACTCACCCACGTGGTATCTTTAGATCAAAACACACCCACGTGGTATCTTTAGATCAAAACACTCACCCACGTGGTTTCTTTAGATCAAAACATTCAGCCACGTGATTTGCTCGGATCTAAACATTTTTCCCCATGGTCTGTTTGGATTAAAACATTCACGCACGTGGTTTATTCGAATCAAGACTTTCCCCCATGTGGTTTGTTCGATTAAAAACATTCACCTATGTATCTTTTTCGGATCAAAACATTCACCCACGTGGTTTCTTCAGATCAAAACATTCACCCACGTGGTTTCTTTGCATCAAAACATTCAGCCACGTGGTTTGTTCGGATCAAAACATTCACTCACGTGGTTTCTTTGCATCAAACAATTCAGCCACGTGGTTTGTTCGGATCAAAACATTCAGCCACGTGGTTTGTTCGGATCAAAACATTCAGCCACGTGGTTTGTTCAGATCAAAACATTCAGCCACGTGGTTTCTTGGATCAAAACATTCAGCCACGTGGTTTCTTGGGATCAAAACATTCAGCCACGTGGTTTCTTGGATCAAAACATTCAGCCACGTGGTTTCTTGGGATCAAAACATTTAGCCACACGTTTTGTTCGGATGAACGTGGCTCATTGGATCAAAACCTGTCCCTCACTTGATTCTTTCCTGACAAACAGTCGCCCACTTGCTGGGTTCTGATAAAAACATTCACCCATTTACAACGTACCCATGCACAATATATAATACAGAATGAGTGTCGCCCACGTGCTTCATTTCGATCAGAACGTCGCCCACACGTGTTCCCCTTGTATATCATTTTCACAGAGACCAGAGAAACGCAGCGCCTCAATTATATACATAGATATAATTCCTTCAGTATTTGGCAGTGTCAAGGAAAATACACGACGAGTTGAAATTCAATCTTTCAAGTCAAATCAAGTCGTCGTATATACTCAACGGTAATCAAAAACGACTTTAACTCAATCAGTACGGCCAGTCCTCTCTTCTCCTCTACACAGACCCCTCGGATGTCCAGTGGGTGTCTCATTGACCCAAACTTTAGCTTCCGTCGTCAGAATTGTGGTATTCTTTGTCAACATTCACCTCTTCAGTATAAGAGCCTTCCGCTTGCAATATTTTGATGATGGTAATTGGGGTGAAACGCTGTTAACGTCGTCTCTTTCGCCGTTCGTATGGAGAGAGTTAAAGAGATACACACTTGTTTTTGTATTGAAACAGATCGATGATGTCTCCCTTACCTGTGCCTGAGCTGTTCTACTTTTGGCTCCACTGGAAGAGGGAGAGAGAGGGGGGAGGGAAAAGGAGAGAAAGAGAGGGAGAGAGAGAGGGGGGAGAGAAAGGGAGAGAAAGAGAGGAAGAGAAGGAGAGAGCGAGAAAGAGAGAGGGAGAGAGAAGGGGAGAGAGAGAGGGAGAGAGCAGGGAAAAGGAAAGAGAGTGATAGAGAGAGCGGGAGGGAGAGAGACAGACACATAGAGAGACAGGAAGACACATAGAGAGAGACAGAGAGAGAGAGAGAAAGAGAGAGACAGACAGACAGAGACGGAGACAGAGAACGAGAGAGAGAGAGACAGAGAGAGTGTGAGAGAGCGTGAGAGAGAAACAGAGAGAGAGAGACACACACACACTCACACAGACACACACACAGACACACACACACACACACACACACACACACACACACACACACACACACACACACACAGAGGGTGAGAGAAACAGACACACACACACACACACACACACACACACACACACACACACACACAGCGAGAGAGAGAGACAGAGAGCGAGAGAGATAGAGACAGAGAACGAGAGAGAGACAGAGAGCAAGAGAGAGAGCGAGAGAGAGACACACATACACACAAAGGGAGAGAGACAGACAGACAGACAGAGAAAGAGACAGACAGAGACAGAGAGAGACACAGAGAGAGACAGAGGGAGAGAGAAACAGAGAGAGACAGAGAGGGAGAAAGAGACGAGGGGGGAACATGACGTGACAACGAGACAAATTTATTTAACTGCACGGATGTTTAGAAATAAACAGGGAATCGTTTTGGTGTTGTTTGTTCAATAACTAATCCTTGTTCACCAGTACTTGTTTTTGTTGGTGTCGTGTGTGTGTGCGTGTGTGTGTGCATGTGTGCGTGCGTACGTGTGTCCATGTGTGTGTGTGTGTGTGTGTGTGTGTGTGTGTGTGTGTGTGTGTGTGTGTTTGACAAGTTGTAAGTCTCAAAGTGGATTGATTCTCATCCAGATTTCGGACACTGAAGATCGTACGAAGGGAAGTAACCGCATGAATACAACACATCCGGACAACGTCCATCGCTTATCTCCCTCAAAAATGTTGAGATGATAATATCCGCGTGTGTGATCCTTTCTCTCTTTCTCCCCCTGTGTGTGTGTTGTGTGTGTGTGTGTGTGTGTGTGTGTGTGTGTGTGTGTGTGTGTGTGTGTGTGTGTGTGTGTGTGTGTGTGCGCGCGCGCGCGCGCGTGTGTGTACAGATCAAAAGATTCACCTTCCTGGTTTGCTCGAATCAAAACATTAACTCACGTGTTTTGTTTTGATCAAGACAGTCACCCACGTGGTCTGTTTACATGAAAACAGTCATCCACTTGGCTTGTTCGGATCAAAACATTCATCCACGTAGTTTGTTCGTATCAAAACATTCACCCATGTGGTTTACCTAGATCAAAACATTCACCCATGTGGTTTATCTAGATCAAAACATTCATCCATGTGGTTTATCTAGATCAAAACATTCACCCATGTGGTTTATCTAGATCAAAACATTCACCCATGTGGTTTATCTAGATCAAAACATTCACCCATGTGGTTTACCTAGATCAAAACATTCACCCATGTGGTTTACCTAGATCAAAACATTCACCCATGTGGTTTATCTAGATCAAAACATTCACCCATGTGGTTTACCTAGATCAAAACATTCACCCATGTGGTTTATCTAGATCAAAACATTCACCCATGTGGTTTATCTAGATCAAAACATTCACCCATGTGGTTTACCTAGATCAAAACATTCACCCATGTGGTTTATCTAGATCAAAACATTCACCCATGTGGTTTATCTAGATCAAAACATTCACCCATGTGGTTTACCTAGATCAAAACATTCACCCATGTGGTTTACCTAGATCAAAACATTCACCCATGTGGTTTACCTAGATCAAAACACTCACCCATGTGGTCTCTTTACTTAAAAACATTCACCCACGTGGTTCGCTCGGATCAAAACATTCACCCACGTGGTTTGTTCGGATCAAAACATTCACCCACGTGGTTTGTTCGGATCAAAACATTCACCCACGTGGTTTGTTCGGATCAAAACATTCACCCACGTGGTTTGCTCGGATCAAAACATTCACCCACGTGGTTTGCTCGGATCAAAACATTCACCCACGTGGTTTGCTCGGATCAAAACATTCACCCACGTGGTTCGCTCGGATCAAAACATTCACCCACGTGGTTTGCTCGGATCAAAACATTCACACAGGTGGTATGGTGGATCAAAACATTCACCCACGTGGTTTGCTCGGATCAAAACATTCACCCACGTGGTTTGTTCGGATCAAAACATTCACCCACGTGGTTTGTTCGGATCAAAACATTCACCCACGTGGTTTGTTGGATCAAAACATTCACCCACGTGGTTTCTTTGAATCAAAACATTCACCCACGTGGTTTGTTCGGATCAAAACACTCACCCACGTGGTTTGTTCGGATCAAAACACTCACTCACGTGGTTTGTTCGGATCAAAACATTCACCCACGTGGTTTGCTCGGATCAAAACATTCAGCCACGTGGTTTCTTTGCATCAAAACACTCACTCACGTGGTTTGCTCAGATCAAAACATTCACCCACGTGGTTTGCTCGGATCAAAACATTCACCCACGTGGTTTGTTCGGATCAAAACATTCACCCACGTGGTTTGTTCGGATCAAAACATTCACCCACGTGATTTGTTCGGATCAAAACACTCACTCACGTGGTTTGTTCGGTTCAAAACATTTACCCACGTGGTTTTCTCGGATCAAAAGATAGTTTCTTTCGATCAAAACACTCACCTACGTGGTCTATTTACTTGAAAACATTTACCCGCATGATTTTCTCAGATCCAAACAGTCCAGACCGTGGTTTCTTTCGTTCAAAACATTCAACTGCGTGGTTTATTTCGATCAAAACATTCAGCAACGTGGTTTGTTCGGATCAACGTGATTTGATTGATTGATTGATTGTGTGTGTGTGTGTATGTGTGTGTGTGTGTGTGTGTGTGTGTGTGTGTGTGTGTGTGTGTGTGTGTGTGTGTGTGTTTGCGCGCGTCATTACATGTCATTTCACAATATTTGTGTTACGTGTAATAATGCTTAATTGGTGTTTGCATTGCTAACGCGTTTTTCACCATTATTTCCGGATGTTTCTTTTTTTTTAAGTCTCATCATTTTGTAGCACAGATCAATCAGCTAAGCTGAATTGTGACTGCTTTTCCTCTTTGTGTGGGGGCCGGGGGGGGGGGGGGCAATGGGGGGGAGGGGCTGGGGGGGACAGGTGGGAGGGGGGCAGTGAGGGAGGGAGGGGGGGCGCCGGCTTTTTTTTTTTTAAATGTAATTATGGGGACACGCACATCATAGCAGGACCCAGGAAGTATAATTCAAGCTTGCTTCACTTGTTTGGAGAGCAGGAGTAAAGTCCCTTGTCATAAAAAATAGGGTATTGATGTTTGCCATTGGGTCCTCTCTGTGTGTGTGTGTGTGTGTGTGTGTGTGTGTGTGTGTGTGTGCACCCAAGTTCGCTTGAGTGTGTTCCCGGCATTTTCATTATTCTTATAATTATCGTTTCAAGCAGTTGCCTTCACCGTATCGTACCTTTCATTTCCCTTTTGATGTATCATGTTTTCATGCAGTTGCCCGTTTGTTTGTTTATGATTAATAGTTTTGTTTACT
>NC_134878.1:29280310-29285310 GCF_041734735.1 Babylonia areolata
CGCTAGTGTGCGCCGCCGCTACCGCTGCCGCCACCTCTCGCGACTCGCCCATGTTGGAGAGCATACCTGATGTTGGGACCTAAGGGTGTGGGGTGTGTGTTGGGGTGGGGGAGGGAAAGGGTGTCGGGTGTGGGGGAGTGGGAGGGGGATTGGTGTGTGTGTGTGTGTGTGTTAGGGTGTTAGCGTTGTTAGTTAGCTAGGAATTGTTAGGTGACCTGAGTGCGGCCCGGCCCCCTTAGAGTGTAAGGAGTTAAGGACCGAAACACTTGACTGAGGGGGGTGTGGGGGGGGGGGGGGGTCAGGGGGTAGGTTGGGGGGGGGGGGGGCAGTGCGGGGGCGGGGGGGGGGGGGCTTCTTCTCTGAAGACCTTGTACTGGTCCAGCTCTCCCTAAGAGTTTCTTATCATTGTTAGGTTATTGTTAGGTGTCGTTCATCAAGACCTGTACTGTACTGACTGAGCGCGTTTTGGGTTTAGGGGTGGGTCTCAGTTTTGTTAGGCTATCGCTAGGTGTTGGTGTTCATCAAGGCGTTGCACTGACTGATCAAGCGCGTTTTGGGGTTAACGGCTCTGCATTCTGGTCATTGCATCTGCTTTACATAGTTGATGTGGTGTAGCGTACATATATGTATCTATCTATCTATCTATTTTTTCCCCTCAAGGCCTGACTAAGCGCGTTGGGTTACGCTGCTGGTCAGGCATCTGCTTGGCAGATGTGGTGTAGCGTGTATGAATTTATCCGAACGCAGTGACGCCTCCTTGAGCTACTGAAACTGTAACTATATATCTATATATATGGATTTGTGCAAACGCTGTGACTACTACCCCGAGTAACTGAACTGAACTGAACGGAGTATTGACAGGCATTATCATTAGTAGTAGTGGTGGAAGTAGTAGTATGAATTATTATTATTATTATTATTATTATTATTTTATTATTATTATTATTATTATTATTATTATTGTTGTAGTTATTGTTGTTGTTGTTACCACCATCTTCATCACCATTACTATCAATATAAGTAGTAGTAGTAGTAGTAGTAGTAGCAGTAGTAGTAGTGGTAGAAGTAGTAGTATCATTATTTTTCTCCTTATATTTGTCTCATTAGTTTTCTTTCTTTCTTTCTTTTTATTTTTTGAAATTTCATTATCATTGATTGATTGATTGATTGATTTATCTATTTATTTTTTTATTTTTTTATTTTTTTATTCATTCATTTTAGTGTCATTTTATCAGTCTCTGGAGACTATTATTTGTATTTTGTATTTGTATTTGTATTTCTTTTTATCACAACATATTTCTCTGTGTGAAATTCGGGCTGCTCTCCCCAGGGACAGCGCGTCGCTACACTACAGCGCCACACATTTCTTTTCTCTTTTTTTTCTTTTCTTTTTTTGTATCTTTTCCTGTGTTTTGTTTTGTTTTGTTTTTCCTATCGAAGTGGTTATTTTTTTCTACATAATTTTGCCAGGAACAACCCTTTTGTTGCCGTGGGTTCTTTTACGTGCGCTAAGTGCATGCTGCACACGGGACCTCGGTTTATTGTCTCATCCGAATGACTAAGCGTCCAGACCACCACTCAAGGTCTAGGGAAGGGGGGGGGGGGGAATATCGGCGGCTGAGCCGTGATTCGAACCAGCGCGCTCAGATTCTCTCGCTTCCTAGGCGGACGCGTTACCTCTAGGCCACCACTCACTGATGGAGTTTTACTCTGGACTGGTGAATGACACAACAGTAGGGTATGGCTGGGCAGGCCAATGCGGAAGTGACAGTCCTGCCCCCCCCCCCCCCCTCACCCCCCCACATTCCCCTCCCACACTGCGCACAAGTGAAGACTGACGCTGTTCTGTCTGTCTGTCAGTCTATCCAGCTTTGGGCCTTCCTCATCTAGTCTCTTTGCGCCTTTGGGAACGCTGGGGCTAGTGTGTCTTGAAACTCGGAGAAGCTATTTTTTTTATGTTTGATAGTATTATCATTATCGTTATTATCCTATCTACACACACTGATTAGTGAAGTGAAAAACATTCACAGCAAACGAGACGTGTTCTGTGATGAATGAACAATAGTGTGACGATAACCCAGTTTTTTTGTGTGTGTGAGCAGATGACGAAGCCACAACCAGAAATGTACTGTTGTATATACGCATTGCTTCATGTGAGGCGCTTAGAGTTCATCGTGTTGGGAGTTTGCTTCATAGAAGTACAATGTATCTTCTTCTTATTATTATTGTTGTTATCATTATGTCTCTCCCGAACACTTTTTCAGTTCCTGAAGGAAATATATATATATATATATATGCTTTTTTCTAATTAAAAAAATGATTTGAATCTGAAGCATGCGTGGGTAAGCTGGCCTTTTTTTACGTTCTTTTCAATATATTTTTTAAAAACTTGTTTTTGATTTTATGTGGACTGAGTTATAAGTGGATGGATTGGTCTTTTTTTAACGTTGTTTTTAACTGACTTTTAACACTTGTTTTATGTTTTCTTGGACTGGTTTATAAGAAATGATTTGTATTTTGTGGATGGATTGGTTTGTTTAACGTTGTTTTAATTGGCCTTTAAATTTTGTTTCATGTTCTCTTTTAAAATGGATTTAAGAAATGGTTGGTATTTGGTGAATGAATTGGTCTGTTTTACGTTGTTTTGACTGACCTTTAAAATAATTTTATGTTCTCTTCGATTTTTTTTGATTTTTTTTTTAAGAAATGATGGGTATTTGGTGGCTGAATTGGTCTGTTTAACGTTGTTTTAAATGATCTTTAAGATTTGTTATTATTTTCCTGTTCGACTGGTTCTAAGCAATGATAGATATTTGGACCTAGAAATGGTGTCTGTGGTTGAGGTCGGTTGGGCGATAAGCAATCGGGGTTTTTGGGGTTTTTTTTTTTATTTTATTTGATTTCATTTCAGTTTGTTTGGTTTGATTTTATTTGTTTTGACTTTCCACAGGGTTAGAACAGAGAAGATCGTTCTTGTCCTTATGTCATACTTCAATGGGTCAGACAATATGTTCTCTCTCTCTCTCTCTCTCTCTCTCTCTCTGTGCCTACGTGTGTATGTTTGTGTTGGTATGCACGCGTGTTGTGTGCACAAGTTCGTTGAGCGTTGTCCATCTTATAATCCCTAGTTTATTTTCAAGGATTTTTCTTATGTGTTTTTCCATTTCAAATTGTCTTCTAATTTGTCTGCTTTCTTTATTCATTTGATTTCATTTTAGGTGAATGTTTTATACATGTCTAGGGTAGGTTTTGTTACGTCATTTTAGGTGAATGTTTTCTACATGCTAAGAGTATGTTTGTTGTTTCGTTTTAGGTCACTGTCTTATACATGCTTGGAGTAGGTTTGTTATTTCATTCTAGCTTAATGTTTTACACTCGCCTAGGGTTAATGTTTTTTTTACATACTTTGGGTCGGTTTATTATTTCATTTTAGGTCAAAGTTTCAATCACGCCTAGGATAGGTTCGATATTTCATTTTAGGTGAACGTTTTACACATGGCTAGGGTAGAGTTACTTTTTTTCTTCTTCTTCTTCTTTGCCTTGGGTAGGTTTGTGATTTCGTTTAGGTCAATGTTTTATACGTACTTTGTGTCGGTTTATTATTTCATTTTCGGTCAATGTTTTATATATGCTTGTGGTAGGTTTGTTATTTTATTTTCGGTCAATGTTTTATATATGTTTGGGGTAGGTTTGTTATTTCGTTTTTGGTCAATGTTTTATACTTGTTTACTGAAGCTTTGTAATTTCATTCTCGCTTAATACTTTACACCTGCCTAGGATAGGTTTGTTATTTCATTTCAGGTTAATGTTTTATATGTGTATAGCTATAGGGAAGTTTGTGCTTTTCTTTTAGCTTTATGTTTTATATGTGTATGGGATAGGTTTGTTATTTCGTTTAATTAGGATTGATGTTTTACACATGCCTAGGGTAGGTTTGTGATTTCATCTTAGGTTGATATTTTATGCATGCCTAAGCCTAGAGTGGGTTGTTATTCGTTCTAGATTGATGTTTATACATGCCTAGGGCAGGTTTTTAGGTTTATGGTCTATACATGCCTAGGACAGGTTTTTAGGTTAATGGTTTATACATGCCTAGGGCAGGTCTTTAGGCTAATGGTTTATACATGCCTAGGGCAGGTCTTTAGGCTAATGGTTTATACATGCATAGGGCAGGTTTTTAGGTTAATGGTTTATACATGCCTAGGGCAGGTCTTTAGGCTAATGGTTTATACATGCCTAGGGCAGGTCTTTAGGCTTATGGTTTACGTATGCCTAGGGCAGGTTTTTAGGTTAATGGTCTATACATGCCTAGGGCAGGTTTTTAGGTTAATGGTTTATGCACGCCTAGGGAAGGTCTTTAGGCTAATGGTTTATGCATGCCTAGGGCAGGTTTTTAGGTTAATGGTTTATGCACGCCTAGGGAAGGTCTTTAGGCTAATGGTTCATTCTTGGCTAGGGCAGGTCTTTAGGCTAATGGTTTATACATGCCTAGGGCAGGTCTTTAGGTTAATGGTTTACACACGCCCAGGAAAGGTCTTTATGTTAATGGTTTATACATGTCTAGGAAAGGTCTTTAGGTTAATGGTTTATACATGCCTAGGGCAGGTCTTTAGGCTAATGGTTTATGCATGCATAGGGCAGGTTTTTAGGCAAATAGTTTATGCATGCCTAAGGCAGGTCTTTACGTTAATGGTTTATACATGCCAAGGGCAGGTCTTTAGGCTAATGGTTTATGCATGCCTAGGGCGGGTCTTTTGGTCAATGTTTCATACATGCCTATGGTAGGTCTTTAGGCTAATGTTCTATACATGCCTAGGACAGGTCTTTAGGCTAATGGCTTATACATGCCTGGGGAAGGTCTTTAGGCTAATGGTTTATACATGCCTAGCGCAGGTTTTTAGGTCAATGTTTTATACATACGTAGGGCAGGTCTTTAGGCTAATGGTTTATACATGCCCAGGGCAGGTCTTTAGGCTAATGGTTTATACATGCCTTGCAGG
>NC_134878.1:29295310-29297810 GCF_041734735.1 Babylonia areolata
TCACTCGTATGTACACGAGCGGGCGTTTACGTGCATGACCGTTTTTTACCCCGCCACTTAGGCAGCCATACTCCGTTTTCGGGGTTGTGCATGCTGGGTATGCTCTTGATTCCATAACCCATCGATCACTGACATGGATTACAGGATCTTTAACGTGCGTATTTGATATTCCGCTTGCGTATACACACGAAATTGGTTCAGGCACTAGCAGGTCTGCACGTATGTTGACCTGGTAGATCGGAAAAATCTCCACCCTTCACCCACCAGGCGCCGTCACCGAGATTCGAACCCGGGACACTCAGATTGAAAGTCCAACGCTTCAACCACTCGGGTATTCCGCCCGTCGTTTTTTTCAGTTTAACATAATGGACATGTCAAAGTACCGGCAGAGAGAGAGACAGGGAGAGACAGAGACAGACAGACAGACAGAGACAGAGACACTAACATCGGTGAGGATTTTCCCACAGAAGTTGAGGTCGTCCACTTTGTTGGTTGATTGACTGAATGCAGCAATGGCCGCGTCACACTCGGCCTGCATGGGGGTGTGTCTGTGCACCAGAAAATAGTGTTTAACACACACACACGCGCGCGCGCGCGCGAACACACACACACTCACACACACACACACACACAAAACACACACACACACACGTACATACATACATGCACGCACGCAAGCACACACACACACACACACACACACACACACGCACGCACGCACGCACGCACGCATGCATAAATACACATACACGCTCACACATGCCTATACACACGCACGCACACGCAACCGTGCATAAGCACACACACACACACATACACACACACACACGCGCGCGTGCGCGCACACACACACACACACACACACACACACACACACACACACACACACACACACGCACGCACGTACGCAGGCACGCACGAGTGAGCGCGGGCGCATAAACGCACTTTTATACAGACACACATACGCACAGACATACGTACACACACGCGTACGTACAAACACACACACACACACACACACACACACACACACACACACACACTGTCAGATGACTTAAGTTAGGCAAACTTTATGATAATATATTCTTTGTAAAAGGCCTATATAAAGGGGTATTCCATAACGGTAGTGTTTTACAATAATTGACAGTAAAGCTGTGAAACTGGCTTTAGGGGTACCTGTGCATACTAAGACCTCAGAAGCCTATAAGCTTGCGGGTATTCTACCACTAGATGAAATCAGAAAATTAAGTTCTGCTAAATATATTGTGAGATGTACAGCAGTGGATGATTTTGAGGAATTAAATATTAGGTCTGATATTGATTTTCCAAAAAATGCACAAAATAATTCAAATCTACAAACCATTCGCACATATGTGTCAGATATTTTAAATTCTTCAGACATTGATTTGCATGATATGGCACCTCGTGTTCTGGTGCCACCTGTCCCTCCCTGGGAGTTAACAAAAGCAAACGTCAACATATGTGCTTCTGACACAACAAAAGGAGAATCTCCACATATAATAGCAGCATCTGTCAGAATTGAATTAGAAGAAAATTTTGATTATCATTTAAAAGTTTACACTGATGGCTCGGTCCTGGATGATAGCAGTGCAGGATCTGCTTTTGTCATTCCTGACCTAAAAACAGAAAAATCATATTATTTAGGTAAGGGACATTCAATTTTTACAGCTGAATTGGTGGCCATCCTTATGGCTTTAAATCATCTTGTTGATATACCAATCATAATAAGTAATATCCTATTTTGTGTTGATTCTCAATCTGTCTTAAAAGGTTTGCTCCTTTTTGAGAATAATCAAAGAGAAGATTTATTTTTTGAAATTAGGTATTTATTGCACTCCCTATTTGTGAAGGGTACAAATGTTGATTTTTGTTGGATACCATCCCACACTGGATTCCGTTATAACGACCAAGCAGATAGGGCAGCAAAAAGGGGAGCAAAAAATCATATAGATAGTATAAAAGTATATTGCCCATTGTCATACAAGGAAATAAGCAATATACTAGAAAGAGACTTTTATAGGTGCTTGAATTCAAGTCTAAAACCTCGTCAGTTGACTCTCTCAGACTTTGGTCCGATTCGCAGACCAATTCTGAGCTTAGCTCTCAGACTATTATCAAATTCATTACGGACCAAGTATTGTTCTAATGTCAAGTGTATATGCTTTAATAACCTGACAATTGAGCATATAATTTTTCACTGTAGCTTGATGAAGCCTTTTGTACACGAAAGTGTGTCTTCACAAGTGACTGAGAACGTTGATGTTTTTGACTTTTTGCATTCATTATCAGTTGTTTCGCTTGTCAGTTTAACGACTTCTCTTTTACGAAGTCCTTTAAGTAATTTCCTGTAACTGTATTTAGAGGGTTTTTTGTTTTTGTTTGTTTGTTTGTTTGTTTTGTTTTTCTTTCAAATTTCACCCACATTTTTACCCTCATTTGCCCAGTTTCCCCAAACCCTCCATTCATCCACATCTCCCAC
>NC_134878.1:29302810-29305310 GCF_041734735.1 Babylonia areolata
TTGTGTAAACAAAGTGAGTCTATGTTTTAACCCGGTGTTCGGTTGTGTGTGTGTGTGTGTGTGTGTGTGTGTGTGTGTGTGTGTGTGTGTGTGTGTGTGTGTGTGTGTGTGTGTCTGTGTCTGTGTGTCTGTGTCTGTGTGTCCGTGGTAAACTTTAACATTGCCATTTTCTCTACAAATACTTTGTCAGTTGACACCCAATTAGGCATACAAATAGGAAACATTCAGTTTTTTCCAGTCATCTTGTTTAAAACAATATTGCACCTCTGGGATGGGCACAAAATTTTTTTAAAAAGAAGCCAAATTATATGCAAACGGCATTTACTGTTATATTTATATATTTTGGGGGGTATTCTCTAAACTTGGCACTTTGATCTGATATTCCGACACAACAACAAGAGCAGTCATTGTTATCATTTTTTGCTCAAACAGGAACTTCTTTTGCTAAGCATGGAAGTTATATTTATTTTGCAAACGTTTTGGTGCAGATAGTAAAAAAGGAAAATTAATCTGTAATTAATGTTAGGGGACTTAATTTGCTTTAAACTGATCTTTCTCATCTTAAACATTACATTTTGAAATTATACTCAATACATAAAAAGCTTGTGTGTTTTACTCTCAGTGTACAGGGCTTTCACTATGTTCATTCGCCCAAGTGGTCTTTTTCGGAAAATACTAAAATCAATACAACGAAAGGACTTTATAGATTTACTGGCCGAGCCCTGAAGGTCATGGGCAAAAATCAATTGCGTACACATATTCATACACATTCAAAGCGCGTGCTCATATTCTTCGCGAACGCGAACGACGCCATTTTGTTTCAAGTTGTTGACCTGCCCGTTCATCCTATATTCAATCGACAATACACGATAACATGTGATGGAAAGTTGGAGAAGGAGACCGTTAAAATATTTATTCAGAGAAAGATTTGTGAACGCCTCATCACTTACTGGATTATGCCCCAAACTGCCATGAAAATATCCACAGAATCAGTCGGAATTACAGTTAAAAATAATAAACCATGTGAGTTAATACCCTTGAACTGATGAAACGTAAAAATTTCCAGTCCTGACTTTTCTCAAAATGAAGTCCTTTTCAGTTCATAAGACGTTTAGAAGTACTTGTACTTGGCTCTACGTGTTATTAGTTTAACAAAATACTCAATTTTCATATCAACTTTAAAACTATAAAACTAGAATGAACATAAAAGAGAAATTGAATCGACCGTGTCAACCGGGTGTAACTAACTGAAACTTGTACATCTACCTAGATCCAGAGAAAACGGCTAAATGTTGCAGTGTGATTACCGCGGACTTAAAAAGAATTTGTAATTGCCCTTAAAGATTTTTTTGAATGCCCAAGATACCTCAGAATAATATGATTTAAACAGCGTTCTCACTGCGAATACCGCAATCGATTTATCGCCCTTTAAAAAAGCATGTTTAAATATTATATTTTTGAACGTCAGTTAAGGAGCCCCGATAGTGTAATGTGTAAGACAGTTTCTTCTCACCCGAACACGGGGAGTTCGAATCTGCCTTTCTTTTTCTTTTAACCCGAAGCTTCATAATAACAAATACAGAACACATTTTAACGATTAGATTTTTTAAAGTGTATCACAAGTGAGTCTTGAAGGCCTTGCCTCTCTTGTTTTTTGTTTGTTGTTTGGTTGTTTTTGTTTTTTGTTTGTTTGTTTGTTTTTTGTTTTTGTTTTGTTTTGTTTTTTGAGGGGTGGGGGGTCATTTTTGTCCAATAAAACTATCACACGAAGAGCAAAATTTGGACACTGTGCTAGTGATTCATAAATTCACAATTCATCATCATCATCATCATTAACGTCGTCGTCGTCATGATCATTCATCTTCTTCTTCTACTAAATTTATCATTACCATTATTATTTTAGCTAAAAGCAAACAAACAAAACAACTGTGTTTTCTCCAAATTCGCATTTCTAAAACGACTCTGTTCTTCTTATGATCATCGTCACCACCACCACCACCACCACCATCATTATTCCCACTGATATTGTATATCTTCTCGTCATTGGTGACCGTATTTTATTTTAAATTTTATGACAGAATCGTTGTATTCTTATCATCGTTATATTCTGCTTATCATCCTCATCATCAACATCATCATCACCACCACCACCACCACCACCAACATCGTCCTCCTCCTCCTCCTCATCATCATCATCACCAGATCATCACCATCATCGCTAAACCACACCACACAACACTACATCACCACCATTAACAACAACACCATCACCACCACCACCGACATCCTCCTCATCCTCCTCATCATCATCCTCACCACCACCACCACCACCACCACCACCATCATCATCATCCTCATCCTCCTCCTCATCATCCTCACCACCACCACCACCACCACCATCATCATCATCATCACCACCACCACCACTACCACCAACATCCTTCTCCTCCTCCTCATTATCATTACCATCACTACACCACACAAAACAATACTACATCAC
>NC_134878.1:29312810-29315310 GCF_041734735.1 Babylonia areolata
GTAGGTTCATGGATAACAGACCAATGAATGGTCATCTTTCAGTGACATGGGTCCTCTACCCCGCCTGTGCATAAATGCGAGCTTGGCGATGAAAGGGTTAATCATGTCTGTGTGCGAGTGTGTTTGTGTGAGTGTTGGAGTGTAACCGTTGTAGTATTGAGAGTATGTTACTTTGTGAGTTTTATGCATTGTGTTTTTATGATATTGATGATTCCGTTTTATGTTTCTACTACCATTTATATGCTTTCTTGTTTCACTTTACGTACTGGATTGTAAAGCGCTTAGAGCTTGAGCATGCTTATGCTTGTATAATAGCGCTGTATACAAATAAAATAGTATTATAATATATTATCATATTATTAGGGAAAGCAATCCCATTCATCGGTCTTGTTCTGCACGTCCTTTTGAGAAAACCTTTTCTTAATGAATAAAAAGAAAAAAAGAAAACAACAATAAAACAGAACAGGCACCACTGAACACCACCGAAGTGACTCAGCAGCAGTGCAGGGTCTCCTCTGGTGTGTGGCCTCCTGGCGACCTAACATCGATGGTTCCCTGTGGACTGCCGACGCTCGAACTGCGACGGACGAACCCGGGTGTGGCCATGTATGGGGGATTCTAAATGAGCGGCGTGGGAGTAATGCCACTGAAACGGTGCAGATGATGGGGCAGCAAAAAACAACAACAAACAACAATAAAACTATGAGCCAACGCAGGGGTTATATGTCGTAGACTGACACAAGCTTACAGCCGGATCAACAGCACAGTAAGAGCTGTATGATCAATGGTTTCTTCACTGCAATGGGAGCAACTTACAGCTTAAGTCTTTTAGTAAGAAGGACTCTGACTCATAAAATTAGGAAGCAAGATTGCACTGGCTCTTTGGGCTGCAGCCTTGGGGATGGGGGTGGGGGTGGGGGTGGGGGGGGCTAGCTGGCCTTTGGGAACCATCCCAACGTCGACCGTCCCAAAACCCTCTTGGCCGAGAGAGTTGGAGTGCAGTTTAACTTGGGCAAGACACTCTCCGTTATAATCAGATTCTAGCCCAGGCAGCCTGGATAGCAGATGCCTCCTCTGCTCTTCTGATGGTAAAAGTCGTGACATGACTATCATGATATATAATTAATAAAGACATCGATACATATATGGATAATGGGATTGAGGAGGGGGATGTGGGGTGTGTGTGTTAAATATTGATATTAGATAATGTGGGCATTCACGTACGAAGAGGGTTGACATATAGATTGCAGCTAGCCGATCACCAATGGGAATTATAATGTCGGTGCTCAAGGACGTCACAAAAAACACAACACAGACCAACACGTCACAGATCAACACAAGACAACACAATGCGCACGACACGAAACGACTCGACACGACACAATGCACACGACACAACACGACACCATGCACACGACACAACACAGTGCACACGACACAACACGACACCATGCACACGACACAACACGACACCATGCACACGACACAACACAGTGCACACGACACAACACGACACCATGCACACGACACAACACGACACCATGCACACGAAACAACACAATGCACACGACACAACACGACACCATGCACACGACACAACACGACACCATGCACACGACACAACACAATGCACACGACACAACACGACACCATGCACACGACACAACACAATGCACACAACACAACACAATGCACACGACACAACATAGTGCACACGACACAACACAATGCACACAACACAACACGACACAATGCATACGACACAACACGATGCACACTACAGAACACGACAGCATGCACACAACACAACACAGTGCACACGACACAACACAATGCACACTACACAACACAATGCACACTACACAACACAATGCACACGACACAACACAGTGCACACGACACAACACAGTGCACACGACACAACACAATGCACACTACACAACACAATGCACACGACACAACACAGTGCACACGACATAACGCAATGCACACGACACAACACAGCACAATGCACACGATATAACACAATGTACACGACAAGACACAACACAATGCACACCACACGACACAACACAATGCACACAAGACATGACACGACACAGCACAATGCAAACGACACGACACGTCACGACGCCATGCACATGTGACACGAAACGACACGACACAACACAATACACACGACACGACACGACACGACACGACACGATACGAAGCAACACAACACAACACAACACAATGCACACCACACGACACAAGACAATGTATATGACACGACACGACACGACACAACACAACACGACACGACACGCAACACGCTAACAGCCTTCGCGCTGCCGCCTAGCCTTGCTGGAACCACGAAGGTGGTGCCACTCAACCAGCCAGCCAGCCAACCAGCCAGCCAAGGTCGCAGTCTCACCTGGTCAGACGGTAGCGGCAGGGAAGGTCAATGTCCACGTGGGCGTTGCCATAGCTCTTCACATGAGGGTCAGCCGACACCGTG
>NC_134878.1:29317810-29415310 GCF_041734735.1 Babylonia areolata
ACTTTTAGTGCCAATGAACGTAGTGACAATGGTACGCAGCGCAATTGATACGTAGCGCGAATGATGCGTAGCGTTAATGACACACAGAGATTTTTAAAAAAGTGATATTATAGACACGCTGCGCTATTGAACTTAGTGGTCCCTCACCCTTGAACACCTCCACACCCAGTTCCCCAAAGAGTTCTGGACTCATGTCTACACTGACGATTCTGCGACAGATGCCATTCGGAACGGAGGCGCAGGAGTCTATGTTCAGTATCCAGGAGGCAGAGAAGAAAAGATCTGCCTCGCTACCGGCCTGTACTCCACCAATTACAGAGCCGAAGCAGAAGCCTTGAAAACAGCAGCAGCAGCCCGCATCGAGGTCAGCCCCTATGCCAGGCACAACGTTGTCTTCCTGACTAACGCCCTGTCCATCTTGCAGGCCCTTTGGTCCAACAGAGATCCAGAACTCAACGATCTGTCCTCCTCTCTCGCCTCCCTCTGCACAAGTCACACAGTCACCCTGCAGTAGATTCCCTCCCACTGCAACGTGCTTGGCAACGAGACTGCTGACTCCCTAGCAAAGGAAGGCACTACGAAAGAGCAGATGGACAGGTCTACCAACTACTCTGAATCCAGGACCATCATTAAGGCCAAGCTGCAGAACAAGTGGAAGCAGCAGCATCCATGCCACAGCAGAGCAGACCCGTACTACCTGCTGACTCGTCGAGAGCAGGTAGCCATTTTCAGGCTCAGGACAGGCCACAACCGCCTGAAATACCACCTATACACGAAACTCCGTATCGGCGACACAGAGCAGTGCCCCTGCAGAACAGGCAGCCAGACAACAGAACATCTGCTGCAGTCCTGCCCGCTCCACCAAGCGCTCTGAGAGAAAACCTGGCCCGACCTAATCCCAGCGGCCTGGAAGCTCTACGGAGGACTGGAGTACCTGCGACGTACTGCCGCCTTCGTCGAGGAGACGGGGGAATCCATCTGATAAATGACGAACGAGACAACTTAGTGGCAATGTTACACGGCGCTAATTGACACTTCGCGCCATTGAACGTAGTGATAATGGCACGTAGCGCTATTGACACGAAGCTCTGTTGACATGTAGCCATAAAAGAAGAAGTACTATCGACACGCTGCGCTACTGATTGTAGTGGCAATGTTACTTAATGCTATTGACGCTTAGCGCTGTAGTGATAATGATACGTAGCACCATTGACAAGTAGCACTATAGAGATGCATCTTTTCCAGCATGAATGTAGTGGTAATATTGGTAATATTGATTAGTGTTATTGACACTTAATGCCACTGAACGTAGTAATAATGGTATCGATGCGTAGCGCGAATGATACATAGCGTTTATGACAGGCAGAGAGAGAAAGAAAAAAGAAATAAAAAGTGGTACTGAAGACACGCTGCGCTATTGAGCACATATTAGTGGTAATGTTACGCAGTGCCATTGACACTTAGCGCCATTGTGATGATAATGATACACAGTGGCAATGTTACTTAGTACTTTTGACACTTAGCGCCATTGTGATGATAATACGTCGCGCTATTGACACGTAGCACTATAGACATGCATCCATTCTAGCGTATCTCTCTGGCTGGATGGGCGAGGGTTAAACGGGGAGAAGGAGGGGGCGGTGAGAAAAGTTTGACACACCACGTGATAAACAAAACTGGTGCCACAGTTTTTCTGATTGGTGCACACACACACACACACACACACACACAAGAAACAAAAATCGCTCACTCGGCTGCAGACGACAGAGCGCGCAAAGCACGTGTATTGCGTGATAATCGTGAAGACACTTCTCATCCCCCCCCCCCTCTCCCTCCCCGCCACTTCCCAACCGCGTCCGCCCTCCACCACTGGCGAAACAAAATTGTGAGTATCCAAACGACACTTCGGCGGCAGGGGTTCTCAGATTTCCAAAGGACTAACATTATTGTGACCAGTGTCAATGCTGGCCTGTACTTCGCTCGATTTTTTGACACATTTGGGAATTCTTCTTTCCTCTCTCTTGAACTCTGCGAAGATTCCCTTGGTGCGGCGCCGAGCGTCTACAATAGTTCACCAGATTCCTCTAGGTCCGTCGGTTGTGCGTCAAAATGGGTCTTTCCTGTTCATTCTACACTGTTGCCAGTAGTAGTAGTAATAGCAGTAGTATAGGAACTGGCAAGTCATCTGCCTAGACTTCTCGGCATTTTTATGTCCCCATCGAATCTGCATCTTCAATTTTTACATTTTATTTTATCTATTTATTTTCTTTTGTTTTTTTGTCAGTCCACCATTTTATTGTTTTTTTTTCTCTTTTTTGTGTGTGTATCTTTCCTCCGCCTCCCCCCTTCAACAGTTCCATTGGAGGGCTGAATAATGATGACGCTTGGACGTTTTGCATTCACGGCCAGAAGAACACAACAAGGAGGCGAATCGAGGTATGTCACGGTAGGTAATGTCCTATTCTAGCATCCTAAATCATTTGCACCTATTGGTTACATTTTCATGGTTTGTGGGACGAATACTGGAAATCAGTATCAGTAGCTCGAGGAGGCGTCACTGCGTTCGGACAAATCCATATACGCTACACCACATCTGCCAAGCAGATGCCTGACCAACAGCGTAACCCAACGCGCTTAGTCAGGCCTTGAGGGAAAAAAAAATTAAAAAATGAAATAAAATAACAAAGCCAAACGAAACAAAACGAGCAAACAAATAAAAGAATAAATAAATAAATAAATAACAATAAAAAATAAATAAGTAAATAAATAAATAATAGATAAATACTGAAAAAACAAAAAAAACAACCGAGATGGTGGCACGTTAGTTTAGTGACCCAATCCGCTTCAAAATTGTGTAAAAAAAAACAACAAAAAAAAACAAACAAAAAAACCCCGTACAAAATAAGTCGAAATCCACTGAAGATGGGTTAAAGCATCTTCATACATGCAAAAAAATTACCAGTAAAATAGGTACAATAATTTAGCGTCATGTCATGATTTGATTAAATTCAGTTGCAAAATTACGACAGAAGATATATATATATATATATGTGTGTGTGTGTGTGTGTGTTTTGGTTTGACTTCTTTTGACGTTGTGATTAGGACGAGAAAACTCGTCCTCGAATTCAGGGGACCAGTTCGAAGACCTAGTAAAACGAAAATTTTAGTGCGTCTGGCAGTGCAGGCATACGACGAATGGCATGTAGCGTGAAATCCACCCATTTAACCAAGAGTTTGTTTCAAAGAACGACGCGAAGTAACCCGTACCATAAATACACAAACCACCACTTTTCTCAAGCCGCTGTGTTTTGTTTGGGTGGGGACTAAGGGGGAGGAAAGAGCGACTCCAATTGGCGTAGACTGAACACACACATACATAGACACACATATCTATCTTATATATCTTTTATATATATATATATATACATATATATATGTAATTTATATATATATATATATATATATGCATAATTATGTCGCACTTTAGCATCCTAAATTCCTGGAGCTGAATTGAGGATGCTAAAGTGCGACTAAACCATAAACACACACACACACACACACACATATATATATATATATATATATGTATATGTACACAGACACATTATATATATATATATATATATACATACATACACGCACACGCATACAGACACACGCGCGTGCGCGCACCTCCACGATGACGCGTGCGTATATTCCAAAAATATGGAGAACTTTAAAAAGCATTTCAATATTTATATTTCTCAATATTCGTCTTTTATTTCCCCAGGAATCGCGGCGAGATTCGCAGATACATAATATCATGCACTGTGGGGAAAAACGGCGCGCTTTGCGAATGTTGTGCTCGACACCGGTGTCACTAAAACTCGAAAAGACGCGAAAAGACACGAAAAGACATATGAAACAAATGTGAAAACGCGAAAAGAGATCCGAAAAGAATGTGAAAATGCGAAAAGACAGACTAGATATTCCAGGACTTTTCATGTCTTTTCACATTCTTTTCCGGTGTATTTTCGTGTCTTTTCGTGTCTTTTCGCATTTTAGTATGACCCCTTGGTGTCACTAAAACTAGAAAAGACGCGAAAAGACTCGAAAAGACGCGAAAAGACACGAAAAGACATATGAAAAAGATGTGAAAACGCGAAAAGACATCCGAAAAGAATGTGAAAATGCGAAAAGACAGACTAGATATTCCAGGACTTTTCATGTCTTTTCACATTCTTTTCCGGTGTATTTTCGTGTCTTTTCGCGTCTTTTCGTGTCTTTTCGCATTTTAGTATGACCCCTGGACACAGTTATTGAGAAGGAATCCGCCAGCGTAAGTTCGTAGGGCAGTAGCCGTATTTCTTCCCCTGTACTTGGTTACTTAGAGTTGTTTTCCGATACAGGTACCAGGGGTTCCTCTCCATCCGACTCTTAAAAGTTCAGGCTGTTTATATGCGCCACTCCCGGTTGTCTGCACTTTTGCCCAGAAGTCTTCAAACATGATTTCTTGGTCTGACCAGAATTTGTCGAGCCTATTCTTAAAAGGAGGAGGAATTTTTTTTTAATGTCCCGTCACATATATCGGTGATTGAAGACAATTTGTTAAAGTATTAATGTATACATTTGAGCATTATCGGTTAGAAGAGGTGGGGGTGTGAATGAATAGAGGGTTGAGGGAAAATGGGCAAATGAGGGTGAAAGGAGGGTGGGATCTGAAAAAAAAATGTTCAGTTACAGTTACAGGAAATTACTTAAATGACTTCGTAATAGAAAAGTCGTTAACTAACAAGCGAAACAACTGAAAAAAGTGTTTACAGTTTTTGCACAAACGTCATGTGTCGGAAGGCTGTTCGAAATGTTGACAATTCTCAGTGCAAATGAGGTCTTCCCCGGGGATGTCTTTTTACTTGCAAAAGGTGTATTTTCATAGGATGTCCCCGTGTTCCTGTATGAATGGTACTTCTCTTGTTTCGAAGACTTAAAATCTAAACTGGTTAATGACATTTTAATCTCTCTCTCTCTCTCTCTCTCTCTCTCTCTCTCTCTCTCTCTCTCTCTCTCTCTCATTTAAGTAATTTCCTGTAATTGTAGTTGGACGTTTTTTTTGTTTTTTTTATTGAACCCAAATATTATAACAGCCCTTGTAGTTTTAGATTGAACTTATTGTCATCCAGAAAGGAAACTACCTTTGGTGGGCTTGCAGTCTATATTTACAAATCTTTGAAAAGGTTGAAGGCTATACTGTCGTAGTTGTTTGTTTTGTGGTGGTTGTCGTTTTTGTTTATTTTGTAAGTGTACTTTGACATGTGTGGTATATTGCTGTTGTAGTAGTTCGACTTTGTGAGTATATTGCTGTTGTATTCAGTATGACTTATGATTCCTGTATTTCAATGTACATGTGTCACCCCTTCAGTAAGGGGCTATGGCCTTTATTTGAATAAAACATTTCGTTTCGTCTCTCTCTCTCTCTCTCTCTCTCTCTCTCTCTCTCTATATATATATATATATATATACATACATACACACACACACACACACGTGTGTGTGTGGGTGTGTGTGTGTGTGTGGGTAGGTGATTGGGTGTGTGCGCGTGCAATTACACGCTTGTGAGTATACAAAAGCTGAGCGTGGCTAATTTTCATAATTTCAATCATTCGTATTCAATATCTTTCTTTTCATGCATTTACGTGTTTTTCTTCTTCTTTTTTCTCTTTTTTTTTTCTCAAGGCATGACCAGCGAGTTTTCTTTGAAATTTAACCTCTCTTGTGGCCGATTAGGGAGGAGGGAGGTCTGGGACTGCGGGGGATGCTAGCCTATTGTTCAAGAAAAGTGCGTTTTGAATCGTTTAAATGGCCTTACGTTAGCTGCACAAAACCTAAACTCGGGTCGGATAATTATTTTCCGTCTACTGACATTTGAACTGAACAGGTTTGTAAGACGCTGGGGAAAACTGATCTCACACACGGGGGCGGGGTGGGGTGGGGATGGGGGGTCGGGAGTGGAAGGGGGGAAATTACATGAACAGATTTCATGCGGGGAATTAAGGACCGCTTCATGATAGCAGCTGTTCCCACAATCTGTTCAAGATCAAAAGCAAAAATCGAGGAAAACGTTGGCAATTACGCAGGCTGCTTAATTGCGGTCTACCACAGTGTTCTAACTGAATGCACAAACTGCTGTTTCAGGGATTTCTGTCATGCCGATGTGACCAAGTGTCTTTGTGTCGTTGTGGGACACATGGAAGCTGACGCCGAGAGCGTGGGAGGGGGAGGGGTGGTGGTTGAATTCTAATGAGTATAAACAGAATAATTCAAGCGAATGAATAGTAAATTAAAGGTAATTAGTATATGATAATAAATAAAAAAATACTGAAATAGTTAAATAATGAAGAAAAAGTAATAAAAGAAATGAAGAAAATAAAATATGAAGAAAACTAATAGAAATAAACACACACACACACACACACACACACACACACACACGCACGCACGCACGCACGCACGCACGCGCACAAGGAAATGAAGTGAACATTGAACATTGAGGAAAAGTATATACTAGCTGCAGCCCTACCCCGGGGATGCCGGGGGTCTTGCAGTATAGATAGCATCACCGCCTTCTGGCAATTCTGTGCTAGAAATTTCCTTTCTATCGCTCTGTTTCTGACTTTTTTCTTTCTTCACTGTTGTCTCTTTTTTCTGCCTTCCCAGTCCATTCCCCTTTCTTTTTTCAAGCAAGACATGACACTTTTTCTTCTCTTTTCCACAGTCCATGATGCTATCTGTGCCGTTTTGCTCTGGCGATTTGGTAGTGAGATGTAAACACTGGGATGGGCACTAGCTGCCCATTCTGCCGTGTTATTTGCCTGTTTATGAATTTTTTTTGCTCGGCTTTGAAGTATTATTTTTTCCTTTTTTACAATTTTTTTGTTGTTGTAATCTGGGGATGATAAATTAAGCGGAATGGCTGGCGTCCTCAGCATGGCCTAGTCTTATTTGTCGTAAGGAGCTATATGGTTGGGATACTGTGTCGTGAACTGTGTTTTGTGGGTTTGCGGGGATGGGGGTGGGGGGTGTTGATGTTTTATGTTGACGTGGTTGAGCATCTAAATGGTTTGACAGTCCTGATATGGCCCTGCGCGGTCGGCTAGGACTATGAGCAACAAGAACACGAATAAGCTGCAGCCCTAGACGCCCCGATTAAGAAAAATGTTCACACTGCACGCAATGCCGGCATTGTGATGTAACGACAGGCTCACATGCAAAGGCGTACGGAAAAGGTAGCAGCAGTGCACTCATAACCAAAAAGGAAAGAAGATGCATGAATACTTCATCTCTAAAAAGGCAAATTGTTGACAAAAAAAACAAACAAAAAAAACAACAAACTACAACAACAAAAAAACCTGCAGAGGAATGGCCTCACTAGAACATCACAAACGCGCCTAAATGACTTGGACATAGCCCCTGTGAACGGAACGTGTTGAATCAGTGTGGGTGGGATGCTCGGTTTACCTCCAGCCGTGGACATGTTGTGCGTGCTCGAACCGAAACCGGCCGCCACGTCACACTGGACCAGCAGAACCAGCAAGACTCCGACAGCATACGGCAGCCTCCACGCCACTGAAACACACACACACACACCACACACACACACACACACACACAGAGCGTCAGTTTCAGCTCTCGTGTTGGGAGCGTGGTCTCTGTTCACCCAGATCTGTATTCTCTGCAGGGTCTGTGTTCCCAGAGAATTGTTTTTGTAGGTGTTTCCCTAGGTCTGTTTTACCCCAGGTCTGTTTCCCTAGGTCTGTTTTACCCCAGGTCTGTGTTTCCCTAAGTCTGTTTTTCCCCAGGTCTGTGTTTCCCCAGGTCTGTTTTACCCCAGGTTTGTGTTTCCCTAGGTCTGTTTTACCCCAGGTCTGTGTTTCCCTAGGTCTGTTACCCCAGGTCTGTTTTACCCCAGGTCTGTGTTTCCCTAGGTCTGTTTTACCCCAGGTCTGTGTTTCCCTAGGTCTGTTTTACCCCAGGTCTGTGTTTCCCTAGGTCTGTTACCCCAGGTCTGTGTTTCCCTAGGTCTGTTACCCCAGGTCTGTTTTACCCCAGGTCTGTGTTTCCCTAGGTCTGTGTTACCCCAGGTCTGTGTTTCCCTAGGTCTGTTTTACCCCAATTATTATTATTATTAGTAGTAGTAGTAGTAGTATCAGTTGGAGAATATAGACCCGGGGGAATATGAACCCGGGAAAATATAGATAATGGGGGGGGGGGGGGGAGGCCTAGAAAACGTTAATTTTTGGAAACACAGACAAGGGGGAACTGAGACTTAAGGAAAATTTGCAGAAACATGTACATGGGGGAATATAGGGCTGACCCCCTACCCACCCCCATCTCCGTGTTTTAGATCGGCTTTACTGAGAGAACACGATCTGAAGGCCATGAACTTCATTTTAACTTTACATCGCCGTGTTTTAGATCGTTTTTTGCGCCTTATAAATATTATCATTATTAGTAGTAGTTCTTTTTTATGTATCTATCTGTTGTTTATTTATTTATTAACTTATTTCTTTTTATTTTATTCTCTTTTTATATTTTGTTTTATTTTTTTATTTCTCAAGGCCTGACTAAGCGCGTTGGGTTACGCTGCTGGTCAAAGTCAAAGAATATCAAAAAGAACAGGTACAAGGCCATCACACCATCGATCGCCTCAAAGAAATAAAAGCAGAGAGAGGGAGTGGCCGTAAGTCTAACATGAAAGGTAGAGCACGATGCTTTGCTAATCAAACAAATATCGGCATCATTTCCAAACCAACATTGCGCAAATTTCTTCAAAACGGAACAGAGTCTCTGTGGGCTTTTCCAAATACAATAGACTGAGCAACACACTATACGCCACGTTCTTGGCATCAGAGATCTTTTCCCATCCCTCTTGCGGCCAGTCAGTGTGTTTGTGTGCATGTGTGGGTCTATTTTTGAGTGCGTTTGTGCATGCGCGAGAGTGTAAGTGTACACAAGTGTCAGTAGAGGTCTGTGCGTGCGTGCGTGTGTGTGTGTGTGTGTGTGTGTGTGTGTGTGTGTGTGTGTGTGTGAGGGGGAGGTGGGGGTGCGGGGGGAGGTGGGGTAGAGGATGAGATATGTGAGTGTATGCATGCCTACACTGTGGGAGCAACAGGATATTGGAACGTATATATATATATCTTTGTGTGTGTGTATGTGTGCGTGTGTGTGTGTGTGCCATGGAAGCTGTGATACGTAGACTAGAAATGAGTGTGTGGAGGAGGGGGGTAGAGGAGGTGTAGGGTAAAGTGTGTGTGTGTGTGTTGGAGCTCATATACGTTTATATGTATTTGACTGTGCTTTCATATCTGTGAAACTGCATGTTCGGTGCAATCTGTTATGCATGTGTGGGTGTATATGTGAATGTGTCTTCATGTTTTACATCTATTTGCTTATATATCATTTATTCACCTCTTTTTTTTTTTCCTCAAGGCCTGACTAAGCGCGTTGGGTTACGCTGCTGGTCAGGCATCTGCTTGGCAGATGTGGTGTAGCGTATATGGATTTGTCCGAACGCAGTGACGCCTCCTTGAGCTACTGAAACAAACTGAAACTGATGGTCAGGCATCTGCTTGGCAGATGTGGTGTATTTGTCCGAACGCAGTGACGCCTCCTTGAGCTGCTAATACTGATACTTTACTGAGGGAACACAATCTCGAGATCATGAACTTCATTCTGACTTGACATCGCCGTGGGAAAGTCCGTTAGGGGGTGGATGGTGTTGCCCTTGGAAAAAGTTCTTTACCTACGTTTTTCTCAAACCACCCAGGTGTGAACAGGTACCTGACTGGTCGGGGCAGGTTGAAAAGCGACGGAAGGGGACCATTGGGCCCCGTCTTCCTATGCCGAACCATATATTTATTTGTATTCTTTTTATCACAACAGATTTCTCTGTGTGAAATTCGGGCTGCTCTCCTCAGGGAGAGCGCGTCGCAACACTACAGCGCCACCCTTTTTTTTTTCCCCCCCCTTGCGTGCGGTTTTGTTGTTGTTTTTTTTCCTATTGAAGTGGATTTTTCTTCAGAATTTTCCCAGGGACAACTCTTTTGTTGCCGTGGGTTCTTTTATGTGCGTTAAGTGCATGCTGCACACGGGACCTCGGTTTATCGTCTCATCCGAATGACTAGCGTCCAGACCACCACTCAAGATCTAGTGGAAGGGGAGAAAATATCGACGGCTGAGCCGTGATTCGAACCAGCGCGCTCAGATTCTCTCGCTTCCTAGACGGACGCGTTACATGTAGGCCATCACTCCACTCCATATGCACGGCGATTATGAATTCAGTGCCTCTGCGGCCGTAAAAGGCTATGGGAGCTTTAACGTAACGTCACCGCCGACCAACATTTCCCAGAAAAAAAGAAACAAAATAAATAAATAAATAAATGAATCAATAAAATAACAAAAACAAAAAACCTACAACAAATCGGATCGGATCGAAATATGTGAAATGCAACATGTTTATTTAAAAACAGTTTATAAGCATAAACACAGAAATATACACACCACACAACTTTTTTTTCTTTTCTTTTTTTCGTCTAAAATCACTTTAGCGAACAGACGTTAAATTAATGACCAACCAACCAAACTGTCACGGTGATGATTTGCATGCCGTGAAATGCATGATGCATCAAACATTACTAATACACTTCAGCCAAGTCGACTTTAAGAGTGTATACTGGTCAGTTTGACAAGACACTGGCATATTTTAGTCAACACGAAAATAGTTGAGTTTGCGTGTGTCCATCAAAAACAGTTGTGGAAAAATAATCAGCAAAGACCGGGTGCTTTTCAGTACCTAGAGACAAAAATAATCACTAATTTAGAGTTTGAAAAACGAAACTTGTATTCCGTAGCTGGTTCAATCAACACCAGCATCAATCAAAGCAGATCATGTTGTTTGTGGCCAAGTTTTCAGCAAAAGGGAACCCACAAGTTATCATATCCAGAGAAAACAACCAGTTAACCATGACGTTAAAAAGACCGACCCAGCACCATCTTGATCAGACCACGAAAAATGTAAACGTGTTCTTGAGATAAGCGTAGGTTACTAATAACATGTGTTAAAGCTCCAGTTGTAATGACTAGTATACAATACACGTACCAGGGTCTTTTGTGTGTCATGCAGCGTGCACAGATCAGACAATCCTGATTAATTAAAATAGTCTAAGAATTGCCTAACGTCTCAAACACGTCATGTAGTGGTTGCTGGGGTTTAAAACCTTTTAAACTGTTCCATTATGGTAACGAGTACAATAGAATGTACACCCACACACACACACACACACACACACACACACACGCATATACATCATTTACCCTCACGCACACACATACATAATTATCCATACACCCATACATACATAAAAAAATATACATATATTTTATATATATATATATATATGATGATGGAGTCTCCCGTCGGTCCGACGGATGAGTAGGCAGGCAGGATATATATATATATATATACACATATACATACATATACATAGACACATACATGTAGTTTCTTTTTAATTTTTTTATCTATTTCAATTATGTTCTTATGATAATGTCAATGTGTGTGGAATTCAGCAGAATGTAAGTTAACGAAAGCAATATATATAGTTTGGAATCTAGTTTTTAACAACTGACAATGCACTGAAGTTGGGTATTTCTTCTTTCATTTTGCATGTGTTAATATAGAATTTTGCAAAAAGTAAAATGAAGTCTAATGTTTTATCAGATTTAAAATGAGAATCGTTTCCTACAATTACAATTGTTTCATTTAAGGAGAAAGATGAAATGTCTCTATTGATTACTTGCTCTAACTGCTTCCAGAAGGCGGTTGCATGTATACATCTCCAAAATATATGTCCAATTGTGTCTTTCTCATTATGGCAAAAAGAGGATCTGTTATCAGTTTTGACTCCCATGTGTGACAGAACTACATTGGTGTTAAGTATATTGTGTATTAGTCGTATCTGAAACCATTTTAACTTAACTTCCTGAATATTTTGAATCATTTTGAATGTCTTCATCCAGTTAACTTCTGTACACATTTTGTCATTCCATTTCTTACAAAAATTTGCTTCTACATCATCCTTTACAAGAACATCATAATACAAGCTTTTTCCGCTCTTCACTGAGTATATCAGATGTAATGCTCTGGAGTAATTTGATTTGCAGTGTATCCAATGTTCGAAGGAAGGCTTTTATCCTTTTAATAACTGCAGCACAGCTTAGAAAATTAGTTCGAATATGGTATGTATTTATTGATGAAATCAGTAAATGACAGGAAACTTCCATCTTCAACGTATATTTGTTTTGCCTATGAAATTACTTAATGCTAAATAAAAGATTCTAATCAGATCAGTTAACAAAATTCCATTCTTTAACTTTTTTCACAGCCGTGCATTTCGACACTATATCAGTGGCATACGTTCGGCTGAAGTCACCTGTTGCGAAGCGAGCGGCTGTCTGAAAACTGAAAGAAAGTGACACGGTTAAAACACTAGCGTCAGATGCAATCGATTCCGCCATCTTGGCTCCCATCCGTTGTTGACAGTCGAACGCTTCTGTTTAACGACCAACAAAGGAAACTACTTTATTTGGGTGGTGGTGGGGGGACGGGGAGTAGGGAGGCAGGGTGTGTGTGTGTGTGGGGGGGGGTGAGGGGGTGTTAGGTAAGGATGGTTACTTCATATTTTTGGTATGTTCATGGAGACGCGTATCGTTGGAGACTTATGAACAAGGAAAACAAGTGCAAGTTTCGGCTAAGTGACGTGCAGTGTGGTTTGCAGCCAGTTTGGAATCGACATCTTCTTGTTGTCGGAGTATCACCGCGTGTGAGAATCACAATAAAAGATTGTGATATGCGATGCATAGAAACGGCCTAATTATCTCCGTTTGTACTCGAATAATGTAATCGTTGAGGTAGCGACATTGTTGTGTACTCATAAGCCAAATGATTTAAAAAGAAATAATGATAATGGTAAAAATAAAAATGTACATTTATTCAGCACTTATCCTGCGGCTCCTTGCATGTTTAACAACAATACATACATTAAGAACAAGACATATGAATACAATCAAAATGCCAAGACAAAAACGCACCAGAAACACTATTTTGATTACAGTGTAACATCACTCACGACTTAACAAACCTCTCCCACCTCACCCCGTAATAAAACAAAGGTAACGATACAAACTCGCTAGAAATACTATTTTGATTGCAGTGTAACATCACTCACGACCCCACACACATCTCGCACACAGCTTCACCCTCAGCCTCCTTTCCCTCCACACAAACAAATCGCACACACACACACACACACACACACACACACACACAAAGACAGTTTGAGGGGAGAATAATCCATAGTTTGAAATATTGTTTGGACATTCATGTTTGAGAATGGCGTTTTACACTTTTTTAAATTTTTTTTTTTACACGATATGATTATTCAAAAGCTTCATGGATGGGCTCCATTATTTTTAAACAGTAAATACTATGAAAAACGTTTCCAGCGAATGCACTGTATCTTTCGACATTATATTTTTTTTTAAATTAAATCCTCAAATGATGTTTCAGACTGGGTCAAACTTTATTCATGCTTATTCTGCATTTATGAATGTTACTCCAAAAGAATGATACAATCGACTATTTCTTTTGCTTTCGTGATATTGTTTCCCAGTAATATTGAGAAACTCTATGCTGTTCAGTTTTATCTGCCGACCCATTTTGAAAGACCCCTTTTACCGTTGAAAAATCACCCCTCTCATTGTCTTTCACACAGTCTGTGTGTGCATTTCTTCTTTCAACTGGTGTGCCTTGAAAAAAAAAGGGGGCAAATGTGTTTGAATTCTGTGGTCTTTTAAAACCCATGATGTCACGTACAAGATCCTTATTTTCAGTGAGAAATTTTGTCAACGGAAAACCAAGGAAAATAAACGCCAAACAGAACAACCTTCCATGTCAGAACGTAAAAGCCAACGTTAATATATTGTCTGCAGCGTGTGTATGTGTGCATCTGAGTGAGTGAGTTTGTTATTGAACATGTAAAATTCACGGGGCACTAAAAGTAATGCTTCTCGTTGACAGTCAATATCACACATGCACACTCATGCGCGAGGGCATGCACGTACACACACGCACGCACGCACACAACACAACACACACCACAAGCGCGAGCACGCATACTAATTTTGCACGCATACTAATTTTTCCGGTCAATAGCTGTACACTGAGAGCTTTTGGGACTGACGTTTAGTGTTTTCGCGGCACTAACTGTTGCATTACTCTTCCATTGATCAAACTTTTGCCTGCTTGTATTATCCAGTAGCGTTTTAACGAGCGCAGCGTCCGTTTTTCAGACTCGCAGTATCATTTTTAGAATACTGTTACATCTTTTTGATTTTACTAAATTGCATGTGCCATCCTAACACTGTTGTAATTATCATTCATGCTCCCTCCCCCCACCTCCTTCGTTCTTTTTGTACTTCTACCACAGCTACTACTACTACTACAACACCTCCTTTTTCTACATTCAGAGATTAACACTGAAACGAAACGGGTGGTCATTTGGGCAGGGTTCACATTCCCATGCAGTTTGTAGGTCAGATTTCCTCCCTCAAACCTGGTGTCAGGTCCTGGACAATAAATATTTGGTGACTGGTCCGCATCGTATCTTTGTGTGGAAACTGTTCGGGTGGCAAAGAGCTGAAGGGTTTTGCGTGTGGATGGTTTAAGTCAATGTTTCGTCGGTTAACAAGAGATAATGATGGGTTCGGGACGTTCGTTGATAGCCGTCTGGTGGCTGAGCTATGAGACGGATTGATGTGAGATTCTATGGCCGCAATCTCTGCACAGGCGCTGTGGTGTAGGTGGTTTAGATTCCGAGATTTAAAAAAAACCTTTGACCACTTTCAAAAGGATGATTTAGGAAAACATAATCGAGAACACAACTAGCTTAATCATAACGTTTGCATCAAAGTAAAATAATGGTTAACATAACTCCATCTGCATGAAATTATCCTGGATGCAGTATTGTAAGTCTAAATGAGTTTACTAAGTTTACGTAGTCTAAAGAGAACCCGTTTGCTCCAGAAAATACAAACTGATATACATATTGATCGGGCAAGAATCACTTTACGAATATCAGAACAAAATGAACACCCCAAAATAAAGTGAAATTCATCACCAAAAGTATTCATGCCACTTTTTAACAAATACTGGCAGTACGTCATTCATCCTTGACAAAGGTCTATAGACCGAAAATTTGGATACTACGTTTATGATTTTTTTTCCGATATGTGTGTGTGTGTGTGTGTGTTTCCAACAAAATGTGTTCTCTTAGAATTACATTTACACACCTTGTTTTAGTCGGTAAACAGATTATTACGTTTAAACATGATTTACGAGAATGCTTCTTGTGGGCAACTGACCAGTATATTTTCGTCTTGAATTCCTTTTCATAGTACTTCCCAAATATACATCTTATACTTAGTTCTGATTATTTCATCATTTTTTTTATTGCAATATTATCCTTCAAAGCTGCAATGACATTGTGACATAAATCTTTAAGCATATTATGATTCCCAAATACAGTGACATCATGTTTCAACTAAACTTTGGTGTATATTGGTGCAGGACCAGGCAGTATTCCGACAGAAGCACTGAAGGCTGACTTTTAAACCAATGTGGATGGCCCTGTGTGGTCGGCTGGACTATAAGTATAAGCGACAAGAACAAGGATGTTGTCTACTTACTCTTCAGTCAGTTCTTGGTGAACAAGTTCGCCCCCCCCCCCCCCCCCCCCCGTAGTTGGAAGAGGGTCATCTCATCAAGCTCCCGAAGAAAAGGTGACCTTAGCTCCTGCACAAACTACAGAGGGTATTGCTGCTGTCATCATGGCGAAGTGTTGGGACCTGTTGAACAGAATGAAGGACGCATCCCTGGCAAAGTGTTGGGACCTGTTGAACAGAATGAAGGACGCATCCCTGGCAAAGTGTTGGGACCTGTTGACCTGTTGAACAGAAAGAAGGACGCATCCCTGGCAAAGTGTTGGGACCTGTTGAGCAGAATGAAGGACACATCCCTGGCAAAGTGTTGGGACCTGTTGAACAGAATGAAGGACGCGTCCCTGGCAAAGTGTTGGGACCTGTTGAACAGAATGAAGGACGCATCCCTGGCAAAGTGTTGAGATCTATTGAACAGAATGAAGGACGTCGCTGATACCTAGCTACAGGATCAGCAAGCTGGCTTTCACAAGGACTGATGTTGCACTGACCAGATAGCAACGTTGCACATTATCTTGGAACAGTCGCTGGAGTGGCTTCAGTCACCGACATGTGTGACAGGACATTAAACAAAAAATCCTCGCTGGAGTGGGAATCTCGCCTCTACGTCAGCTTTATTGATTACGAGAAGGCATTTGACAATGTGGGCAGACAGGACCTCTCGAAGCGCCTGAGATAGTATAGTGTGCTGGAGGTAAGGAAAATAATCCAGATCTCATATGAAAGGATGACCTGCAGGATGGTTGATAGCTGGCAACTCACCGATGCCTTCCAAATGAAGCAATGAGTGGGGCAAGTGTGCTTACTCTCACCATTCCTGTTCATAGTCTCAAAAGACTATTATGAAGACTGCACAGCCCAGAAGTGAAATATCGTCCAGTAGACACGTTGGACACAACTTGATGATCTTGACTTTGCCGACGATCTGGCCCCACCCCCTCTCGCACCCATCAACAGATGCAGGAAAAGACCAGCACTGTCGCGGAAACCTCAGCTCACCTGAACCTCCACATCCACAAAGGGAAGAGCAGGGTCCTCAGTGTGAACGCTGCACACTACACACTTAAGGCTGGAAGGCGAGGTGCTAGAAAAGCTGGAGAGTTTAATTTACCTTGGCTGCATCGTCATCACGCAGGGTGGAAAAGATACTGTCATAGGAACTTGGCAAGGCGAGGGCGGCTTTACATCAGCTGTCAAAAATATCTGGGGATCAGAGATCTCACAATCAACATCAAAATCCAGATCTTCAGCAACATAGTGGAGCCTGGCCTGCTCTGTGAAGCAGAGGCCTGGAGAACCACTGTCACTGCCGTGAAGATGATCCAAACTTTGAACGCCTGCATCAGAAGGATTCTTTGGATTTGCTGACCAGAGAAAGTTAAATGGAAAAAAAAAAACTATGGGAGCGAACAAGACAGTAGCCTGAAGATAGTCTACAAAGACTCTGAAGAAGGCCACACGCTCCACACGCCAACATCCAGCACGAGGCAAACCACCACCTGGAACCCGCAGGGAAGTAGGAAAAGAGGGCGTCTGAGAAATCCGTGGCGCCGTGACCTGGAGGCAGACATGAAGAGGACAGGCCACACAATGGGACAGCTGGAACGACTGGCACAGTACCGGGATGCCTGGAGAACACTTGATGGCGGACCGTGTCCAAAGCGGGACAACAGACGGCGATGAGGTAAGTGACTGCAATGTTTTTCTTGATAATGAATGTAGTGTTGTACTGTTCACAAAAGCTCGACTCCAGCCGCATGATGATTTTGTGTGTGTGTGTGTGTGTGTTGTAATAATTGCAGAATAGGTCAGCATGGTCGTACGTTCATTCATTTCCTAAATTCGTTTCTAATGGGGAAAATTCAAACTATTTCAAGTTACCAAAAGATGCTTTCATTCGATGATACCAAACCTCTTCGACGAACGTTCACGCGAGGTTTAGAAGAACATTACAACTGCCTGTGTCCAGCTTCGTCATGTCTGATTACCTGTTTCCGTGCATTCCAGTGTGTGGAAATCAAGTGTAGTTCGATTGAGAAGCACTTGAATCATCTCCGTATTTCCCCTGGCCATGTACTTGTCGGAAGCGACACATTTCTTGTTGCGCTACTAACGCCACAACGTTAGATATAACTGTAATTTCACAGAAATTTTCTTTTCGTGGGAGTACGCACCACATTAAACATACATAGCGCAGTTACTTCCAGGACATCCCCATTCATTAAAATATGCATCGCAATAAAATAATGAACTTGCTCCAGACTGTAGATACATAATATTGATATGAGAAAGACAATGTGCCCCGAAGAATAATTTTCGGGTTGGAGCATCGAGATATCTAAGTTTATTGAGTAAGAACAGATTGTGAGCTAACTGTTTGCAGACATGGTTAATATGAGCTTGCCAGTTTAGTTCTTGATCAATTATTACCCCAAGAACACGGTGCTCACAAACTTGCTCAAATGCGTTCTTGTTTACCTCCAGTTTTAAAGTGAGAGACTTACGTTGGTGTTTCTGTCTGGATGTCAGTGCCATAGTTTTTGTCTTATGTGGGTTAAGTTCCACGTGATTCTGGTAACACCAGTCTGAGATGTCATTTATTCCCTGTTGTAGCGATGATTGTACAAGATCGATGTTGGCGTCACTACAATGAAGAGAACTGTCATCGGCGAACAGGTCGTAGATGACGTTGCCAGGTGATATGTTCATCGGCAAGTCGTTTATATAGATGCGAAAGAGAAGAGGTCCAAGAACAGAGCCTTGCGGTACACCACGATCTACAGAGAGAGAGAGCGAGCGAGGGGGAGAGAGAGAGAGAGTTGAAACTCCCTCACTGGCAATAGCCTTTAGTTGCTTTTTTATGCTAAAAGGGGGTGGGGGGCTAACAATAGATGCATAAACAATGCACAAAGCTCAATACAAAATACAATGAAAAAGTACATTTGTTACGCACACATTCCAGAACAGTATGATAAATTCCTCTTCGTGCTTCAATAAACTTCCCATTGCAACTGATTTTCTTAAGATATCCCACAGTATATTTCTGTTGAAAGAGTTGAATACCTTATTAACATCAACAAAAGCGACGTAGAATTTAGAGTTCCTAGAAAGTAAAGAATAAGAAATATATGTTTAGCTGTACTGTATCCCCTTCTAAACCCTGCTCTTCAATGTCTTTTTTCCTCCCTCTGCCCATTTCGTAAATTATTCAAGATACCAGTATTCCTTTTACTCAAAACACTTGACTTCCATCTAGGATTATTTTGGTCACCCTTTTCGTTTTAAGATGCAATAATAGATTTTGACCACTCGGTTGGAAATATCCCACTCTGAAACAGATTATTGAAGACAACAAAGTGTGATTACTGTACTGTTTGTATTTTCAGCATTTCATATTTCTTTGATTATTCCACCAGGACGAGAGGGACAGGTGGACATGCATATTTAATGAGTGAATAAATTTGATTTCCATAGGGTAGCGGGGTAAACATTGTTCTTCACCAGCCCGCGAAAGAAATATGAGTAGTACGATAAGAAACATTAATACACAATTTACATATCATGTCGTTGGCGTGCGCGAGGAGGAGAGAGGGTGAGAGGAAAGAAGAGAGAGAGAGGGAGGGAGAGAGGAAGGAAAATCTCTCTCTCTCTCTCTCTCTCTCTCTCTCTCTCTCTCGCACTCGCGCTTACACTAACATCACATAGTGAAAACGACGTTGACTGAAGAACGAACGAACGAACGAAAACCACCACCAACATCGCCACCACCACCATCACCATTACCACCACTTACAGAGGGTAAATATCAAAACCATACCACACAAACCATTTACATTAAAAGCAAACGTGTACTTACTTGTATGAGGGGACCTTGAGGTGACACAACCAGCGGTAAATGTCTTGTCAGCGATTGTGAAGGCCTCGGAGACTGCAGGCAGGATACTCATTCAGCGACCTCCCAGTGCCCAATATATAGGCCGATCTCGCATCGTACCTACCCACGCGCGAGGCGATTGGTCGATGAAAAGTCAATGCAGTCAACAATCAACCATTTCCTTTTCCTCGCGCTGTGTCAGCATAATCACAAACCAGCTGCTCGTGATTCTGAAGGCACGTGATGCAGATATAATTGAAAAAAAAAAAAGTGCAACGACATGACATTATAATTTCTGCACTGTTGTGCAAAGGCTTACACAAATGGGTATTTGCAATACTTTATCTTCTACCGCGCTTTGTACTAAACGAAGACACTTGTTGTTTGAGGTTCTGACTGACTCTTGATTGACACTGAAGGGAAAACTGGTGATGCAGATGGCAGTGGAGGCAGCGTTTTGGTGAATCCTCATTTCTCTCTCTCTCTCTCTCTCTCTCTCTCTCTCTCTCTCTCTCTCTCTCATCGAGACTTGCATAAGCAACAAGAACTAGACTTATGTATGCACCGAAGCGAAGAAATTTCGCTGAGGTAAAAATCTACCAGGCGAACTTTAACGTTACCATGATGTATCACGCGATGAAAGAATGTGTCCTGAACACAATAGTTTCTGGAGATTAATTAATTTCATTAATATCACTAATATCCTTAGTTCCCGTTTACTTTCTTCGATCCAAGTCGTGCCTATTTAGTAGACTGGTGTAGTCATTTGTAGACCGATTCCTCGAAACTGGAGTAAACGTAAACTTTCCATTAAAAAAAAAAAAAAGCCGGCATGTTTGTCAGTAAAACAATAATTTTGAAAATGAAATAATGTAATCTTCAGTCCAGCCCGTGGTACTGCATTAACATGTTATACAAATATCGGAGATGGTTTTATCATTTATGTTTTCTGAGTCTTTTTGTTGTTGTTGTTGTTTACATTGTATACTGTTGAACTGGAAAAAAAAAAAGGGGGGGGGGGGGGAAGAAAAATCAACATTAATTTTCCACTCTCTGACCTGATCGGTATGGGGATTTTCCAGGATATTGGTCAATCAGTATCAGTAGCTCAAGGAGGCGTCAATGCGTTCGGACAAATCCATTACGCTACACCACATCTGCCAAGCAGATGCCTGACCAGCAGCGTAACCCAACGCGCAAAGTCCGGCCTTGAGGAAAAACAACAACAAACAAAAAAACACAAAACATACACACAAATTAAAAAAAAAAAAAAAAAAAAAAAAAAAAAAGAAATAAGTAAATAAATAGATAAATACATAAAAAGAACTACTACTACTAATAATAATATTTATAAAGTGCAAAAACGTGATGGAGTCAACTGTAAGCGTACAAATAAATAAATAAATAAATAAATTAAAAAAATAATTATATATATATATATATATATTTTAAAGGTCAAACCGCTGTGAGTGAGTTGTCATCATGTTGACTGCACAGGCGAAATACGTTGTGTTGCGAATGCGGTACGTACCTGAAATATCGACTTGGTAATTTCCTTACTCGCCGCCTTGCTTTTTTTTTTTTTTTTGTTGTTGTTGTTGTTTGTTTGGTGTGTTTTTTCTTTTGTTTGTTTTTGCAAATTTACTTGAAAACGGCTGCCCGCTGTGCTCACCATAGAGATGGAAAACATGAAGATAAAATGGATTATTCTTCTTCGTTCGTGGGCTGCAACTACCACGTTCACTTATATGTACACGAGTGGGTTTTTACGTGTATGACCGTTTTTACTCCGCCATGTAGGCAGCCATCCTCCGTTTTCGGAGGTAACAGATTCAGTTGGTTGAGACTGGGACGCCAAAATCAAACATGGTGGCGTTAATCAAGCGAGGCTAAATTAAAGGGAATTGCTACACTCCTTTCCGGCTAGCCAGAGACTCAGATAGCCAACTGCAGACTGGAACAGACTTCCAGCTACTACTGCCTCCACTACTGCAGACCGGGTTCCGCTATGAAATGCCGAGGACAGCTGCATGCCCGGGGTCGCTTCTTCTATCTCTGACACCTTGAAAAAATCACCCCCTGTCTTCCTCCTGAACTGAGCAATATTGCACACACACACACACACACACACACACACAGAGGGCGAGCGGAGGATGTCCATACGTTCGAAACGAAAGATAATGTTGAATCAATCTTGAAGTCATAGTTCAATTTCATTGTCTTGTCTTTCCTTGTACACTAGCATTCGAGTAGTTGGTGAGTTTTATTCATTTATTTTATTTGTTTTTTTTTGTTTTGTTTTTTTTCATTTGTTTTTTATCTATTTTTATTCATTCATTTATTTATTTATTTATTCATTTATCAATTTTTTTTGTTTTGTTTTGTTATTTTATTTTATTTTATTTTATTTTTTAAATTTATTTATTTATTAATTCATTTACCTTTTCTGTCAAGGCTTAACTAAGCGCGTTGGGTTACGCTGCTGGTCAGGCATCTGTTTGGCCGATGTGGTGGAGTGTATATGGATTTGTCCGAACGCAGTGACGCCTCCTTGAGCTACTGATACTGATACTGGTGAGAGTTGCAGTGGACATGTGATTTTCTCTCTGGTTTGCTTCATTTACCATGTTCACAGTCCGTCTCCCGTGAGTGTGGTTTTCGGCAGTGTTTTCCTGCTTAAAAAAAAAAAAAAAAAAAAAAAAAAAAATATATATATATATATATATATATTTTACCTTAATGGTAGTAAGATTTTGTGGATAGTGCCTAGGTTAGGGTTTCTCAGCAGGATTCGGCATCATGCTAGGGGTCTCTGAACGGTCCCTGGCTGGCCGGGTCACCTTCATCGTAATTGTTCTCCTTCTGTAGCCTACGTTTTAAGTTGGCGTTGTCGGCAACTATTATTTCGTTCATTGGCTTTCGAGAAGTCGGTGTGAAGATTATAATACTCGTGTGGTACGTTTGCCTCAGCTTGTCCGATTCCCCCCTCCTGACAGTCTGTCTTCGGCGAGCATGGTTATTTGCACACTCGCACGAGCACACACACTAAACACACGCACAAGCGCACGCAAGCGAGCGAGCGCATGCATGCATGCACACAAATTATCAATCTGTAAAAGAAATAAATCATTGTCAGTAACATTTCTGCAAAAGCTCTGTCAGTTTTACCAGTGGTAAAATGCATTTTTTTCAGTCGTGATTATTTACCAATCATTTGTGAAGTGTTTGTTGAAAAGTTTCAAGTGAACAGGCATTCACCACCACATCCACCCCCTTCCCCCGGGGAAAAAAAAACCCCAAAAAAAACAAAAACAAAACAAAAAAACAACAATCAACAACATCGACAGGGTCATGGTTAAGGTTCCCTGCAGGATTCGGCATCATGCTGGGGGCTTCTGGACACTCCCTGGCTGGCCGGGTCACGTAGTTTCTATTGTATTTTTCATTCTGTACGAAAAATGGGTCATTCTTACGTTCCCCTAGGTTTGTGATCACCCAGGTCTATGCTCCCCTGAATTTATTTTTTTGTCAGGTGTAATTTGGTTTTGTGGGATTTTTTTTTTTCACATCAGTCTGGGGGTGTTGCTGGAGGTCGACTTAATTCGTAATTGTTTTTCTTTTTCTGTGAAACTGCATGTTTGTTGCATATGTTATGCATATGAGTGTGTATGTGTGAATGTGTGTCTGCATTTTTTACATTTATCTGCTTATTTATCATCATCTTTTTTTATATTTATTTATTTATATATTTATTTATTTTTTTGTGCGCTGACAGTTGACCTCATCAAGTTTTTGCACCTTATAGATATTATCATTATTAGTAGTAGTTTCTTTTATGTATTTATCAATTATTTATTTATTTACTTATTTTATTAATTTTTTAATTTTGTTTTGTTACTTTATTTTCTATTTTTTTTTAACTTATTTATTTATTTATTTATTTTATCTTCTTTTTTTTTCTTCTTTCTCAAGGCCTGACTAAGCGCGTTGGGTTACGCTGCTGGTCAGGCATCTGCTTGGCAGATGTGGTGTAGCGTATATGGATTTGTCCGAACGCAGTGACGCCTCCTTGAGCTACTGGTAGTGATACTGATACTGCACGTTTTAAGTTGGCCTTTTCGTTATCTGTTACGCTTTACTTTGGCATTCAAGTAGTCAGTGCGTAAATTGAAAGACTTGTGTGGTTCGTTGCCCCTCGGCTTCTCCGGTTCCTGCCTTCACTGTACATTGGCACTCAGTGCGGGTATAACAATAATCAGTTGTATGGTTTTGGGGCCCTCGTCTTGTCCGAGTCCCACCACCTTGCAGTCTGCCTATGGGAACACACACACACACACACACACACACACACACACACACACACACACACACACACACGTGCACGCACATGTACACACACACACACACACACACACACACACACACACACACACATAATTATATATATATATATATATATATATATATATATAACTCAGGAAACGTATGTTGAATCAGTCATGTTGCTCATTTCAGGTAACTTGAAATTCAAGTGGTCTGTCAGAGTTGCGGCAGACACATGGTTGGTTTCTCTTTGGCTTGCCTTGTTTGCCGTGTCCGCAGTCCGCAACTGATGAGCGTGCTTTCCGGCGATGTTTTCTTCTCTTTTTGTTTTTCCACATCAGTGGCAGCGAGATTTGGTTGATAGTGTCTGGGGTTAGCGTGGAGGAATTTTTGTTTAATGTCCCGTCACACATATCAGTGATTGAAGACATTTTGTTAAAGTATTTATGAATGCATTTGAGTATTATCGGTTAGAAGGGGTGGGAGATGTGAATGAATGGAGGGTTGGGGGAAACTGGGCAAACGAGGGTGAAATGTGGGTAAAATTTGAAAAAAAAAAAGAAAAAAAAATTCTAAATACAATTAGAGGAAATTACTTAAAGGACTTCGTAAAAGAAGTCGTTAAACTGACAAGCGAAACAACTGATAATGAATGCAAAAAGTCAAAAACATCAACGTTCTCAGTCACTTGTGAAGATACACTTTCGTGTACATAAGGCTTCATCAAGCTACAGTGAAAAATTATATGCTTAATTGTCAGGTTACTAAAGCATATGCACTTGACATTAGAACAATACTTGGTCCGTAATGAATTTGATAATAGTCTGAGAGCTAAACTCAGAATTGGTCTGCGAATCGGACCAAAGTCTGAGAGAGTCAACTGACGAGGTTTTAGACTTGAACTCAAGCGTGTTTCCCTGCAGGATTCGGCATCATGGTAGGGGCCGCGGAACGGTCCGTGGCTGGCCGGGTCACATAATTCATGATATTCATGATTACAATATTCTTCAGCTCTGTTGGTCTTTTCAGCAGTATTTTGGTTGTTCATTGGCTTTCGTGTAGTCGGTGCGAAAAGTGCAATGCTTGGGTAGTTCGTTTATCCTCGGCGTGTCCGATCCCTGCCTTCTTACAGTCTGGCCGTTCTATCGATTGTGTTCTTTTTTTTCTAATTCAATTAGCGTGTACGAATCATTTGTGAAGTGTTAGTCAAACGTCCCAAGCGAACATGCACCATCAGAGATAACACCCTGAGCGACACTCCGTGTCCCCTGGGTCGGTGGAGCACTTATGGCGTCTCCTCTCCACCCCGTTCCTCCAATTACTCCACCACCACCACCACCACCTCCCCTCCCCAACAAAAAGTTTGATAGGGTCATGGTTAAGGTTTTCCTGCAGGTTTCGGCATCATGCTAGGGGCCGTTGAACGGTCCCTGGCTGGCCGGGTCACAGTAGTTTATATTGTTTTTGTTTCCGGCACGAGTCATCCTTTATGTTCCATTGGGTCTCTGATCGCCCAGGCCACTGCTGTATGACTGTCAGGTCTGATTCGGTTTTCTTGGTCTTTTTTTCCCCCCAGGTCTGCGTAGGTGTCATGCTAGGACATGTGTGTGTTTGTGTGTGTTTAAACGATTCAAAACGCACTTTTCTTGAACAATAGGCTAGCATCCCCCGCAGCCCCAGACCTCCCTCCTCCCTAATCGGCCACAAGAGAGGTTAAATTTCAAAGAAAACTCGCTGGTCATGCCTTGAGAGAAAAAAAAAGGAGAGAGAAAAAAGAAGAAAAACACGTAAATGCATGAAAAGAAAGATATTGAATACGAATGATTGAAATTATGAAAATTAGCCACGCTCAGCTTTTGTATACTCACACAAGCGTGTAATTGCACGCGCGCACACCCACTCACATACCCACCCCCACACACACCCACACACACGTGTGTGTGTGTGTGTGCAATGTATATATTAAGTATTCAGTCAATGGCAGCATATATTTGGTATTTTGCGTATGTTTGTGTAGTGGTGTCATGGACGTCCGAAAGCTCGAGACCCAATCTTAACGTTGGGTATCTAGAAAGTTAAGGAAGAGACGATTCAAGTAGTTCAGTGGTGAACTAAGTACGCTTCTGCCTTTTTGTGCAATGATAGATTGAAGTTGTTCTGAGGTAGAGGAAAACACACACACGCGCGCGCGCGCACATACACGCACGAGGGGGAGGGGGGGGGGGCAATGTCAATACACTCAAAACTCGGGAAACGTTTGTTGAATCATTTCTGTAGCTCGAAGCTCAATTGATTTCATTGTCTTGTGTGATCCAGAGCTGGTCTGCAATAGAAAGAAATGTGTCAGATTTGGCGCATTGCAATGTTGTGAAAGTATTTAATTGTTCAGTGGAATTCAAGTAGTCTGAACTGTGGTAGATACGTGATTGGTTTCTCTTTGGCTTGTCTTGATAACCATGTTGACAGTCCGTCTCCTGTGAGTATGGTTCCCGGCGATGATTTCCTTTTCTTTTATATCAATGACAGCGAGATTTGGTGGATAGTGCCAGAGGTTAGGGATTCCCTGCAGGATTCGGCATCATGTTAGGGGGTCGCTGAATGGTCCCTGGCTGGCCGGATCACCTTAATTATAATTGGTTTCCTTCTGCACGTTTTAAATTAGCATTGTCGGTAACTGTTTCTTCGTTTACTGGTTTTGAGTGGTCGGCACGAAAATTACAATACTTGTTTGGAGCGTTTATCTCAGGCTTGTCTGATTCCCTCCTCTTTACAGTCTGACTCTGGCGAGCTTGGTTCCTGGGAGTGTTTGCATACTCGTACAAAGACACACACACACACACACACACACACACACACACACACACACACACACACACACACAAACGCACAAACGCACGCACGCAAGCGCATGCGTGCATGTACACGCATGCACACAAACTATCTAGCATTAAAAGAAAACATATCTCCAATTGTCAGCAGCAGTTTTTTTTAAAGCTGTAGCAGTTGTGTTTTTTTTTTTTGTTTTTTTTTTATCGGTGGTAAGTTGTATTTCTTTCAAATGGACCTCCATAGCAACATCGTCATCGTCATCGTCATCCTTATCCTCCTTCATCATCACCAATATAAACAAAACAGTCTCAAAGTCTGTGGCCTTTCATGCCCAACTCTCATGGTGACCTCAGTTTCGATACCCCTCTACTTCCGTGCTTGGGGTGAGTCCTGCCAATGTTGTCAGTGTCGGCAGATATATGTTGGGGGGGGGGGGGGGGGGGGGGGCTGTTGTTTGAGGGACGTGGTGGCGGTCTCCACTCTGGGAGGGACGCTCACTCAGTCTGGCTCCGCGACTAAGCCATTATTGTCGTTAGTAGGGGGCTTAGTAGGTGGTGTCCTAAGTACGTTAAATCAGAACAGGCACCACTGAACACCACCGAAGTGACTCAGAAGCAGTGCAGGGTCTTCTCTGGTGTGTGGCCTCCTGGCGAACTAACATCGATGGCTCCCTGTGGATTGCCGACGCTGGAACTGCGACGGATGAACCCGGGTGTGGCTGTGTATGGGGGAATGTAAATGAGCGGCGTGGGAGTAATGCCACTGAAACGGTGCAGATGATGGGGCAGCAAAAAAAAAAAAAAAAAAAGAAAAGTTGTATTTCTTTCAGTCGTAATCATTTACCGATCATTTTATGAAGTGTTATTTGAAAAGTAACAAGTGAACATGCATCCACCACCACATCTACCACCACCCCCACCCCCCAAAAAAAACCAAAAAAAACGAAACAAAAACAAACACAAAAAACAACAACAACAAAAACAAAAAACATACAAAAAACCCAAAACAAACCCAAAACAACAAACACACATACACACACACAAAAACAACCCACACCTACTTTGATAGGGTCATGGTTAAGGTTCCCTGCAGGATTCGGCATCATGCTAGCGGCCGCTGAACGGTCCCTGGCTGGCCGGTTCACGTGTGTGTTCTTCCTGCACGGAAAAAGGTCATAGTTAAGTTCCTCGAGGTCTGTGATCACCCAGGTCTATGCTCCCCTGAATTCATTTCTTGTCAGGTCTTAATTAGGTTTTCTATTTGTTTTTGTTTTTTTCAGGTTATGGTAGGGGGCCGCTGATCGGTGACATAATTCATAATTGTTTTTCTTCTGCACGTTTTGATTTAGTTGTTTTTTTCTCGGCAGCTGTGTGTCGCTTTACTTTGGCATTCGGGTAGTCGGTGCGAAATTTACAGTACTTGTGTGGTTCTTTGACCCGCAGCTTGTCTGATTCCCTGCTTCTTACAGTCTGTCTCTGGTGAGCCATTGTTCCTGGGTGTGTACACACACACACACACGCGCGCGCGCGCGCGCACACGCACACACACGCGCGCTCGCATACGCACATATCCGCGCGCACACACACACAAACAACACACACGCACGCACGCATTCACACACACACACACACACACACACACACACACACACACACACACACACACACACACACACACGCACACACGCGCACACGCGCACACGCGCACACGCACGCGCGCGCGCGCGCATATATATATATATATATATATTTTTTTTTTTTTTTTTTTTTTTTTTCCCCAGTCAGTGACAGCATAGATCTCGTGTCTTGCATACGTCAGTGCAGTGGAGGTGGGCGTCCGAAAGACCGAGACCCAGTTTGTATTTGTATTTCTTTTTTTTTTCTTCTTTTTTTCCAAGTTAGCCACAGAAAGCGTGTGTTATACAAAGTACAAACATAGCCAGAAAGTTAAGGCGGAGACGACTCGTGTAGTTCATCGACGAATCAAGCACGCTTCTGCCTGCATGTGCAATGATTGTTCGAGGTAGTTCTGAAGTAGAGGAAAACACACAAGTACGCACGTACGCACGCCGTATAAAAAAAAAAATGTATACACACAAAAATAGTATGATAATAAAATACTCAGTAGCCCTTGCTTCACACACACATGTAAAACACACACACACACACACGTGTACACGTGCGCGCGCGCGTGTGTGTGTGAAACAAGGGCTAGTGAGTATATTATTATACCGAGCCGTGTATGGGCCGAGAGTCAGAGGATCAACCCCTGTCCGAGCCTTGGACCAGACTACCCTCCTGACAGACAAGAAAGACATCCTTGCCCGCTGGGCAGAGCACTTCAACACCCTCCTCAACAGGGACTGGTCCGTATCTGACGAGGTAATTGCAGCCCTCCCAGAGCTACCAGTCAGTGACTCGTTAGCTGCCCCTCCCACCAAGGCCGAGACCCGGAAGGCCCTGAAGCTGACAACGTCAGTTAAAGCACCAGGAGCAGATGGAATCCAGGCAGACATCTACAAGTATTGAGGCGGGGTGCTGACAGACAAGCTGACCGCCCTGTTCCTGTCTATCTGGGAGAGAGGGGAGGCCCCCCAGGATTTCAGGGATGCTTCAATTGTCCACATTTACAAACGGAAGGGAGACAAAACATCCTGCGATAACCACCATGGAATCTCTTTCCTCTGCATCGCTGGCAAGGTCTTTGCCCGCATCATACTGAACAGACTGGTCGACCATGTCTCCAACACAGTCATCCCTGAAGCACAGTGCGGCTTCCGCTCAGGCAGAGGAACATGTAACATGGTGTTTGCTGTACGCCATATGCAAGAGAAGTGCCGTGAGCAGAACAAGGAGCTCCACATGGTCTTTGTAGTCCTAAGGCCTTCGACACGGTGAACCACTGTGGTCTGTGGAAGATCCTCCTAAAGCTCGGCTGCCCAGAGAGCATAATCCAGCTGATTGCGTCATTCCACGATGGCATGCAGGCGAGAGTACAGGAAAATAATGACATGTCGGATCCGTTCCCTGTGGTAAATGGAGTGAAGCAGGGCTGCGTCCTGGACCCACACTGTTCTCCATTCTCTTCTCTGCCATGCTGATTGACGCCTTCCAAGACTGTGACCGGGGCATCTACATTCAGTTTCGCACAGATGGCAAACTTTTCAACTTGCGGCGACTCCACTCTAGGTCCAGGGTGTTTGATGCACTGTTGAGAGAGTTCCTCTTAGCTGATGACTGCGCGCTTGCTGCACACACCCATGAAGACATGCAGTTCTTTATTGACAGGTTCTCAACCTCCTGCAGGCGCTTTGGACTCACCATCAGCCTCAGCAAGACCGAGTCCATGTACCAACCAGCTAGCTCACAGAACGCCAGTGCCTCAAAATGAAAACGCTGACCACCTTGTTGTACTGCTGTGAAACATGGACGACGTATCGCCGTCACATTCAACAACTTGAGCAGTTTCACCAGAGATGCCTGCGAAAGATCCTCGACATAAAGTGGCAAGACGGGGTCTCCAACCTCCAGGTGCTAGAGAGGAGCGGCCTGTCCAGCATCGAAAGCCTGCTGATCCAGTGCCAGCTACGCTGGACAGGACACGTTGTCCGCATGACAGACAGCAGGATCCCGAAGATGCTCTTGTATGGCCAGCTGAAGGAAGGCCACCGCAAACTTGGAAGACCCCGCAAGTGCTTCAATGACACCTTGAAGACAAACCTCAAAGCCTGTGACATAGACATCGCTTCCTGGGAAACAGAGGTCCTTGACCGCTGTCGCTGGAGGATGCTGTGCTCTAGTGGCATAAAGACGTTTGAAAACAAGAGAACGCTGGCCATTAAGGAGAAATGTGAGCGAAAGAAGCAGGGCTCAACTTCCGGAGACGTTTTCCCTTGCAACACCTGTGGGAAGTGCTGCGCATCCAGAATCGGCCTCTTCTCCCAAATGAGAACACACACCGACAGATAAGCCTGCCTGTCTACTCATCCGTCGGTCCGACGGGAGACTCCGTCATATATATATATAGTACGATAACAAAATACTCAGTAGCCCTTGCATCACACATACATGTAAAAAACACACACACACATATATATATAATGTTCGTGCAAGACTACACAACGCCGACCTAATTTCATATACACACATTCCATCGTAACTTAAATATGTCGTGCTCTATGGCAATAATTGACCACTACCACTCTTCTTTAACACAATTGTCTTCGTAACATGAAGCTGGATTTGTAATGTTTTTTACTGGATTAGGTACACATAACATGTGGTTGTGTCTGTGATTATTAGTTTTAAGCATGGTGTGTAAGCTTTTTCGGGGAACACTTCGAAATATAACATTGTAATTGCAAACTGTCTTCCCGAAAAAGTCTGGAGGGGGAAATATAATAAACATTTGATTGGTCATAGTACATAGGAGTCAGTGAGTGACCTCGAATTCAACAGCTAATTTTAATGCTATTTTATATGCCTGGTGAGTAAAGTTTGTGTTCGGGTTCCTACAGTTGCTTTTTCCCCCAAAATGTGGACGCAAGAGAGATCTTTGTTGATAAAGACCCCCAGAATTTTATATAGGTCTGTCTGTCTGTCTGCCTGACTCTGTCTCTGTCTCTCTGTCCCTGTCTCTGTCTCTGTCTATCTCTCTCTCCGAGTTGAATTATGATTTGATAAGTGTTTCTAAAACTGTTTAACGTCCAAGTTCAGCCAGTAGCTAGCTAAGTGTGGGGCCGCAACGCGGAGTTTAGACAAAGCTGCAATGTACATAGGGAAAAAAATCCCACACCCATCTACTTGCAATCTTAAGAAATGCTGAGAAGTAGCAACGTCAAATCAAAACAGATTATGTCTATGAAGGAACCGTTCGTTGCCGTATTTGCATAAATTCACCCTTGCAGAGCATTGGAGATTGGTTAGATTTTCGTAATGCGTTGACGATTTAAACGTTCTGTAGATTTTCTCTCTCACTGATATGGGTATGCTCATATATCGTTCCGGTTTAGCCATCTGTTACCAATCCATATTTTATGTGGTTTCTTTCTAAAACGATTTAGCTTACATTTTCAGCATCCTGATCCACCCACTCAAAACCAAGCTTATTATGAACTTAAAACTCCCTGGCATAGAAACCCACGATTTTTTTTTTTACCGTGTGATTCTACGTTAGATAATGTTTTATACGCTTTAAATGCCAGTCATTCTTCACCCACACGTATTATCTTTAGAACCAATGTCTAACGCACTGTTGAATCGCATGCTAATAGGATGACTCATGCACACAACCACACCCGCTGGCAGTGGCCTGTTCAAGCAATAACACACAAAAAATTTTTTTTCTTTTTTTGGGAGGGGGGCGGGGGCAGTGAAGAAGGCATGAGAAGCACTAAAAAAAAAAAAAAATAAGAAGAAAAAAGAAAAGAACAAAGAAATCTTGGTGCTCCATGACGTACATGTAACTCAGGCCACAAACAACAACAAAAAAACACACGGATAGAAAAGCACAGCATAAGCAAGATTTGACAATCTGCAAAACCATGTGAATTCATAATTTAACACGATCCCCTGCAGAACGGGTCATGGTCTATGTTCTGGATAAACTTTTCGAGTGCGAGATCTTAGTTTGTTCGGGTGTGTGCATGTGTTTCTGGGTGGGCGGGGGGATTATTTGTGACATTTAAAGATGTGAGTGATGGATGATATGGATACTTTTATGGCGCCAAACCTCGATTGGAGACAAGCTGAGAGCGCTTTTACAAACACGGGGTCATTAGCACAACAGGCTGCCAACCTGGGAAGATACAATCATTTTTGTCATTTTTGACTGACTTGTGTAAACAAAGTGTCTATGTTATAATCCGGGGTTAGGTTGTGTGTGTGTGTGTGTGTGTGTGTGTGTGTGTTTTCTGTGTGTCCGTGGTAAACTTTAACATTGCCATTTTCTCTAGAAATACTTTGTCTGCCAATACCAAATTTGTCTTAAACATAGTAGGAAAAAATCTTCACAGTCATACCAATAATAGGTTGTAAATCTCCCGAATTTAGCCGTATTTCCGAATCATTAACAGTTTATTTCGTTGATGTTCGTTCCGCATTCCGAAAACCGCTGTTACCCCTTTGCAGCTTCCCAGTTGTCTGGTGAATACACCATGACATCGTTTTTCTTGTTCGCAATTAAAAGCAAAGAAATGCATATTCTGGACAGAACACATACAGTGACACTAACTACATTAATGACGTGTTTACTGCATATGAATATTCTAAAGTGGACATGGAATTAACTAGAATGAACAGAAAAGAAAATTTGAATCGACCGTTTTTACTGCGTCGTCTGCACGGCACTGGTCAGTGCAGATCTTGACAAAACATGTTGCAAAGCCTGACGCGATGGTAACGTCTCCTTTACCGCCGAGTTAAAAGGATTTATGAAATAATCATCGACGTGTTTTCTGCATGTGAATGTTTTGAAGTGGATACTGAATTAACTAGAATGAACAAAACAAAACAAAAAAGTAAATAAAAAAGAAAGAAAAAGAAAAAAAATGAATGGAAGGTGTCGTTTCTCAGTGAGTGGAAAGACAAAGCTTGTCGATCACGGATCTCTACAGATCTAGAAAAACAGACACATATTGCAGTGTTTTTGAGGCAATGGGAACGTCTCCTTTACCTCGGACATGGAAGATTTTTTTTTTTTTAATGCCCGAGATATACCAAAATAACATGATTTAAACCGCGTGATGACTTCGATTGCCGCTTCGATTGCCACTGTCGATTTATTCCGCTAAAACAACGTGCTCAAATAATAATTTCTGAACGTCAATATTGAACCCGCGGAAGCGCAGTGGGTAACACCACTCATTCTCGATCCAAACATCCGTGGTTCGAATCTGCATTGAAGCCTTTTTTTTCTTTCTTTTTTTCGCGAAGCTGTATATAATAATGACGAATAGAGTGAATAGAGTACACGTTTCAACAAACTAATTTTTGATTTGTTTAGGTTGTTTTTTTTGTTTTTTGTTTGTTTTTCTTTAAGTGTGTATCACAAGTGAGTCTTGAAGGCGTTGCCTTCCTTCTGGGGATGCCGGGGGTCTTTCAGTATTATAGCATCCCCGCCTTCTGGAAATTTTGTGCAAGAAATGCCCTCTTTTCTGTCACTCTCTTTGTTTCTGCCTTTTTTTTTCTTTCTTCACTGTTGTCTCCTTTTTCTGACTTCCCAGTCCATTCGCCTTTCTTTTTTCAAGCAAGCTTTAACACGTTTTTCTCTTTTCTGCAGTCTGTAATGTACTATCTGTGCTGTTTTGCTCGGGCGATTAGGAAGTGAGATGTAAACACTGGGATGGGCAATAGCTGCCCATTCTGCAGTGTTATTTGGCTATATGTATTTTTTTGTTTGGCTTTGAAGTATTGTTGTTGTTTTTTCTTTTCCTTTTTTACGATTTTTTTGTAATCTGGGGATGAAGAATTAAGCGGAAGGGCTGGCGTCCTCAGCATGGCCTAGTCTTATTTGCCATAGGGATCGAAATGGTTGGGATACTGTGTCATGAACTATTTTGTGAGTTTGTCTTAGTGGTTTAAAAAAAAAAAAAAAATTTATTTATTTTTTATAGATGCGACAGTTTTGTATTGACGCGGTTGAGCATTTGAGTGTTGAGCATTTGAGTGTCTTGACAGTCCTGATATGGCCTTGTGTGGTTGGCTGGACTGTAAGTAACAAGAACAAGCCTTGCCTTTCTTGTTCTCTCTTTTTTTTCTTTTGTTTATATATATATATATATATATATATATATATATATATATATATATATATATATATATATCTGTGTGTGTGTGTTGTGTATTTTTGTTTTATTTCTTTATTTATTTTTTTTATTCCATGTAAGATTAACAATTGTCGTGACAGGGGCTGGTGGTCGTTAAGTCATTCTCTGTCTCTGTCTGTCGGTGTGTCTGTGTCTCATATTTCTGTCTGTCTCTAGCTCTGTCTTTAATTTATGCCTTTACTTTATAGCATGCTGTTTTGTTGTTGTTGTTGTTGTTTCTTGTCGCAGAACCACCTGTCTCCCTCGCCCCCTTTGTCAGAACCATTATTCGACTTTATTCATGGTGTACATACGTGGGATTTTAGTGTGTGTGTTTTGTTTTTGTTTCGGTTTCCCCTCCCTTTTTTATTCTTTTTTTGGAGGGTGGGGGGAGGGGGTTGGGGGGGGGGTCCTAGCGCGTGAGGGGGTGGGAGGGGGTGGGGGGGTAATTAAACTGACAAGATGACTGACACTGAATTTGTATGCAGCCGTCTTTTTTTTACCTCTTAAAGTCGCCTGTGCGTCCATCTCCCCTCTGTCTCTCTCACCATTTATCCCCCCCCCCCACCTCCACCCCACACACACCATCTCTCTCTTTCTTTCCCTTCCCCTCCTCCCTCCCCTCTTTGTCTCTTCTCCCACCCATTCCCTCTGCCTTTGTCCTCTTCCTTCTCCACGGTCTTCAGAACATGTCAAGGGAAAGCACTGCTCCTGATAACAAAAGTTAACCTGACAGAGTTGTTTCCCGTAGTTCATCACCATGAACTTTTCAAACACTGACAAGCAAGATTTCAATTTTTTTCCTGTCTTTATGTGCGTGCTTTTGTGCGTGAATTGTCCAGTGATTGAAGCCACCACGGTCGCAGTAGGTTATGAGGTCTCTCTGTCTCTGTCTTCGTCTCTGTCTCTGTCTGTCTGTCTCTCAAAGCTTATACAGTATCAGTAGCTCAAGGAGGCGTTACTGCGTTCGGACAAATCCATATACGCTACACCAATCTGCCAAGCAGATGACTGACCAGCAGCGTAACGCAACCCAGCTTATACAGTCTTAATTGACTTCGATGCAAAAGGTAAAAAAGAAATTGGCTTTCAAAAGTTCGTTGGTAAGTTGTATCAGTTTGGTTTTGGTTTTGTATGGGAAAATCAAGATGTGCAAGATGTCAAATTATTTCTGTATGACCTTAAAGATAGACTGATTGCGTGCAGATGACAAGAGTGGAATTTTCGTGTTAGTAATGGTGACGGGTTTTGCGTATATGGGACATTTTGTTCTGGTCATGACATTAAGAATTATCTGCGTATGAACTTAGAGAGACACTTGAAATTTATAATGACAAGATTTCGTTTTGGTATTTCAGAAATTTCTCAGCATTGTTATCGTTACAGGAAACATTCTGCACCTGATTTAATGTGTCCGTTGTGCAAAAGTGGAAATGAAGATGAGCTGCATTTTCTTTTATGTTGTCCTGCTTTAACCATTTTGAGAGTACGATATATCCCACGTGTTTTGTTTTGTTTTTTTTTTTTTTTTTTTTTGCTTTTTGTTTTGTTTTGTTTTGTTTTTGTTTACTTTATTATTATTTTTTTTTTTTTTTTTTATTGATGTCCCAGTCAATTTCGTTTAAGTATACTCCTTGCATCTGAAAAAGAAAGCGTCATTAGGAATTTGCCAATATACTTGTACAAGGCATTGCATTTCAGATCTGTTGCAACTTCGTGATTTTCTTCAGTGACTGTGCTTGTTTATGTATTGTACCTCTTCATGAGGGGCAAAGGCCTTTATGTGAATAAAACATCAGCCCCTCTCTCTCTCTCTCTCTCGCGCGCGCGCGCGCCCGAAAAAGTGTCGCTTATCATTTTGTTTATTTATTTATAGTCTGTTCATCTAAAATGATGATATTAGACTGAAAATAAATGATTATTAATATTATTATTATTATCATTTGAATTATTATCATTTCTATCATCATGATGATGATTTTTATTATTAATTAGAAATCATCATTTCTGTATATTCAAATGAAAAGGGGGGGGGGAGGGAGGGGGCGGTTGAGATTAAGGGGCGAGGGGGAGGGGACTAAGAAAGGAAAAGAGAGAGAGAGAGAGAGAGAGAGAGAGAGAGAGAGAGAGAGAACAGAATGTGGAAAAGATAGAGTACAAAATGTAAAATGGAGAGGGTGAGCGTAAGTGATTGGAGAGAGAAATTCTGTTCCATCTTGTCTGTTTTGCACCATTTTGCTCTGATTTGTACCTCTTATGTCACTAAAGCTCTACAGCAAATGACACTAAACATTTCAGTGTTCAGTTGTTCTCTCTCTCTCACTCACGCACACACAAACACAAGAACGTACAGACGCACGCACGTATACACACACACACACACACACACACACACACACACACACAAATGAAACACAATCACATGCACATACATGCACGCATACACACGGACGCACACACTCACTCACAGACACAGAGACTCCCAAGACTCCAGTTTGCAGATAGACTTTTTTCTTTATTGTAGATGTAAATAATAAAGACAGGAATAGAGACGCACGGGCACGAAGAGAGAGAGACAGAAAGGCAGAAGAGAAGTGGAGACGACTCATCGGATGGGAAAAAAAGGGAGGTATCATTGCACGGGAAGTGATATAAATCATATTGCACAGGGGTTCAGGACAACCAGGAAAACAAATGTACAGAGAAATGTTCGGGTTCTGTTCCATTACTTAGTTTCCGTGGCACCAGACTATCAAAACAAACAAAAAAAACAAAAACAACAAAAACAAACAAACAAACAAAACATACGAAAAAACAGGGGCGATACAAAGTCTCTAATTACGACTGATAACAGAAACAATCCCCAAAGACCAGAGAGTGGGTGGTAGTGGGTGGTAGGTAGGTAGATAAGGCCTTGGAACGATGAAATGTTGATTAGATAGTAATGATAATGAAATAAATTAGCGAGCGTTGGTGGCTGTTGTCATAACAAACCTCCTTCCAGTTCCCGAACTCCCCCATCCCCATTTACCCCCCACCCCCCACCCCCCTTACCACTCGACCTACCAACAAAAAAAACAAAAAAAAGGTGAAGACTTTCCGTGGTGTAAATTGTCACGGCATTATTTTGAAAGTTTGTCATCGCTGCTGACTAAAATATTCCTCAACATAATTAATATCTTTGAAAGATATTTCAGCAGGTTTTTTTTTTTTTTTCTATATTTTTGAGCAAACCTTGCCCCACGCGAAATTCTTTTATCTCCGTTCAAGAAATGAGTCACTGATATTTGGCTTTTTTCCCTCTCTTTTTTGTTGGTTTTGTTGTTGTTGATGTTGTTGTTTAACATAAGTGATATTCTGGGTGTGTGTAGCGGCGGTGTGGGTTATAGCAGTAGGGCGGATGCTGGGAGTTGAATGTTCGTCGTTGATCAGTCCTTTTTCTTTTTTCTTTTTTTTTCTTTCTTAGAATGATAAAGTTCTTGATGTTCGTTTTTGGCACGGTTTTTTTTCCACTCACTGCACTTTTTCACATATGCTTGAGATAATAAAACAACAGCAACAACAACAATAATAATAATATTAATAATAATAATAATAATCATCATCATCATCATCATGGAGTGTATGTGAGGAACCTGCGTCTGCATTGCAGTAAACCATCTTTTTTTTTCTTTTTTCGTAGGTCCACACAAACAAACAAAATCAAATCTGTTGAATGCTTTTGGAGCAAACAAGTTTGTGAAGAGGGCCGGGAGGGAGGAAGGTTTGACCACGGTATACCTCTTGACAGTGACAGTGACTGTGACTGACTGTCAGATTAGGACCAAAAAGCTACACTGATGCAGCGGTGACTTCACTCATGTGAACGAGGGAAGAAGGTTGAGGGAGGCGAGCATGGCCAACTGCTGCATCACTTCCCCCTACGACCCCCCCTCCTCCCCCCCTCCTCCCCCCCCCCCCCTCCACTCGCCGCACACTCGAAAACGAAGTATGACTGCCTTCATGGCGGGGGTAAAAACGCGTCATGCGCGGAAAAGCTCACTTGTATTTGTATTTATTTTTATCACAAAAGATTTCTCTATGTGAAATTCGGGCTGCTCTCCCAAGGGAGAGCGCGTCGCTACACTACAGCGCGACCCTTTTTTTTCCCTGCGTGCAGTTCCCCCCCCTCCCTATCGAAGTGGATTTTTCTACAGAATTTTGCAAGGAACAATCCTTTTGTTGCCGTGGGTTCTTTTACGTGTGCTAATTACACGGAACCTCGGTTTGTCGTCTCATCCGAATGACTAGCGTCCAGACCACCACTCAAGGTCTAGTGAAGGGGGCGGGGAGGGAGGGAATATCGGCGGCTGAGCCGTGATTCGAACCAGCGCGCTCAGATTCTCTCGCTTCCTAGGCGGACGCGTTGCCTCCAGGCCATCACTCCACTATATATACGAATGAACATGAAAGTCGCAGCCCACTAACGAAGAAGAGGAGGAGTGCATTCATGAATTCAGCATCTCTACCGCATCAGTACCAGAAATGAACTACACTTTACAGTGATCCCCCCACCCCCTTGCCCCCCCTACACCCCCTTCCCTCCCCTCAACTTATACACACAGAGGAGCAGTAGTGTGTGGGGTTAGCTTCTTTGCTTCAACCAACAAACTTGGTCGTTGAGAGGGGGCGGGGGGTAGGGGGGGCGTGGAGGGGGAGGGAGGGGGTGGGGGGTATGATGGGATGAGAATTTCAGATTACAGTTTCATGGACGGTCTTAAAAAAAAAGAAAAAAAGTGCGACTGATCTGTGTACGCTACACCACATCTTCTGTTTGGGAAAAAAAAACAACGAAAAAAAAAAAAACCCACCCTGATCATCGCATAAACCCAACTCGCTGATCGGTCCTTCAGAGTTCAGCCCAGGTTTGTGTAAAACACTGACAAAGAATGAAAACGAGAACAAAAAAAATAACAACAAAAAACCCTAAAAAAAAACCCCAAAATGTTAAACAGGATAAAATACAGTAAACTGAAGGATACTTAGCGGGACTTAAAAAACCCAAACAAAAACGAATCAGTAATGCAAACACTGTCCGTAATCATATCCAAGGACATAGAACAAAGTAAAATCCGATGCGTAAGGCAAAAGATGTGATGGTAATGGGGGTGGGGTGGGGAGCGGGGGGTGTGGGGAAGGCGAGCGCCACAATACCCAAACGCATTTTACGTCAGAATCAAATAGTTCAATTGGTCTTGAGTCTGAAAACTGGAACAAGACGAAAGCCGACATGACACATGCACAAGACTCACCAGTTACCAAGTTCATAACATAATCCAACACCAGTCTTGAGACAGGGCAACGAGGAGCGAAAAATGGTATGGTGGGGGGGGGGGGGGGGGGGGGGGGGTGCAGGTGAATGGAGGAAAAAAGCGAGAGAGAGGGGGGTGGGGGGGAACATGGAAGTAAAGAAGACACAGCGTGGGCCCGGAGGGAGGGGGGAGGGGGGATCGGTAAGAAACAATACAAAGTTCATTATGTACAAACTGGTTCTTTTTTTTTTTTCACAACGAGAGATACATAAGGCAAAAAAACACTCCAGGAATGTAGTAGGCGCAGTGTACGCAGGAAAATTCATAACAGAGATATCGAAAATGATAAAAAGCAGCAACGTACAGTCACGCGTGCTTTTTTATATATATTTTTTCCTCCTTCTTTTTGCACGAAACGAAATCAAAACATCGTTAACATTTCACAGCCATTTTCACACATAACTTTTTGTTGTTGACGTTTTCGTGTATTGGTGCTTAACCGCTGGTGTCTGGGTGAAATCATTTTGGACACCATGAGTCATGTATTAGTGTATCTGTCGTGAGTACACTGCTGGTAGACATGCCATTTTCTTTTCTTTTTCTTTTTTCTTCCTTTTTTCTTTGTTTTTTCTCAATCGCAGGCAGAGTGTGGGAGAAGGGTGGGCAAGGTGGAGAGAGAGAGAATGTGTGAGTTGGTGGGTGTAATCATGCAGCGAAAAAATACAAACACAACAAATACAAACAAAATCAATGTAATAAAAAGCAGCAATATATATATATATATATATATATATATATATATATATATATAATGAAATAAACCTTAGTCCAAGCAAAGATAAGCAAATTCACTCTGAGTCACTTTTGGCAAAACTTGCAGATTCAGAGGAGATCCAACACAACTATTTCAGGCACACATTTGTTTAGATGAACGTGCGTACTCAACTCAGCAAAAGAAAAAACTTTAATTATAAACTTGTGCAGAAAATACACCTGTTACTCACACGTATACGGAAAAGCCTCATGGTCCACAAGTCCCTAGTCCCACGCGCAAAAGTGGGTTCACTTGTTGTGAACGTCACCGTTCATTAAATAAAATGTTTGACTTAAAAAAACAAAAAAAAAAACTATATTTAAAAAAAATGTTTGACATAAAAAAACAACAAACAAAGAAAACAAACCATACAAAAAACCAACCAAACAAAAAACGTTTCAGCGTTTGAACTACCTTTGCGCATTGCTGATTCATAAGACGATGTTTCCCACATATTCCGGTTCGTTTTGGCTGAATGCTGGCACGGGTATTTCCGATTATTTCTGCCATATCTTGCTGGCAGTTACGCCCCTCCCCCTCCCCCTCCCCCCGTACCCGCCCTCGCAGAGAGCGTGCAATGAAATGAGATCAGAGACTAATGGCGTCCCACCCCCAACCCCCTCCCCACAGGTGGAAAGGAAGGTAAATTGTACTGCCACACCTTTTTGCTCTGTAGACGGGAGCAGAAACGCCACCCATTCCATGGTGCAAAAGTGAAACGATACTTTGCTGGAATTAATGCCTGAATATAATCAGTAAACGGCAGAAATGAATAAACTTCTATAAGCAAGAGGAGAAACGTCGTATCATAAGGTGTGAGCAAAGCATTTTCATACGATGTTACACAAAACAAAAACAACTGAGGATTAGTTATAATTATCTTTATATAAAAAAAAAATGATTAAAAAAAATGTTAACAGGTTTTGATTTTCATCTGACCAAGCGCTTGTGCCAACAAGCAGAACATTTCCCACTGTGCTGGGGACTTCGACACATGTCCCCTCGCACGTGTATACGTATACGGTATGCATCTGTCTCTGAACGTCATTGTCTCTGGGGCTGAATTAAAAATCTTTTTTTTTCTCTCTCTCTTCAGGCACGGTTCACGTCCTCGTGTGAAAGCAGGTGCGGGTACCTCGATGAAATCGAGACAGTGCGACTAGGTCGATCAAAGTGTAGATTTTACCGTTTTTTATACTGACTTTGGGGGCGGGTGGTTATGGGGAGTTGGCGGGAAGGGGGTGGTGGAGGGGTAACAAGGGAGGTAACGTGATGGGCAACTACGAACATCACGGGAAGCAGCTTGATAAGTGGAGACAAAGAGGGGAAGTAAACGGAGGGGGTTGGGGGGTGTTGATAAGGGGAAGTAAACGGGCACTGGGGAGCAGGGGGAGGGGGGAAGGGGTGTCGTTCGTAAGAGGAAGGGAGTGTGTGTGTGGGGGGGGGGGGGTCGAGGTGCGCATCGCAGAGTGTATGCTGTACACTGGGTAGTTGCAGTAGCTGTGGGGGGAGGGGGGCCGGGGGGGAGGGAGAGTACTTGATCCACCCCCTCCTCCCCCTTTTGATGAAAAACAAAAACCGAAATCTCTCTCTCTCTCTCACACACACACACACACACACACACACACACACACACAAGAACAACAACAACAAAAACCAAAGGGGAAGAGCTCTGCAGGCCAAATGTCAGCGATGTTGAAAGTTCCCTTTTGCCCCTAGCCTCGCGGCAAGGACACAAAACCCACAAAACGGTTGTGGAACTTAGCAACAGACGTCTTATCGTTTAAAAACGAACGTGTTGTGGTTTTAAGAGAGCCAGCAGTCGCCGTCATGTCATATGGAGTGTGTGTGTGTGTGATCGACGCAAACAGTACTGTTGTTGACCAGAGCATAAAACAAGCCAACCTTGCTCAGGGCTGGGGACCGACCATGTACCTCAAACCGAGTGAGTTTCTGTCTCCGTTGTTGGCGGGTTACACGATCAAATGTCCATGAAAAATGGATGCGTTTTAATTTAGCGCTAAGCCGGATTGGTAAGCAGGAGCCAGTTGCTTTGCTCGGACGGAACAGCCTAGTATGGTCGTAACCCACTACTAACTTTGTGTAGTATGGAACTGATCAATGGCGTAGTTCGGTCAACGTAGGCATTTTGTCACGTGTAACTGTCAAAAAGTCAGAACCAAGCAATGCAACTGGTACCAGGAGACGAAAACAAAACATAAACGTCTTCATGTTTATGCCATAGAATTGCAATAATCCTGGAATGTCAAAGGAAAAAAACAACATCGCGTTGGTATTTGGAATGTACAAGAGATGGAAGTGACGGTTTGGCAGAACCTTTAACCAGCTCCTGAGATGAGAAAAAGGCCGTCAACTGGGCCCCTATCGATGCAGGTGCCTATGGCTAGTTGTTGAAGGATGGTTGTTCACATGTCCTGTAGGTTAAAAGCCCAGCCGACCACGAAGCCACATTAGAGCTGTCTACACCGCATTTGAAAGCATGCCAACATCAAAATCTCAACAACATCAAATAGTACTCCAGTTACATAAGAGCCCGTCTCTCAAAATATCACTTGAACAACGCAAGCCCACAAATAAATGTATAGAAGTCATCGTAGCTACGCCATTCATTACATTTTTTCTTAATTCACTAAAATTGAAGGCGGTGATATTCTGCTCAGATTTCATGCACAAAGAAAGGCAAACACCGCCCACAAAAAAAAAAAAAAAAAATCAAACAAGCATTCCTGAATAAAGGACCAAACTGAAAAAAAACAAAAACAAACACGTACGATTTCGAATCTTCGGGAACAAAATCTCCCAGAAGACAGTTATGTCCAGATGGCAAAAAAGCAAATCAACATACCCACACAAAAAAGGGAAAAAGATTGAGAGCAAGAAAACAAGGAAGCAAAGGAAAAGAGGACATTGTCAATCGAACCGCAGAAATTCAAGAAGGCGCAAAAAAACAAAAAACAACCAACCCCCCCCCCCCCCCCCCCCCCCCAAAAATCTCGTTTATAAACTGAAACGCCCCAGCATCCTGGCAGTGGATACTGGAGAAGACAGGAGGGCTCAGATTCGGGGATGGAGCGATATTACATATTTTTCATGAGCAAATGTTTTCAAGTGTTGTGAATATATATATATATATATATATATATATATATATATATATATATATATATATATATAACAGCCTTAGATTTGGAACCACAAGCAAACGAGAAAAGGAAAAAAAGACAATGGGGAACGTCTGTGATAAAAAGAGAATACGTTGGCAATGCGGATGTCTCGGGATGAAATAAGAGATGCAATCGTGATCTTATTTATCTTTTTTTCTTAATTTTCTTTTTTTTTCTCTCTCTCTGTTCAGGCAAGGGTTTAATTTCATGAACAAGTGTTTTAGCTTGCTTGTGCTTAGAAACTGATCATTCCTCGTTTAAAAAGAGCGACTGGGAAATAAGAGATGAACCGATGGAGAAAAGGATCCGTGCAGTGAGTGGAGTCCTACAGCGATCGCAAGGAGATGGAGCCCGATCTCTAAGATTCGGAGGGGCCAGATTTCGGCCAAAAACGAACGAAAACCATCTCAGAAGTGACAGAAACAAAATGCTTGAGTTTATAATTCCTCGTGGACCTCTCAGCTTTGGCTGTTGTTAAAAATATCACGAATGTCTCATTGTTTGAACAGTAGAAATGCTGTTAAATTTTCGGGTGTCTCTCTGGCAGCGCAGTGGTGGTTATTCCTCAATGACTTGTTGGCAATATTATTATTTTCTCGGTGACATTATTGGCAGCATTGTGATGGTTGTGTGTTTTTGTTTGTTTGTTTGTTGTTGTTTTTTTTGGGGGGGAGGGGGGTTGGGGGGGAGGGAGGGTGATCTTGTCGTTGGCACCACGTTGGTGACTTCACTGTTAGCAGTTCTCGAACACACACACACACACACACGCACACGCACGCACGCACGCACACACACCAGCCCCCTACTTTTTGGGGGTGGGGATGGGGGGTGGGGGTGGGGGTATTTGTTTTTGTTTGTCTTCACCGGGCAGGGTGGGGCTGTCCACGTGAGATGCTTCTGGCGGAACACAGAAACAAGGAATGAGCGAGACCCGTGGGAGGAGTCGTCAAAGGATTGGATCAGAGGAGACAGTGTAGCGAGGGTGTGCGTTGGGAGGGGGGGCTCACAGCTGGGTTGTTTTTTTGTTTTGTTTTCAATACCAAGGCACCGCGACAGAAAATATACCCTATTTCTGTAACCTACACGTGTCCAAACTCACGCAGGTATTGATATCACACACACACACACACACACACACACACACACACACACACACACACACAAGCACGCGCGCGCTTCCACACACACACACATACACACACACACATGGGGGGGGGGGAGAGAAAGTGAAGTCCACAATAAAACAACAATCGTATGCTAGTTATTGATTACGTGGGGCTCTTGTCTGCGGGCGGTTACGTGTCAGAGGTCCATACTAATCTGAGAAACAGTGCCCAGGAAATGAAGTAAACGGATGAAAAACAAAGAAATAATAATAATAATAATCATAATAATAAGGGTCACGTAGCCTGACTGCATTCAGAGTGTGGCGCACGCACGCAGTAGATGGGACTTTGGGCTGCGTTCAGGAAAATGCCTCTTAACTTTCAAACAGTTAGGTAGCTCTCGCTCTCGCTCTCTCTCTCTCTCTCTCTCTCTCTCACACACACACACACACACACACACACACACACACACACACACACACACACACTATGTAATAGTTTGCGGGAAGCGAGGTAGACTGGGTATTGGCAAAAAGCTTTGTTGAAAATGCAGTAAACATACTTCTATTACAACAAACGATTTTTTTTTCTGTTATCATTTATACGAAGCAAAACTCCTTCAACGCTTTGACATTGTCGCTTGACAATACAAATAGAGAGAAAGCAACCCTAAGAGCCAGTGTAAAAATAAAACCATATAAAAGAAATCAACTGATGTCAGAGTTGGAAGCAAAACACAGCGTACTATTCGTATTTATACATCGTTGTCTGAATATGCAACAGTAGATAGTTTTAAGGGAAAATTTGGGAAACATATCGGTCTGCTTTATAATAATAATATAAAAAAAATAAAGATAATAGTTATACAGTCCAGCGTGTATGTTAATCACCATAAACTTCGTCGGAGGCAAGAAAACCATGGCTTTGTATTTACGGCGCCCCTTTTTTTTCTTCTTTTTTTTTCGTATTCATAACGAATTCACATTAGATTATACGCATCTGGTATTCAAGTGCTTATCATGGCGACAGAACGTTGGTTGCTGTTTTGTGCCGTCATATCACGATTCAAACAGGGGTTAAAAATAAATATGTGCCGATGGACCGCGTTCTAGTGTTAGGCATTCAAACGAAAAGATTCACTGGGGCCTGAATCTCTCCCACATCTCAGTATGACGTAACAAGGCGGAGTATACGTGCACTAAAGGGTGGTTTTCGGTGGAGTGGTGGGAGGGGAAGGAGGAAGGGCAGGCAATTCGATACGGACAGAGGGTAGTTGATGGGAATCCCAAAAGGATTATAATAAGCAGTCACATGATAACCGTTCGTAACAAAAGAAACAACAACAACAAAAATCTTCGTTTACTGAAATGGTTAACTCTTCTTCTGTATTTTACATAATTGTTTTTACAGTGTTGATGGCTTTCTGATATTTTCGTATGATTTTCCTGTATCTCATAGACTTTTTTTTTTCTCACTTTCCTGTCCTTACTTTATGCCGTGGTTTATTATTTTTTTTAAATACATGAAATCTTGGGCCGCAGCCTGTCTTGTTTTGAAAAGAAATATTTCTCAACGTTGTCAGACACAACTTATAGGATTTTGCCAAAGACAATGAAATGGTAATCTTTCAGGCTGTTCAGCTTTATTTCCCTCTAGCACTCTCATCTCTCACCACAAGGTATTTACCTTCTCGATTCTGTATGACAGTCAGTCGTTTTCGACTTTGACAGCAGAGGAGGTAACTGCTGTCCCGACTATCTGGGCTAGACTATTATTTTTTTGTGGAGAGTGTCTTACCCACTCTCTCGGCCAAGAGGGTTTTAGGACAGCCGGCGTTAGGATGGTTCCCAAAGGCCAACTAGCCCCCAAAGCTGCATCACTAAGAGCCAGTGCAATCTTGATTCCTAGTTTGAGTGTCATAGTCATTCACCAAAGACTAAGCTGTAAGTGATTTCCCATTGCATTGGAGAAACCACTGATAATACAGCTCTCACTTTGCCGTTGGCCCAACACATGCTGCCCAACCTTATCGCATTCTGCACGGGTAACAATCCTGTTTTTTATGTTGTTTTTCCACCCACTGTTGCACGTCGCTTTAAACGATTCCGCCCGGTAGAATGTGATTTCAAAAACCAAACCATGTCGTGGCATACCTTAAACGCAACTGTTTTCATGCATTTAATAAGAACCCATATAAAGTCATATGTTTGAAATGAAACTATTTACATCCACTTCTAATGAACGTTGCCATGGAATAAACCTTGACAAGGAAGCTAAACATGGTTCATTGTACATCACCCGTCGGGGTCTCGGATGTTTTTTGTTCTTTGATCAGCTTCTGTTTGTAATCCGATTCCTCCAGTGAAACAAGGAGTGAAACGGGTTTCCCCCTCCTCTCTTTCTGTCTTTCTGTTTTCATTGCTCTTTTTGTTTTTGACAGTTGGGCTTCTGACTTTTCTTTCTTTCTTTTTATTATTTTTTTTTTATTCTGCCGTGTCGTCAGAAGTCAGAAGCGAAATACCAAATGGCACGAGACTGCCGTTCGATAATGTATGGTTGGTTGGTTGTTGTTTTTTTCTTCTCCTCGTTCACCATCTTCCCTCCTCCGTCTCTCCAGGCATCGTGGAGCGAGTGGTATCAAGTGTTGTCACACAGCCTGCAGGATCCAAACGTCATCGCCACACAACCTTTCTCTTCGATCCTGCACCGTGCTCACATTGTGAATAATCTGCTTCTTTTTGCCCGCCTGGGGGGAACTTCAGAAAATGAGGCTCACGTCTCTCATCCACGCAGGCAGAACAAAAAAACAACAAAATCCGAAAAAAAGATCAAGACCAGGACGAACAATAAAGTGAAATCAAATCGGTGACGCTCTATGAAACAAGAGGTGGAGAACTGCTGGGCTAAAAAACAAAAAAACAAAAAACAAAAAAACCCAAAAAAAACCGGGTAATTAGAGACAGCTGTTATGGCCTGCTTTATTATTTATTGGGCAATAAACAAAAGCCAAAATGTGTTTTCAACATTGAATCAAATACGTTTATATATGTCATTGTGATATAAACTCTTAATCACTTGCACACACGCACACGCGCACGTACATACTCAAAAGAGACAGAGAGAAAGAGAGAGGGGGACTGAAAAGGACCTATCCCCGAAAACGGAGTATGGCTGCCTACGTGGCGGGGTAAAAACGGTCGTACACGCAAAAGCCCACTCGTGTACATTCGAGTGAACGTGGGAGCTGCAGACACGAACATAGAAGAAGAAGAAGAAAAGGACCTTTTTCGTTAAGGACTCGGCCTGACATGGGTGTCTCAGGTGACGATAGGACCTGGGGGCTATGATGGAAACACGCGCTGAACGTTTCTTCTTCGCGCGTTGGAATGGTCTGACCCGTTGTGTTACGATGCAGAGATGGAAACCACATTGAAAGGTGGTTTAAAAACAAACAAAAAAACCCCTAAAAACCCAACCAACCCATGGACCGCGGAAACTGCAAAGAATGAGTCAAGTTAACCGACCGGGTTGTTGCACAGCGAATGCCGTCGACCAGGACTAAAACCCAACATATACAACTTTTTTCCTATTTGAAGCCAACAAAGGCAAGTCTGGAGCTACAGGAAGCCTTTCCTGTCCAAAGTGACGGCCTCGTAAAAGCTGGCCTGCTCAAACAAAGGGAACACCAAGCGTGTATCCCACGGGCGCTAATCAGTTTGCAGCCGACAGCGACTCGCCCGCCACGCCCAAACCCACACACGCGGAGCGCCAAGGGGAAAAAAACAACAACAAAAAACAAAAACAAAAACACTGACAAAGAGGGGCAAGTGGCACACAGAAGCCAAGATAAATGTGAACCAGCTATAAAAATCTGAAAAGACAAACGGAGCGGTACGCAAAAGCTAGCATTTTCAACTCTTGACATTTTGAACATGATCGTCACTCGGCAATAATATCTTTCATCAAAGTTCTCCCCACCTCCTCCTCCTCCTCCTCCTCTCTCTCTTTGTCTCATGACAGAAACAGTCACAAAGCAAAGCACGAGAAAAACAGAAGACGTATCATTTTTTTTTTTTTTTTTTTTTTTCAGAAGACAAGGATACTCTTCACTGCTGTGAGACGATCTTGAAGCCCCCAAACGACACCTCCAGGGCTTGTTTATACTTGAGAAGAAAAATGTCTCTGTTCGCCATTGGCAGGAATCGGTTGTCGTTTTGATACATTAATTTTTACTGAGAGGTAGAGGAACGGCTGTTGTATGCTTTTGTAGTTTGACAGCTCTGCTATAACATTAATTTGTGGTCGGCTTGGCTAGTAATCTGCCTAACATTAATAGTGGTTTACAGTTAGAAACAGGCAAAGCAAACGATCTGACATAACGAAAGGGTTTCCAGCGGATTGTGTCGTGTCGTGTCGATCAGCGCAGGAACTATTGATTTTAGGGGATTCCCACAAAAGTCAAACTATCAACAAACTAAATACATAAAAAATGAATAAATAAAGCACACACTTCGAACAGCAGAAAGTAAAACTGAAATAGTGTGGTAGTGTCGAACTCGCGATGACTGTTTCCACAGCGTATAGTGTATAGGACGTATTCTGTACTCTGAATCGAAGGATTCAACGAAGTTGTTTATTTCGGTGGTCTCTTCACCTTCGTCAGCAAAACTGCAACATCTTCATCGTCTTATTGTTATTGTGGTGTGTTTTTTTTCCAGGGTCTTTTTCAAAGCACCAATTGTTATTCGCTCCGTTTAGACTTCTTCCTTATCTCCCTTTGGACTTTTCCCTTTTCTCTCCCTTACACTTCTCTCTTCAACTTCTCTCTTCAACTTCAATTTTCTCCCCTTCACTTTCATTTTCCCTCTCCCTTCTCCCTCCCTTCGACGTCTACCTTTTCTCTCCCTTTCACTTCTCTCTTAAGCTTCCATTTTCTCCCTTCTGACTTTTTTCTCTCTCGCTGTGACTTCTCCCTTTTCTCTCCCTTCTCCCTTTTCTCTCCCTTCTCCCTTTTCTCTCCCTTCTGACTTCTCCCCTTTCTCTCCTCCCTTCTCCCTTTTCTCCCTTTTCTCTCCCTTCTGACTTCTCCCTTTTCTCTCCCTTCTGACTTCTCCCTTTTCTCTCCCTTCTCTCTTTTCTCTCCCTTCTGACTTCTCCCTTTTCTCTCCCTTCTCCCTTTTCTCTCCCTTTTTCTCTTCCTTCTCCCTTTTCTCTCCCTTCTCCCTTTCTCTCCCTTCTCCCTTTTCTCTCCCTTCTCCCTTTTATCTCCCTTCTGACTTCTCCCTTTTCTCTCCCTTCTGACTTCTCCCCTTTCTCTCCCTTCTCCCTTTTTCTCTTCCTTCTTCCTCTTCTCTTCCTTCTTCCTTTTCTCTTCCTTGGACTTCTCCCTTCTCCCTTCTGACATCCCTTTTTTTTTCTCTTGCTTCTCCCGTATCTCCCCTTTGGCTTCTCCCTTTTCTCTCGCTCTGACTTCCATTTCCACCCCCGTTTTGGCTTCTTTTTCTCTCTCCCCCTTCTCCCTTTTCTCTCCTGACTTCTCCTTTATCTCTGCTTCTTTCTCCCTTCTGATTTTCTCCTCTGAATTCTTCTTCCCTCTTCCTTCTGAATTCTCCTTTTCTCTCCCTTCTCCCTTTTTTCTCCCCCCCTTCTGATTTTCTCCTTTTCTCTCCCCTTTAACTTCTCCCTTTTTTTCTTCCCTCCTGATTTCTCCCCATTTCTTCCCTTTCTCTCCCTCCCCTCTAACTTCTTTTCTCATCTTCTCTTTCTTTTGACCCCCCCCCCCCCCTTTTCTTCTCTCCCTCTGATTTCTCCCCCTTTTTCTCTCCCCTCTGACTACACCGACATGAACGTGCTGCAGTATGCCAGGCATACTGTCCTCAGCTTTTGTCCTGTCCCATGCCGAGGCTCATCTTTCCTTCCTGCCCTTTTGCTTTCGCTTCTGTCTTCTGCCGATTTTTTTTCTGCCAGCATGTTTCTAAATGCGTACCATTGATGATACCGTTTTCTTTTTCTTCATCGGAAGAGTTCAGAAAAAAAAACCGCATAAAAAAGCCAAACTTTGACGAACGCACAAAAAGAATACGGCGGTGATAGGCCTTAAAAAAAAAAGAAAAAAAAAAGACAATTATAGATGCAAATTATTTACAAATTTCCGGTGGAAATGGCTAGTAGTTTCTTTTCTTTTTTTTTTTCTCTCGTTAACTCAGCAACCGTTATTTTCTTCAGTAACCCATAGATCCTCATAACGATTCCCTGAGAGGAATCACGTATGTAAACTACTGTTTTGATGTTTACCCCTTCGGAATGGCTTTGTGCGCCTTAGTTTCCCGATCCCCCACACACACCTAAAAAAAAAAAAGTCTTCAATATTTAAAGCACAACCGAATAGTATTTAGCCTCTGACGTTGAAGACGCGAAGGTACACCGCTGGTTGTAGTGTAGAAACAAAAAATTCTCCAGAGGAGAACAAAACATTTTACTCATCTGCTGTATCAATGTCAGTTTACCAAACATGCATAACTCTCAGAGCGAATGGCATTTGGCTCTTCCTGTATTTCATAAAGGACAGGTGGATTAGTGAGAAAGAAGATTTTGAAAAATGCAACCCAAAAATCGACTGCTTCCACACATAACAGTGCTAGTAAATAATGTTCTGTTCAAACACACACACACACTCGCGCCCATGCGTCATTAAAACAGTGTTTCGGCACTTAGTATTTCTCACAACAAAATCACAACAGTTTTTTAAAAGCAATATCCCGACATCTCCATGGCTTGTATGGTGCGCAAAAATAAATAAATAAATACAACATAATGAATAGCGAGTTATGACTCTGGGGAAACAAATCGCCAACATTCATTGACAAATTATCGGTTCTTGCGGCTTCAATTAAAAAAAAAAAAAACACACAAAAAAAACGTCAGTTGGAAATGTACGGAATTATGAGCATTGACAATCACACAAAAAAAAGAGGGCGAGGTGGGGGAGGGCGGGTCGGGAGAGCGGTGGGGTTGAGTTACATATTTCCCCTGCTGAGAACTACCAGGTTCCTTCTTGTAGCCCTGTTTCTGTCACGTAGCCTACGAAGTTCATTCCAAATATTCTATTTATGCACACTACAGGCTTCTATGTGTGTTTAACTGTTGGCAAATAGAATAATCAGATACACGGGGCTGTGATTTTCCGTTAAACTGAACATGAAATAAAGCAAAATAAATAAATAAATTAGCATTCAGTGTACACAAGCAGGAAAAAAACAACGGTATCCCATAAAAGGTTACAACACGTTAAAAAAAAGTTTTCCAAATAAAACAAAAAAAAATTTCTCATCATTTCATCACATGATTCCAGCGAAGCAAAAGACAACAACATACAAAACATGTCAAAAAAATTACCCAACAAGAATAAACCTTCCAAGAAACATGTAAAACAGCGGCAACACGAAGATACGATATGTTTCCGACTGTAAGGCAACGCCTCGTGCTGAGAGGGTGGCGGCCAGTCAGGTGATGGATAACAGGCTGCTGCCGAACCAGCCGTGCCCCACACAAGCGACCTTTTGGGTCCTCAGTCCCCCCGACACATCTTGCGAGAAAGGCAGCTCGACACTCTACACCACTGTCGTTTACATGTACACCAACTTGACACAGATCGAACGGGAACACAGAGAGAGGGGGAGCCGGTGGTGGTGGTGGTGGACAACACAGCTTGGCACATGTGAAGCAACGACTAACATTCTAAATAACTGGGTCAAGAAACAATGTTCATAAAAAAAACAGGGTTACGGATAAGGAGAACAAATGTTAATAAACGAAAAGAAAGAGGCCCAGAATGGATAGTGATTTTCAATTTGTTCACAGTATATTGGCACACACTAAAACATGCAATACTTACAATTTTCCTTGACCCCCCCCCCCCCCCTTCCCACGTGTACAATTAAGATATGCTTTATCTCCGCTGGATTCTTCCCTGTGGAGCTTTCTGCGGTTTAATGATTGCAACCGAAAATGACCCCGCAATGCACCCGACTGAAAGCACATATGTATAATAATAAACTGGATCCACGCATTCTGAAAGGAGAGAGCAGATAAAATGCACTAAACCCCCCCAAAGGAATCGTCTGATAAGCACTTCAAGTAATGACTGAACATGTACACAGCTCTTGTCAACAAGGAATGACACTGCCATTGTCACTTCACTATACCACTCGTGTCCAAATGTTGGGTCTGCAGCTGCCTGTCCAAGCATCGAATCACCGAGAGTGTCTGTTGACGCACACTATTGCACCGTTCAAACCAGTTTCCGAAGTGGTGCAAGAGCTGTCGATGTCAGATCAGAACTACACATTGCTCTTGCTGCTTGTGTAGTCCGGGTCCTCTGAAGATGACTGGGTTCTGCAAGCCAGAGGTCGACATGAGACAATGGCAACAAATATAGCCGTAGTATGAACAAGGGCAGAAGACTAGGGTTTGAAACAACAAAAGCATCATCGTCCTGAAATCGCGTGCTTGCTTGTACACGTTCTTTGTGGTGCCGTGTACAAAAAAAAAAAAGAAGAAAACTTTGGAACAGCATGGATGGGGGTGGGTAGAAGGAATGTTTTAAGGGGAATGTAATTGCTGTCTATGGGGCAGACGGTCTCAGTCATGTAATAAGAACGACTAGAATGGTAAAAATAAGTGGTTTTTTTTTTTTAAACTCTCGAGGCCATGGGTGATTCAGCCTGTCAACAGATAAACAGCATGAAATGCTCGATTCTTTTCGACGGTTCCAAAAATCTTGACAGTAACAGAGTCGGACTGGAATTCTCGGGAGCAGCCTTGATAAACCAGTAAATGCGACAAGCTTTCACTTTCATCAAAAGCCGAGAGAAAAGACACCATTTGTGTTCATATGGCATATAGAAGTATGGAATACATTTATACCTTAAAGACAAGACTATACACATCCTATGCTGAAAAACATTTTTGAAAACTGCAAAAAACATGGCGCATTGTACAAATACCCAAAATAGCTGAGCTTGAAGATATTTTACGTAAAAGTGAGCGTGGATTTTTTTTTTCTTCTGACAAACGTCTCCTGGGATTCCACCCGAAAGTCACAGAGGGTGCCAGTGTCTACTCGTCAATACCAAAAAAAACCAAGAAAAACAACATGACCAGCTTCCTCTTCTTCCAGTCCATCACTGACGTCACTCATCACCATGGACACGGGGTCTCTCCATCGCATGGTCTTAGAGTGACGAAATCCCACGGCACTCATTGCATTGGAGTGGTGCGGGCAGAGTCATGAGATAACGGTTTCTACGGCGGCAACGACGCTAAGACCATGGGTCACCTTGGTGATGAGATTCTGAGCCATGACGTGGTGACGTAACTCCCAACGCAGCCCGGGCCAACCCACGTAGGTCAAGGTAACGGGGTCAGGGTCGGTCCTGACTACCCGTTACACGCATACACAGCGATGAAAGTCCTAACCACCAGTTACTATAGTGATGAAGTCCTGACCATCCGTTACCATAGCGATGAAAAAGTCCTGATCACCAGGTTACGATGGTGATGAAGTCCGGTTACCACAGTGATGAAAAGCCCTGACCACCCGTTACCATAGCGATGAAGCCCCGACCACGTGCTGCCACGGCGGTGAAGGGAATGAAGAGCTGCGTTGCCATGGGGACGACTAGTTTTGCTGGAGCAGCAGCTGCTCGAGCTCGTCAGCGGACCGGTAGAGGAAGGCGGCGGACTCCCTGTAGCCGGCGATGAGCTGCTTGATGGTGGTCACCTCAGTGGCGCTCAGAGTGCTCTTGGAGCTGCTCTTCTTCATGCTCAGGTCGGTAGGCACTGCACACAACACACACAGCTACAGGCCGCTGGCCAACGGAACGAGGGACACATACACGCAGGCTCACGCACACACGCGCGCACACACACACACACACACCGAACGAGCACGTGCGGACGCCCTCCCATCCAGGCACCCTCTCTCTTTCTCTTATATCCCAATACATACAGACACTCACCAAAGTCGCCGTTGCTGACGGTGGAGCCGGACAGAGCGGGAGGGGGCTGCAGGACGCCGGGTGCGGGGTGGTGGTGGGCGGGGTGCTGGAAGGCCCCGAACGCGCCGGGCCGGAAGAGGCCGTTGCCGTTGGCGAAGAAGGGCGCCGGAAAGTCGGGCGCCGCGCGGAAGGCGGGCGGCGGCGGCTGGTGGCGCAGGAAGTCCGTGGTGACGACGGAGCTCGGCCGCTCCAGGAGGGAGGAGGGGGCCGGGGTGGTGGGGGTGGCCTGCGGTTGCGGGGTGGAGGCGGCGGCGGAGGAGGTGACGGACGGCAGGGGGTTGGGCAGCAGGGTGGCGGCGGCCCCGCCCAGCTCCCTGGCGGTGTTCATGACAGAGGCCTGCACACACATGCACACACACACACACACACAGCAGTTCGTGAATGATGACTGTCTCGAGTAAGGATGTTCACTGCCCGTTTTAAAACGTCCACCCACCCCAAAACAAAGTCTCATCCCCCCAAAAAAACAAAAGTTCCTTTGTGAGACAAAGATCCGTCTTCAAGGAACAATGTAACTATGTGAGACAAAGATCGGCCTTCAAGGAACAAAGTCGCCGTGTGAGACAAAGATCGGTCTTCAAGGAACAAAGTCACCGTGTGAGACAAAGATCGGTCTTCAAGGAACAAAGTCAATACGTCCCTCCAGCGACTGTCCTCATTCAATCTGCCGACGCCAAAGTCTTCGTCAGGAACCCACCACGAGTGTGGAAGTGGAGGGGAAGCCCGGAACAAGGGCCACCACGAAAGCACGACCAAAAATGGCCACGCGTTTTTTTGGTGATAAATGATATGCGGATGACCACGCTGACTGGAGGTCCATTCAGGTTTGAGACTACGTGACAGGCTGAGCTTTTCAAAATGTTCCCCCACGCCAACCAGTCCTGCCGGATACAGGCACTTGCAGTGACGGTCAGGAAATGTGAGCCCCTCCCAAAGTTTCAGTTTCAGTTTCACTTTCTCAAGGAGGCGTCACTGCGTTCGGACAAATCCATACACGCTACACCACATCTGTTGAGCAGATGCCTGACCAGCAGCATAACCCAACGCGCTTAGTCAGGCCTTGAGTGCATGCTTACATATTTGTGTACCTATGAAAGTGGATTTCATTTTACGTAATTTCGCCAGAGGACAACACTCTCGTTGCCATGGGTTCTTTTTCAGTGCGCCAAGTGCGTGCTGCACACGGGACCTCGGTTTATCGTCTCATCCGAAAGACTAGACGCTCAGTTTGATTTTCAAGTCAAACTTAGGAGAAAGGGCGAGAGCGGGATTCGAACCCTCACCCTCCCAACGACATCCTTGGAAGTGGACGACATTCGACTCCGTGGGTCCCAACTGAGCTGAAGGTGAGAACCGACCACGGGCTGAAGACCCTCAAAACGACCAGTTCTCTGATGGGACTTGAACCAAATTCCTTCTGGTCTTTGATTCCCGATGCTAACTACTTCGCTACCTGCGGCTGGTCCTTAAAAACCCACCTCTTCACAAGATAGCCTGCCTCTTCCTTGTCTTCAGTTTCTTCTTCAGTTTTAGAGTTCTGCATGCGTGTGAATGACTGGTGTGAAAGCGCTTTGATTTGTCTCTGCACAAGATTCAGCGCTATAGAAATATTATTATTATTATTATTATTATACGTGTACTTTCATCCTTCTCCGTGAAACATCTCCCCCTCCTTACGTCTCTCTCTCTCCCTCCCTCCCTCTCCCCCTCCCTCCCTCTCTCTCCCCACCCCCTCCCCTTGTCAAACTTCATTCTGAACCGAACATCCCAACCACCTCCCACCACACACACAGACACATTCGTCAAATTGTCACTTTTAATTCTTAAACCACTTTTCTGTGGTGGCATGAGTCATCATCGCCCCTTCCCCACCATCTCACTTCACATAATCAATCGTTCTTTCACACAATTGTTTGTTTTCTCTCTCTCTCTCTCTCCCCCCCCCCCGCCCCCCTTTTTTTCCTCCTCCTTCTTCTTCTTCTTCCTCCTCCTTCCTCCTTCTTCTTCCTCCTCCTCCTTCTCAATCGCAAGCCTTGTATGCTTGCGTGAAGTTGCCAATCGCTAAGCTCAACAATTGATATCGTTTGTGGCTGAACTTTTTCCACTCTGTGAACGTCATTATGATTCCCTGGCAATTGTCCTGTTGAACTGTGCACGCACGCACGCACGCTGAGAAAGAGACAGAGAGACAGACAGACATACGAAGTACATCTAATAGGACGGTAGAAAAATGGGAAGGCGAGTTCATACATGTGCGTGCGAAGTCGCGCTGGAATGTGTAAACGTCAAAAGTTAAAACAAATTCAACGAAAACTCACGCCCCCCATTTGCGACAGAAAATGGCGTATTTATCATATTTCAATGAACAGGTCCGTTTCATCACTGGCTTCATAACATCATGGGTTTTTTGGAGCCGGTCTGCCTTAAGCATGCAAGGACCATTTTTTTTCATCAGTACCTACAGATGCCACAAACCCATCATATACACCATCCATCTGTACCATCAACATCATAGACAATAGTCACCAGTGCCATCAGCGTCTTACCAAAAGACGTCACAGCCCAGCTTAGAACAACCATCAGTGAACCACGAATCTCTTTACTAACAGGCACCAAACCAAAGGCAGGAATCGCTTTACCATTGGATACCAGAACTCTCTGCAAATTATTCCTCATCAGTACCGTGAATCCCACGCCTCCCACAAACACATTTCTAAAACAAAGAAGAAAAACAAAGAAACAACAAAGCAAAACTGAAAAGAAAAGTAAACGTACATGTGCATCGAATGTGTATTCTAATAAAATTTTATATATATATATATTATTTTTTTTACCCGCACCGCACTTCAGAGAAACAAAACGTTTGCAGAGCACCATCGTAAAATATTGAAACTGGCGGTATCTGAAACTTCAACCGGAACATAAAACATCATCTCGCGATATCTGACGTAAATATCTCTTTCAAAGCCTTCTTCCTCCTCCTCCTCCTCCTCCTCCTTGACTCTGCGAAGAGTCAAGGGGGTGCCGCACATAAGAACTGTTCACCAGACTCCTCCAGGTCTGTCGGTTGTGTGTCAAAGCCCTAATCTCTGCAAATGGTATTCCCGTCCATTCTGCAATGTTCACAGTCCTCTGGGGTTTTTTCTCTTTATTTACCCCCTCGGTCTCCATCACTTAACACTTTCTTGGAGTATTGTTTTAGAGAAGCCACTAGATCTTAGAACGATACAAGACAAATATTTCAAGGCCTTTTTCTTTGTCAGCTTCCAAGAAAACTGACGCACACAATCTCCTGCCTTACATCCCCCATGTCCCTTAACAGTTTTATGGGGTCCAGGTACCGTTCGTTTGTCCAACATCCATTTTACCTCTGCAGAGACCTGAAAATGGCCTTTTTTCTTCAACAGGCAGGTAAAACTTTGACCACAACATTTCTGCAAAAGTCCACTTCAAATATATATATATATATATATGTATATATGTGTGTGTGTGTGTAAATTCATAAAGGCATGGTATATTGAAAGTAATTGACAACTGCCATTTGTCTGTGTTTAATAAAACTAAAGGAAAAGTCTTTTTTTTAAAAAGTACTAAAAATCCACTGAAAAGAAAAGCAAGTAACACCCTGCATGCAGTGACTCCAGTGATCAGTTATTTTATCACCTCATTCCACGAGCTGTTTGCCAGTGAATTTGATCACAACAAACACCGTCATCAGCTCTCCACCCATCTCTCTCTTAAGAAATGAATCGATCATACTCCCAAACATGCAGCCTCTTGCTAACACTACATTCACAACAATCATACGCGCGCGTGCGCACAATCCGTGTACAAGAGCGAGCCAGCGAACGAACAAGCGAGGTGGAGAAAGAGAGAGAGAGAGAAATCTATAATTACCTCAGCTCGCATCTGACACCTCATGTCTTCTCGAACGAAGAGGGCGCACAGAGGGAAAATGGTGAACAGACTTTTTCTTTCCACCCCAACAGCTAACACATTTTCCTTCCACACCACATTGCAGGCTGTAGCTGAGTCGTGCAGATTCCACAGATGATCGTCCGTCCCCCCACTGTCCACACTGAACACCGATCTGACCAATCAAGCTCTCAGAGAAATTAAGCCACTCACAGAAGCGCTGTGGACTTCTTCCCAAAGCTGCGAGACGGTTTAGCTCCTGGTATGTGAAGGAAACGTGGTATCGATTTTTTATGATTTAAAACACGACACGGAAGGTCTGTTCATACTTGCCTGCCTTCCACCACTGACTTGAAGCCTTTCAGCTCTCGACGTGACAGCGGTTTGAACTGAGGGCTGGGTTTTCTGCCATACACACACACACGGACACACGCAGGCACACACACACACACACACACACCAAATCAACTGATGCTCAGTCTCTGTCTGTGATCACTGATCCTACCACTACCACACTCGACGACGTTCACCCATAACTCTCATCCTTGCTAAACTTGTATCGGTTATGTGCGCCTATTACCAGACTTTTTTTTATGTTGTTTCTAGTTTTATTCAGTTGCAGGTAGTGCCAGAAAATAATAATACCGTGCAGGATACATATGCCAAAGTGAGCGACGTGCACCGCCTCTTCAATAAACACACCTTTGTGTTCAACTGCAGCATAAAGTAGGTCATTTCAGTTCCTTCGTATTATCGATCTTGCTCTATGTCTCTCTATCTCTTTCATATTAAACGCTACTCGAGAGACAAGGCAGTCTCAGTCGTCTTGCCTTGCCGAGATTTTTTTTTATTTTTTTTTTTAAACTGCCTTGAAAAGCTACTGGCAGTACCGTGTGCGTGCTCTCTAATTTCTGACTGATTTGCTTTCCACCACCAGTCAAGGGCAAACGGCGCCAGTTCTTTGTTTCCTAATAAACTGTCACCACGCGCGTGCCGGAGACAATAAAGAAAAAACGGCCTTCTCTCTCCCTCTCTCTCTCTCTCTCTCTCCCGATAAATTACCGGCAAGCGCGTGCCAGAATCTTCAGTGTCATCACGAGCCAGAAAGCCAAGTTCCTCAAGCCCTGAGAGATGAGGTCTGGAATCAAGAGGAGAAGCAAACCATGACAATCTGCTTGTCGCTGCAGCCCCCGTCTTCTCTCCCCCCCCTCCCTCCCACCTTCCTTCCTTCCCTCCCTCCTTCCTTCCCCGCCCTGTCAGGTTTATCTGTCGATCAATACATCTGCCTATCTCAAGCTATCACCAAGAGGGGGGAAAATCCACAAACGCTCTCTTTCTCAGATTGTCACTCACGTTTTTGTTTTGTTTTTTTCTTCACACGCACACGCAAACACGCACGCAGTCAGTCAGGCAGGCAGGCATTGCACAGGCTGCGAGAGAGAGAGAGAGAGAGGGCAGGAGACAGAGAGAGAGAGAGAGAGGGGGGGGGAGGGAGAGAGGGAGGGAGGAAGAGAGAGAGAGCGAAGCAGACACCTTGAAGCAATCAGCCCATTGCCGAGTGCAATGGGGAATGCTTGGCGTGCAGTGTGTGTGTGTGTGGTGGCGGTGTGAACAGAGATCTTTCCCTCTCGCCTTCCACACACACCACCACATCGAGGTCTCCGGGTTTGGAGGAGGGGGTGGTTTGTTTGTCTGTCTGTCCACAGTGTCTCCTTTTCTCTCCCTCTCTCCATCACTACCTGCAGTCATTCATTGTGATCCTGTGCCATGTCCGTACTCGTAGTGTAAAATGCAGTGTGTGGGGTTTTAGTGGAGGGGGTAGAGAGGGGTGTTATAGTGCGCGCGGCGCTCACTCTCATTTTTTCAAGCGTGAACGTGCCTTCAAACACACACACACACACACGAACGCATGTGCGCGGGTACGAAACATTACGTAACCAGTCAGAGCGCTGCGGACGCCGGAGCGGTAGAGATTAAAGAACAGACTAGTGAACAGTGTGACTACGGCGGTTCTGAATAAACTGAAATGTGGAAAGTGTTAGCAAACGTTCCTTCTGCTGCCATAGCTGAATAAGTCTACAATTTTACTGCCTCTCTGTCTCTCTAGTTCTTCAGGTCCACCCCGGCCCCCCCCCCCCACAAGCCCACCCCTCCACACACCCCACCCCCAAAACGCGCACCCCAGCCCTGTGATTGCAACCCGAGCTACCTGCACATCTTCACCCGTGGATACAGGACCGTAGATTTTTAATTAACCCCACGACCCAAGGTACCTGCACATCTTCACCCATGGATACAGGACCGTAGATTTTTAATTAACCCCACGACCCAAGGTACCTGCACATCTTCACCCATGGATACAGGACCGTAGATTTTTAATTAACCCCACGACCCAAGGTACTTGCACATCTTCACCCATGGATACAGGGCCGTAGATTTTTAATTAACCCCACGACCCAAGGTATCTGCACATCTTCACCCATGGATACAGGACCGTAGATTTTTAATTAACCCCACGCCTCCACGTGCTCTTGAATGATGGTCTGGGTGCTAGTCATTCGGGGTGAGGCAACAGATAAACCGCGCGCAGCGTGCACTTAGCGCTCGTAATAAGAGAACCCACGGCAACAACAACAACAACAACAAAAAGGCGGGGGGGATAAAAAAAGAAAAGAAAAAGAATCCCTGGCACAATCCTTTTGGGAAAAATTCTATTGAGTTGTCGAACCAGTAAACGTATTTGTGTGTATGTGGGCGTGCAAGCATAATTATATATATATATATGTGTGTGTGTGTGTGTGTGTGTCGCTGCACTGGCGAAACGCTGCCGCCGCCCCCACTCCCCACACCCACCCACCCACACCCCCAAAACGCTGTGGGAGAGCAGCCCGAATTCCGCACAAATATATGTTCTGACCGAAAAGTAACACAATTAAATACAGCTATACAATACAAATCCATCAGAAAACTGGTAAGACGAGACGTTTACCCATCCACCAAACACACACGTGTTTCACACCATCTCTAAGAGCTGACGGCTGCCTACACTGACAAACGGCATGAATAAATATTCTGAAAATAAAATAATAAACTGAATCTCCGTCATCCTCTCCCTTGTTGTCTCCACCTCCTCCCCCACCTCCTCCCCCCATTCCAAGGCAGAAAAAGCTAATAAACGGAGCGATCGATGGGAGAAGCGGGCAAGGCATGCTGGGAACGACAATGGAGCATCCTACCGAACAGAAATGGAATATTGTGACAGCAGGGACGACACAAAAGACAATAATGCTTGAATTTTTCTTTTTCTTTTTTTTTTCTTCCCCCACTTAAAAGCCCTTGCTTTTTTGTGTGAAAAACATCCTTCTCTTTCTTTTCTGTTATTTTAGTTGCGTTTTGTTTTGTTTGTTTGTTTTGTTTTTGTTGCTGGTGTTGTTTTAGGGGAGTGGGGTCGATAAAGGGAATACAATATACATATCTGTGAGCGCTGTTAGGAGCACACACTGCGCGCGCGCGCACGCACACACATAATTATACACACAAAGATACCGAAAGAGGGATGGAACTATCGTACTTACATTTCTGGCGATCGATGAAATAAACATAAAACGATTGAAGAAGGGGGTAGAAGGGATCAGAGGATACGGTTTTGTTTGTTTTTTCCCCTGGAGTATAATTATTGTCTGTATGTTTGGTTATATCTATGAAACTTTCCTGCCGAAGCCTTTCTGGGGGTATAAAAATGTTACTATTACTACGACGATTACGACTACTTATAATATCTTTAAAATAAATTTATAATCTTTACAGTATACTTCTGCAACTACCACTACTACAACCAATGATCAAGTGAGTCGTCATCTGAACACAGAGTTTGACTTTTCTCACACACACACACACACACACACAGAGAAAACAAAGTAATAAAAATGATGCTTGAAAAAGCGTGGGTGTCGGTCGGGGTACTACAGTACTGGGGGCAGGGCAGGGCAGTGCAGGGCAAGGCAGGACACTGGGGAAAGGGCAGGGCATGGCAGTGGACACATTAACCTCATTCCGTTAACCGACACCAAGGATACCCACAGGGGTTGTGGAATGCAACGAACCATTTGGCTGTGTTGCGTTTGACAGCTGATCCAACCGCAGACACACACGCACACACACAGACGGCACGCACACACACACACACACACAGAAAGTATAATTGCCCCGTAACGCCCTTTCCCCCTCCTACACACGCACACACGCACACGCAGACAATTGCCCCATAACCCCACTCACACGCACGCCCCCACCTCCTCCCGGGACAATCTTTTACGCACCGTTTCATCAAATCGCCTTTCGTTCTTCGTTTATAACGTCCCTTTTTTTCTTTTCTTTTCTTTTTTATCTCTTCTGCGATGTCCTTACATTTCTGACACTGGGGTCAGGGAAAGGGTGAGCTATTTAAACAACACATGTCGGCCAGAATCCATTCAGAGTCGGCTCTCTTGGCTGGGATCAACTGATCGCATGCTGGGGTAACGGTCTATTAGTCTGTGTGCACAGGCGACGCATTGTGTGTGTGTGTGTGAAGAAAAATGGATCAAGTCAGCGATATTTTAGTAGAAATATTGTAGATTTAAGTAATGTAGATTGTTCGAACGCAGTGACGCCTCCTTGAGTAACGTAACTGAACAGAACTTTGTAGAAATGCGGTGGAAAAAATCACGCCATCGACATTTGCTTTCGAATAAATGTTTTGCATTTTTGTGCTTTGAAAAAAAAAAAAAAATTCAACACTGGCAATTATTTCTAAGCCTTCCACATTGCTAACAATACACGCGTGCTTACTTCACTGAGAAGTGTACACAATTCTTTTTTTTATCACAATTTTTGAGTTTTATATCAATTTTTTTTCTTCTTTTTTTTTTTCTTTTTTTAAAGTAAAGACACTATTTTCACTGTAAACGTTAAAACGTTAATGGTTTCTGAAGACGGTTTTAAGCAGCTGCAGAAGAAAAAACAAAACAAAACAAAACCATTGTCCAGTAAGTTGATGGACCACAAACAAGATCGTTTCACTTCATCTCACTGGTTCGGTTCCACCTCACCTGAAAGAGTGTGGCAGCGGTGGGCCAGTGGGTAATGCGGACGACTACGAAGCAAGTGTCGATCCGCGAGTTCAAGTCTCATATGCGAACAGAGTTTGGTTGTTTTTTTGTTTTTTGTTTTGTTGGTTGTTTTATTCATACTCGTCCCACCCCTACACACACCCTTTCCACCAGACCAAGAATGGAAGTCTGGGTGCTAGTCATTCGTACGAGACGATGAAACCGAGGTCCCGTGTGCCGCTACGCTTAGCGTACGTGAAAAGAGCCCACGGCAACAACAACAAAACGGTTGTCCCTGGAATAATTATTTTTTGTATAAAAATCCAACTTTTGTCTGTCTGCCCTGAAGTAAAAAAAAAAAAAAAAAAGGTGAAGGGGGGGGGGGGGGGGGGATATGGATGGCACTGCCCTGTGGCGACATGCTCTAGCCGGGTGTGGTGTGGTCAGCAGCACGAATTTCACACAAGGAAACATGTGGCGTAAAAAAAAAAATTAAAAAAAATAATAAAAAGCCTGAAGCAATACAATATCACGCAACGCAACGCAACGTAGTACTTTTTTTTTTCATGTCTCTTTTCCTTTTTCTGGGATACTATATTTTTCGTTTCAGAATTCTTCCTGAGGTTTAATCTATATTCGATGTTAATAACGCTGCCACTGTGTTATAATTATTATTACGTCTTTCGTTAAAGAATTCTTCTGAGGTTTAATCTACATTCGATGTTCATAACGCTGCCCCTGTGTGTTATTTATAATATGTTCATTATTGTGCACGTGTCGTTTACCGATGGAGCACGCCATAAGTTACGGCTTGTTGATGCTCTGTGTTCGCAAAGTCTTTACTTGCTTTTGAGAGGGAGGGGGGGAATCATGTTTAAACCAATACAATAACACAATATAATGCAATGCAGTGCAGCATAATACAACACAAACCTGTATATCCAACAGCACCAGAGATCACACACACACACGCGCGCGCACACGCACACACACACACACACAATGCAATGCAATGCAGCATAATACAACACAAACCTGTATATCCAACAGCACCAGAGATCACACACACACACACACACACACACACACACACACACACACATACACTATGGTATGGTTAAGTAAACGCCAAGCCAAGTGACAATATAGCAGGGGGCGTGGGAGGGAGGGGGGGCGAGCAGACAGAGAGAGGGGGGAAGAGTGTGTGTTGGGGGAAACGAGTTTGGGGGTGGTGGAGGAAGGGGTGGCATAAGGCGGTGGCGGGTTTAGCTGAGCGGAGACAAGCAGCAGAGCTGTGATGACGATGATGATGATGATGATGATGAAGGCCTCAGCATCAGAGATGATGGCTTAAGTTTGCAGGATGGCAGGCAGACACACAGCAGCAAAAACACAGTCACAGCCAGAGCTACAAGCCACACAGCCACACTGAGCGACAAGGCCGATCGATAGCGACAGGAAAGAATTTAAAGTCAGTCATTGTCAAGTTTGTCGCCCGCTTCCCCAGGTCAGGTGACTGAGGAAGCCACCCCCCACCCTCCACCCCCACAACTCTCGCAAACACACACACGCGAAAGCACCCTCTCACCTTCTCGCTCCCCCCCCCCTCACACACTCTCTCTCTCTCTAAAGAGGGAAGGAAGGGAGGGGGGGAAGGAAGGCGGAGAGAGAAGAGACGCAGGATGAGTAGGAGTGGAGAGGTGAGAGAGAGAGAAGGGAGAGAGAACTGAACACTGGAAATGTTTAATGTCATTAGCTGTAAAGCTCTAGAGACATAGTAGGTACAAATCAGAGCAAAAACCACTACAATGGAACAGAAAGGGAAAAAAAACCATAACCAAAGCAAACTAAACTACTAAGGGAAAAGCGGCACTTCGGTGAGAGAGAGACAGAGAGAAAACAACAGCTCGAACAAAAACACGACGGTGTTGCGCGCCCCTCCCACCCCCCTCCACTCCCCTCGCCCCCCCCCACCCCCCCCCAACCCCGCCGGACTCCCTCCAACCCAGCTCTTTGCGATCTGAGAGGGGTGGTGGTGGTGGTGATGATGAGAGAGGGGGCGATCTGAGAGGGGTGGTGGTGGTGGTGATGATGAGAGAGGGGGTGAGGTGAGGGAGAAGAAGGAACGGTGCATGGAAGACGATGGGATGAGAGGAACTGACGTTGAACTTGAACCAGGCAACAAAACAAAACAAAACACAAAAAAAACACAAAGAAGAAAATAAGTATGATAAAGACACACACACACACACACACAGAGAAACATTGAACAGAAGAAAGGAAGACAACTCGATTGGCGTGCTTTTCCTGATGCATGCAAGGGACAGAGAGAGAGAGAGAATTTCAAGAAAAGGTGAAACTGCTTACATGCCACTGACAAAAAAAGAAGGAAAAACAGAAAGGTGGACAAGAAAATAGGAAAGAACTATTTCTATGGAGAGAAGTGTGTGTGTGGGAGGGGGGGTGTAGTTTTGGGGAGAAACGGGGGAGAGGGGGCGGAGCGGTGAGTGAGACCTAAAAACAGGAACGTTAGGTGGAGAGATCACTGACAGTAGAAGCTTATATATTTATATATGTATATATGTTTGTGTGTTGTGTGTGTGTATTATGGAGAAGAAAGTGAAACTTGTGAATTGTAAAAAAAAAAAAAAAAACATCATTCGTAAGGAAAGGTCGCGGGTGGGGGGGCGGGGGGCACTCTCTCTCGCACGCACACGCGCACACACACAATCAATCAATATATGTTTCTGTTTAATCGGCACGTTGCGCAATACAGTGAAAAGCCTTCAGTGCTTAAAAAAGGGATCTGTTAAACATGGTTCGAAGATCCGGGGGGGTGGGGGGGGGATGTAAAATGAAAAGAAGAAAGACAACCTCTCTCTCTCTCTCTTTCTCTGTGTTCGTTCTTTAGTTTAACGTCTTTTCACTGTAAGTGATATTAGACGAGGGTAGGGGAAAAAAATCGAATGGGGGGAGGGGGGGATTACTGTGTACGCATGCGAGTAAGTGAATGTGTGTGTGTGTGAAATAATACGAGCAAGCGCAAGTTCACTGCACGTAGCCCCGTTTATTTATTTATTTTTCTATTCTTACTTTATTTTAATCCTCTACCTTTCCACGTATCATTCTTTTCTTCTTCTTCTTTTTTTTTTTTTAATGTATCTTAATGCATTTTTACTCGATTGTTTTTTTGTGTTTTTTTTCCAGTTATGTCATGCATTCTAGACAGACTCCACCGCGTTGGAATTAAGCGTAGGTCAGATATCTGCAGTGGAAAAAAAATGATCAAAAATAAAATGTCAAAAAAAAACACACAAAAAACCCACCAAATCAGTTGTGGTGTATTGTATATTGATCAGCCGGCAACGCTCTGACGCTTCTTCGAAACTGAAACTTATACAACGCGGGGGACAAAAAAAAACAACTACCAAACAAACAAAGCGGTAGGGGAAACAGATTGAAACACACACACACACACACACACAAACCGACAGAAGCTGCGAGCGCGCGCGCGCGTGACAGTAAATCACTTGGACCTTCTTCACACGTCCTGTCAAGACTAAACAATGACTAGGCTGCAGGACAGACAACAGCGATGTGATGTTCCACAGCCAGGTGTGTCCACACTTTATGCCGATATATATATATATATATATATATATATATATATATATGTGTGTGTGTGTGTGTGTGTGTGTGTGTGTGTGTGTGTATCACCTGCACAGACAGTTCATGGTCGGAGCACACGCACGCACGCACGCACACACATGTAATCGATTCCAAGAGGAGATGGAGGGGAGGGGGAAATAAAGGAGGGAGGGAAAGTGTGTGTGTGTGTGAGAGAGAGAGAGAGAGAGTTGAAGTTGGGAGAGAAATGAAAAGAAGAGTGTAGGGTGTTTGTGTGGGGGGGAGGAGGGGGAGCGGGGGTACGCGTGCGTGCATATTGCACTGTATTTTGTATTGTATTATTGTGGGTTGTTTTTTTGTTGTTTTTTTGTTTGTTTGTTTGTTGTTGTTTTTTGGTATTGTGTTACTGTTTTGCCAAAACGTATTTCTCTGTGTGATGTTGGGGCTCCTCTCCCCTGGGAGAGATCGCGTCGCAACAGCGAGAGGGCGCCACCACCCCCTTTTATATACATACATTCCCCCCCCCCCCCACACACACACCCTGCCTACAAGAGTTTTTGCTTTGCTATCGAAGTGGATTTCCCTGTATTTTGCAAGGCAGAGCCGTTTTCTTGCCATGGGTTCTTTTACGTGCGCTGAGTGCATGCTGCTCACCGGACCTCGGGTTATCGCGTCTCATCCGGCGAATGGCTAGCGTCCAGATCCACGCCCACTCAAGGTCTGGTGAAGGGGGAGAATATACTGGAGTGTGGGGACACACACACGCACACACACACACACACGTTTTACATATGTAATTATATCCCCCCCCCCCCCACACACACACACAAACGTTATACCTATAAAATTATATCCACACACACACACACACGTTATACATACATAGTTATATCTACACACACTACACTACACACACACACATATATATATATAGAGAGAGAGAGAGAGAGAGAGAGAGAGAGAGAAACAAAAACCAACATCTTATAGCTACATTGTACACCCTGGCCGTTATAATACCTGCTTCCTTGGAAAACCACACAGATCGATCCCCCACGCGGTGTTTTCGCTGTGACAAGAATCAAAGGCAACAGGGAGAGGGATTAAGGTGACCGAGGTTCTGAGATGAGGTTCTCGAATCCCCCGAAGTCAGATTGAAACGCGTGCGAGAATTCGATTCCGGCATAATTTTAATTTAAGCTTGCCTTGCCAGAGGGTAGACTGTCTGCCTGGGTCGCCTTGGCCTTTTCACACTTGTGGGAGCTGTGGCCTAGTGGTGGTGCACTTGACTAGGAAGTGAGTGCCCACGGGTTCGAATCCCGTATATATGAACCGTCATCATTATTATTGTTAGTAGTAGTTGTAGTGTGTGTGTGTGTGCGCGCGTGTGTGTGTGTGCGTGCGTGCGTGTGTGTTGTTTTACTGAAGCCCCAACGAACAGACCTTGTGGTAACCTAGTCCTTCGGGTGAGACGATAAATTGAAGCCCCTTTGTGAAGCCTGCCACGGCGACAAATTAACTGTTCCTGGCAAATACATTGTAGGTAAAGAAAAAACACATACTCTGATGATAAAACAAATAGAGCTGCAGGCAGAAAACAAAAGAAAAAACAAGAAAAGAGGTGTGGGGTGGGGCGCTCTCCCACGAGCAGAGCAACTCTTATGTCACACAGAAAAATGTGTTCTGACAAAAAGGTAAGAGAATATAACACAATACAATATCATACTACACAATACCATACAACACACCATACAATACAATACGGTACAATACACTAAGTATCGAGCTCAAGGTCAGTTCCTATCGATTATTGTTAGCTGCGACATGAATATCAACATCGGGTAGATATCGTATTGTATTGTATTTCTCTTTTCATCACAACAGATTTCTCTGTGTGAAATTCAGGCTGCTCTCCCCAAGGAGAGTGCGTCGCTTCACTACAGCACCACCCTTTTTTTTATGTTTTCCTGCGTGCAGTATTATTTTTGTTTTTTCCTATCGTTATCTTGATATGGGAAAGAAAGAAAGATGATGATGATGACGTTTGGTTATACCACTTCTCCTAATGATTGCTACTCAGTTCCGAGGTCCGTTATCGCCGCAAATAACATACTGCAGATTTTGTTTAAGTTCTATTGCTACTAAAAAAAATAATTTTTTTTTTAAAGCAAGAATTACCTCTCCTGTTGCTTCTGAACTCTTTTGCCATGACAAAATAAGGTAATTCTATTGCTTCTGAGATCTAATCATATTACAAAAGATAAGACACGACTTCTGTTGCTTCTGAGTTTTATTACCACACCAAAGTTAGGATAATGCTGGTACTGCTTATAATACCACTACAAAATAAGATAATATTTCTATATTGCTTTTGACTTCTATTCCCCACTACAAACTAAGATACTGCTCCTGCTGTTTCTTGTTTAATCAGTATTTCATTTTCACCACCGCCCCAGAATACGACACTGCCGTGCTTCGGTTTGTTTCTCAAGAAGGCGGTTACTGTTTTCGGACTAATGCATATGTGCTGCTCCACATCTACTGGGCAGCTTCCTGTCAGCATCATAACCCAACGCGCTTAGTCAGGCCTTGAGTGCGTGCATATATATATATATATATATATATATATATATATATATATATATATATATATATTGTGTACCTATCAGAGTGGATTTCTTCTACAGAATTTTAACAGAGGACAACACTCATTGCCATGGGTTCTTTTTCATTGCGTCAAGTGCGTGCTGCACGTCGGGGGCAGGCGGGGTGGGGGCTCGATTTATATCGTCTCATTCGAGTGACTAGACGCTCAGTTTGATTCCTTGGTCAAACGTAGGAGGAGAAAGGGCCGGAGAGCGGGATTCGAACCCACACCCTCACGGACTGGACTCTGCATTGGAAGATGACCATCTTATCCACTCTGCCACCTTTCCTCCCGGCTCTGTTTCTGAGGTCTCTATCACGGCTACGAAATAAAGACAGCACTTCACCTGCCTCTAGGCTCCTATTTCTACCGCAGAAAACAAGATTCATACGGTCTCCAATTGCTTCCCACGCCAGTAAAGTAAAAAAAAAAAAAAAAAAAAAAAAAAAAGAAAGGTGGTTGATTATATCTGATAGCATTTCTCTCTTCCGCCCCCCGCCCCCCCCTTCTGCTCCTAGCATCCTACACACAGCACCAGTATAAAGATGACGGTGGTCGTGATTTATACGAACTTTTCTCTCTGCTCCCTTCCGCTTGGCGACGAGGTGGAATCAATCAATACGACCACACCCACACCTGTCGGCTAGCGTCGGCAGCACAGGCCGGGTAGGTGGGTAGGTGGCTGGGGTACCTGACGGCAGCAGCCAGCGAAAGCAGAGCCCAGCCACTCACACCCTACCTACCTACCTTCCTACCAACACACCTACCTGCCTACCCCATTGTCTTGCCAGCAGCAGCAGCAGCAACAGTGAAGTTGCATGCAAAGCGCTGCTGCGTACTGTGTACCGTGTGCACTAGCTTTCATGTTTTGCGGTCTTTGTGTTTGTGCTGTGTTTAATAATAAACCAGGACTGATCTGAAACAGAGACCGGCGATATCACACCCGCTTTCTTTTGTCCTGAATAAACGAACGAATGAATAAATAAATAAATAAATAAAGAAATAAATGAATAAATTAATTCGTCTTCACGGGAGACGTAATACCGAAATCCCACACACAGAAAATCTGTCGTGACATAAAAAAATTAGTATCAGTATCAGTAGCTCAAGGAGGCGTCACTGCCTTCGGACAAATCCATATACGCTACACCACATCTGCCAAGCAGAAGCCTGACCAGCAGCGTAACCCAACGCGCTTAGTCAGGCCTTGAGAAAAAATTAACAAAAGCAAAGCAACACAAATATATCTAAACGGGGACATATTTTTTGTATGCTTCGTCGTCCCTCTCTCTCTCTCTCTCACACACACACACACACACACACACACTACATCCACACACCCACACCCCTACTGCAAAGTCGTTTCTTTGCTCTGAATCCGGAACAATGTGTTCGGCCTTTGGTGATCGTACACGACTATGAAAATGAATGATAACAACAACAACAAAAAAAGCGTGGTCGGGGTTTGGAAAATAATCATACTGAGCGTCGAACGAAACTGGCCACAGGTAACATCATACTACCGACCATAATTTATCAGGAGGAAGGGAGGGAGCTTTCTAACACACACCGTACTGACACCACCAGAACGACAACACATTCAGGTGTTTGGTGTTCACAGATTCGAACTCGCAACCCTCTGAATACAAGTTCGGCACTGTCCCAAACACAGCTTTTGAAGCAACACACACACTCACGCGCGCGCGCACACACACACACACACACACACACACAGAAATTAGAAGAGTGGGATAAGAGAGAAACACAGGGGCATAATTCTGCACCGCTCATCGGTGCGTTTGTCAAGAGTTTTCTTCCTTGGACCGTGACCCGCATACTGTGTCCCCGCTCTTTTTTTTTTCCCCGCGCCCCGTCTTCACCCTTTCTTTTTATGTGTGTGCCTGTCTCTCTCTCTCTCTCTCTCTCTTTCACCAGCTTCACTTTACCTTATTCTGTTAATGTCATCTGAAAATGATAATCATCTTTTGAACAGTTAATCCTAACTCCGTTTTAAGGGTTTCACAAAAAAGAGAGTGGGAGTGGGGGGGGAGTGCTGCTGTTAATAACTCAGTTGAACATTCAGTGTGAAGTAAAATGCGATTTTCTCCCTTTTTTTTTTTTCTTCTTCTTTTATTTTTTTTTTCAAGGGTATCCTCCTTCAAAGGTGCTATGGCCTTTATGAATAAAACATCTGATTCAGAGTCCCTCCCCACCTCGCATAAACACTCCCCTCATCCTCTGTCTCTCTCTCTCTCTCTCTTTCTCTGTGTGTGTGTGTGTGTGTGACAATAATTCTAGGAGTTAATCGGATGACACGTTCTCCTTTAGACAGCTGATTAAACCCTGCCCCCCCGTCTCTCTCTCTCTCTCTCCTCTCTCTCTCTCTCTCCTCTCTCTCTCTCTCTCTCCTCTCTCTCTGTCTCTCCTCTGCCTCTCCATCCCCTCTCTCCTCTCTATGTCTGTCTCTCTGTGCCTCTTTGTCCTGTCTCTCTCTGTGCCTCTCTCTCCTCTCTGTCTCTCCTCTGCCTCTCTCTCCTCTCTCTGTCTCTCCTCTGCCTCTCTCTCCTCTCTTTGTCTCTCTCTCGTCTCTGCCTCTCCATCCTCTCTCTCCTCTCTATGTCTGTCTCTCGGCTCTGCCTCTCTCTCTCTCCTCTCTCTGTCTCTCCTCTGCCTCTCTCCCCTCTCCTCTCTCTCTCCTCTCTCTGTTCTCTGTCTGTCTGTCTCTGCCTCTCTCTCCCTCCCTCCCTCCTTTCTCTCAGTTTCTCAACCAGACGTCTGTTGTCCTCTCTCGCTCATTCTGGATGATGACCGATCCTCTTCTTCGGGTGACTCTTTTAACAGACATGTGATTCTCTCTCTCTCTCTATCTCTCTCTCTCTCTTTCACTGTGTGTGTGTGTGTGTGTGTGTGTGTGTGTGTGTGTAACTATGTGCATAGTGTTGGACGAGGAATGAGACTAGGGGTAGGGGTGGGGATAAGAGAGTTATTTAGTTTGTTGCTTTGTAGTAGTCTTTTTCTTCATAAGTTTCTCATGTCATTTTCAGTGAATATTTTTGTCGTTGATATCTTTCTTGTTAATAGTTCTGTGTTCATGTGTTCTTTTGATGTAGCCCCAACCCCCATATCCATCTTTTTTTCCCCCTTTCTTTTTTTTTTTAATACCCCAGGGCTTGGTGGAAAAAAAAGCATTATGTTTTGCTTATCTCATTACCCTGGTGAAATAAAATTTCGTTTCGTCTCTCTCTCTCTCTCTCTCTCTCTCTCTCTCTCTCTCTCTCTCACCGGTTCAGGTTTACCCCTAACAGACAAGTGGGCGGTTTGGATGTTAGCGGTCTATGTGTGTGCCATCCCCGGAACACGTGCGTGTGAAATGAAACCAACTGCTGAACAGAGCGTACAGCGCTGCCTTCTGACAAAGGTAAACATACGTTAATCAACTGATACAGTAGTCAGTTGTATTTGCCTACGTGTATGATGATTTGAAAAACACAGTTACAGATAATGCACAGAGTAAGACATGTTTATATATATAGAGAGAGACAGACAGACAGACAGAGACAGAGAGAGAAAATATATCAACAACAGTAGACTCAGCATGTCTTTAAAACTTGAAAGCAGCAAATGTTCGCTGCATAAACAGCTTCTTCAGGCTAGGCCACAGAAAGGTGGAGATTCAAGAACAAGTTGTTAAAGACATGCAGAGCCTACTATTGATATATTTTATGTCAATAAATTATTTTACCAGTCTCGGTATTTACCCTAGTGCTTTCTACAAGAAGCGGAGCCAGGACACCAAGAGAGTGTGAACTATTTGTGTGTTTCTATATATATATATATATATATAGAGAGAGAGAGAGAGATTTGTGTGTGTGTATGTGTGTGTGCGCGCGCGCGCGCGACACATTTGACATTGGTTTTGAAATCGCAAGCAAGGCAGAAAACGTGTGTGTGTGTCTGTGTGTGTGTGTGTGTTCTAAGATTTCAAACCAGAAAACAGATTTGCTGGTTAACATATCCGCGATTCTCCTGTTCATCTCTGTCGGCCGGTGTGAAGAAGGGGAGAGCTGGGGAGAAAGAGAACCATTTCAAAACTCCGGCATGCAATGCAAACACAATCCTCATTTCACTTGCAGCATTCTGGAAACATCAAAACACAAACAGAGGAGAATGTGTATGTGTGTGCTTGTACTCGTGCCTGTGCTTGTTTTTGAATCATTAAGGAAAGGGAAGCGAAACATGTCATAAATAACATTTTCCACTCACCGGAAGAGGCTCCAGTCCCATGCGCATGCGTTTAGCATTCTGACTCTCGTTCTCGCAGGCTGCCGCGAGAAGACCTTCGGCCGCTGCTGACGTCAGATGAGGGGGTGTTGGACGTAAATGCTGCCAGCACCACCGTGCACACACACACACACACACACACACACACAAATTGATAAACAGAAGACACATTTTTTTATGAAGATCTACCAAAACATAGACATGAAACACGGGAGCTCAAGCGTTCACAAATGTCATGTTAACTTAAATGATCACCGATTCGCCGAAGGTTCGCCAAAAAAATATGCAGTAATTATTTGATCAGTTAATGAGGGCCAATATGCACCGTGCGGTTATATCCTGTCAAACAATCGGTTATCTTTCCTTTTTCTTTTAATAGAAAACTTCACATTAAGATCGCGCGCGCGCGCGCGCACACACACACACACACACACATTGTTAAACCAAAGGCATATTTTCTGAAGATCCATTGAAATACAGAAATGGTACACGCGAACTCACGCGTTCACAAAAGTCAAGTTTATCTGAACTCAACATGGATTTGCAGAAAGTTCACAAAAAATATGCAATATCTAAACAGTAAATAGGGCCAATATGCACCATGGTAATATTTTGAGCCGTACTGTTGTATCCTGTCAAAAAATCTGTCACTTCTTGTTAGAAAACTGTTGACATTAATATCATACTCACACACACACATACACACACACACACACACGCGCGCGCGCGCGCGCACACACACACACACACACACACACACTTAAACCGTTCCTAAATTTCAGATTGTAGTTGTCAGAGAGAACATGATCGTACCTCATCCCTCCACGTTCGAAACGTAATGTAACAACTGTAAGATAAAAAATAAAAGAAAGAAGAAAAGACAGAAAGAAAGAAAAGAGAAAGAAATGAACAAAAAAACAAACAAACAAAAAAAGAACCATAATTAAAAAAGATGAATTTTTTTTCCCAGTTATCAGGCAAAAATGCTGAGGTTTTCATACACGCGAATCAGATTGTAGCCCAGAGTGTATCGAACTACTGTCTACAATTTCGCCCGTTTCCAAGAAACACAGCTTTGGTTTGGGAGACAAGTCTCGAGAAACTTGCTGCTGTCGTTTTGTCGTCTCTGAACGGCGGGTAAAAAAAAGGAAAAAAAAAAAGAACTTGTGGTAAACGATAATTAAACCAGGAACAGGCCTGAGGGTGGGGATTGAATTGTGTTCCTGGCTGCTGTTGCAACGTAACACGTGCTGATTAGTTTACTGGGCCACTCGCAGCATTGTAGATCTCCTCCACTTTGTGTCCGTTCTAGTGTGGTGTGTGTGTTGCTCGCCTACAAACACGGGTGCGTATAATGTGCTGTGTGTGCATGTATATCAGTACCTGCATGTGTGTGTGTGCTTGTATTGTACCACTGGGTGTGAGTGTGCTCGCCTACACACATGGGTGGCGTATGTGCTGTGCGCATGTACATCGTTCATTCTTTTGTGTAACGTCTATCCACAATTGTGATTTTCGACGAAAATCCACCAGGGTCCCCCTCACCCCACCACACCCATGCCTTAAATCATCATCACTACTTTCCCTTTTCCACTCTCCTCAATTCGGAAAAAAAGAATACAGACAAAATAAAATGAACTAACTATTCAACCAGTAAAATTAAAACAAAGAGCCAGTGGGGCTCCTAATTAAAGCTCTGAATTATTTCAAACACAAGTTCCTTGTCATAAAACGTTTCTAAAGAAAGCAGATGGGAGTGCAGATTTTGTAAATGAAAGAGGAGCGCATATACATTAAAAAGAAATGTTCCTGCGTGTGTGTGCGTGTGCTGTACAGTTAGGGGTTGGATGGGTGTGGGTGTCAGAAATGAGCCTAAAATTGAACTCTGCGAATCATAGCTGTTCGGGGGAGAACAGCCCAGCATGGGAGAGAACTCTGCAGTGTTTGTCGACCTGTTGGCAGACATCTTTTATTAAGGAAGAGCTGTTGGTCAAAACAAATCTTTATTAAAAAAAAACAACAACAAAAAAACAAGAGAGGCAAGGCCTTCAAGACTCACTTGTGATACACTTAAAAAAAAATCCAAGCTTTTTTATGTATTGAGTATAATTTAAAAAAGGTAATGTTTAAGATGAGAAGGATCAGCTTAAAGCAAATTAACTCCCCTAGCATTAATTACAGAGTAATTTCCCTTTTATACTATCTGCACCAAAACGTTTGCAAAATAATTAAAACTTCCATGCTTAGCAAAAGAAGGTCAAGTTTGAACAAAAAATGATAATAATGACTGCTCTTGTTGTTGGATCAGAATATCACATCAAAGTGCCAAGTTCAGAGAATACAAAAAATATAAATGTAACAGTAAATGCAGTTTGCATATAATTAGGCTTCATTTTTTTTTTTGTGCCCATCCCAGAGGTTCAATATTGTTTTAAACAAGATGACTGGAAAGAACTGAATTTTTCCTATTTTCATACCTAATTTGGTGTCAACTGACAAAGTATTTGCAGAGAAAATGTCAATGTTAAAGTTTACCACGGACACACACACACACACACACACACACACACACACACAGACAACCGAACACCGGGTTAAAACATAGACTCACTTTCTTTACACAAGTGAGTCAAAAAGCAGTTTAGCTTATATCATGCTCAGAAATGTGATCGGTTATTATTTTTTTCCCCTTTGCTTCAGTAGTTTGACGACCAGCGAACGTTGTACTGATGCAGTTCTGTTGAAATAAAATGGGTTTTTGTTTCAGCTGCATATAATGGCAGTTAAGTTCAAGCTGTTCAGTGCTATGATCTTGTGAGAGATCGCTGATTATGTCTGGTCAAATACTCCCCACCCCCATCCCCCATCCACAAACACACTACGGAGCCACCTCCCCGGTTATCTAAAAAAACAGAAAACAAAATCCACCCGAAACAAATACCATTGATCGGCCCTCTACAGTTAGTTTTCTTCGGAGCTAGATCGATTAAAACAAATGTGGATAAGGCATAGGACAAAACAAAAATAAGAACAAAACAAAATAAAACAACGACCACCCCCACACACACCTCCCAAAAAGAAAAAGGAAAGTAAGTCTCCCCAGTTCAAGGACCGCTCTCCCAATCCTAATGCTCCTCCCAGTTTCCGGTGCCCTCTACAACCCACCCCCAACCCCCTCTCGAAACCGGAAGTGATCAGCTGAGCCAGAGAGAAACAAACAGATCTCTAAATAAATCAAAGGTGGGTTTTCTACTCCGCTGAGAACCAAATGAAGTGGGGGGTTGGGGGGCTGGCAAAGTCCTTTCAGGAGACAGGGAACGTGCGGTTGCCAAGCGAAGGTGGGGTGTGTGTGTGTTGGGGGGGGGGGGGGGAGGGGGGAACCAGGGGGGCGGGGGAAGGTGATGGGGATCCCCCAGGCAGCACCAGGATGACTTCTAGACACCGCTCCCAACCCGCCATTGTCTGTCCCCTGCCAGCGCTACCTGTTTAAACATTCATGGAAAAGACCCTCCCCCCCACCCCACCCCACCCCACCACCCTTTTCCTACCTCTTCTACCTCCTCCCCCTCCCCCCCCCCCTCCCCAACCCCCGTCCCCAGGCCTGAATGTAGGCTGCCTGCCTGCCTGCCTGCAAGACAGGCTGTGGAGACCCGATTCAATCATATTGCCCGCGTCTCGCTGAAACAATGCACGACGGCCCCCAGTCCCACGGGAAATGATTCCGAGTTGAATGTCCCCCGCCCGCCTCGGGACGGAGGTCCGGGCTGAACCGCGGGGGCAATTTCTCCGGCTTCTGAATGCGCCGCATCGATTTTTGTCACTTTCCACTGTTGGGTAATCTAAGCCTTGATTTCAATGGCGACAAATCTCCACCAAGTTGCACAGCAAAAGGTCAGCAGGCAATAGCGTGGCCGAGGCAATTTTTGAAGAGAAAATTGGCAAGTCAGTCGAACGCTGCGCATGCCTGCGAGAGGAGAGTTTTACTTGGCGGGGGGGGGGGGGGGGGGGGGACAAGCGGTGACAATTATCAGCGAATGGGGGGTAAGGGAGGGTGGCTGGGGAGAAACAACAACCCCAGTTGAATCGATCGTGTTGTACTGACCTAAAGCTATGTCTTTCACCTTTTAAACCCATTTGCCTTCAAATACGCCATGAACGGCTGGCGACGGTATTCAAGCTAGGCCCTGATTCCCTTTGGATATCGGAGTATCTCTCTCTCTCTCTCTCTCTCTCTCTCTCTCTCTGTCCATCCCCACCCCTTATCTCTCTCTCTTTCACTCACACACACACACACACACACACACACACACACTCACTCACTCACTCACTCTCAGATAACAAATTCCCACATTCACGTATAACGTTACTCTGGAAATTACAAAGCCACCACGAAACACTGAACGCACAGAATACGACATCAGATGAAAGCAGTGTTAACCAAAACGGGCATTGGTTTAAAAAATTTAAAATAAAAAAAAAGAAAGAAAAAAAGCTTAAATGTTCCATAGCCTGTTTACAGCCATCGGAGTAGTGATTTCATATCCACTGTGTCTTGGGCTCTGCACAGGAAGGCGGGACCCAGTCCTCGTCTCTTGTAGCTCGAACCTTCCCCAACCGAAGACAGTTAACCCATTCAAACCTGGATGGAGTGAGGGGAAAAAAAATCGGGAGAAAAGTTGCCTTTCCCAAGGACACACATACACCATGCCCCAAAAAGGGCCACGAACTTTTCATCAGTTCAGACAATACAAACCCATAACAATAATACGCTTCGTCACATCTGCTAAGCAGACGCCTGACCAGCAGCGTAGATAACTTTTGAACACTGGATCAGAATTTATCGCCTATTTTCCCACAGCCCCTCCAAAACTTATGGAGTTAACCTCCATGAAAATAAAAAAAGAAACCACTTTTAATTAAGACATGAAACATTTCCAGTGAAACTGCCATACTGATTTCATCTTTCCAGAACGATTGGCTCAGAAATCAGAAGCAGCGAATTCTTGTCAGACGAAAAATCATTGTCCAGTTTAGTTTTGTGGCTCGGGCAAAAAAAAAAAGAGACTAAAAGTGTACAATGGAATATACCTGCGCGCGAGCAAGTATGCATGTCTGTGTGTGCTTATTTAGATGAACTAGCAGAACGATAATGCATTAAAAAGAGGAAGGAGGAATGATGCTATCGCAATAATATTTTTTTGTTTAAAAACTGGAACCTCGCAGAGCCAATACCACCCGATCACCCCACTTACCCGCTCCGTCTAAGTACACACACACAAACGCCCTCTTTTTCAGGTACACACACACACACACACAAGCGCCCTTTTTTTCAGGTACACGCACACACAAGCGCCCTCTTTTTCAGGTACACACACACACAAGCGCCCTCTTTTTCAGGTACACGCACACACAAGCGCGCACACACACATTCACGCACACACAAACACACACACACACACTAACCGGTTCCCAGCCGTTCTGCTCTTTGGAACGACGCATACGTCGGCACGATTTGAGGTAGGTGCGGATTCGTTTCCGGGAGCGCTCGTGAAATTCCGGAAACTGCCGATCGCAGGCCTCCAATATGGCCTGAATCTTGTCCTTGGGCTGTTTGGAGATGGGCACTGACCGGTCCAAATTTTCGTCCACAAACAGACGAACAAACATCTGAAAAGGAAGAATGTCCAGTAAGGTGTGACGTGACTTGACACAGTTGCTATGGGCAACGTGGAACACCAAAATACATGCACAGACGGCTAGAATATAAATATCAATGCATATTATAAAGGGGTAAAATGTTACAGGTTAAAAAAAAAATTAAAAAGCAGTGGAGGAAATACACCACTAGAAAGCGTTGGAAACTGGTTTAAAGAGATATTAACTGCCAGTGTTTGACACACACACACACACACACACACACACATACACAGTGAACGGGGAAAAAAAACACCAAAAAAACAACCAACCAAACAACAACAACAACAACAACAACAAAAGCGTCCACAATGCACTCACATTAAAGGCCTTCAGTCTTTCCGGGTCATAGTTGTGGCCTGCTGCGCCCTTCTCGTCATCGTCTTCATTGTCATCGTCGTCCTCGTCCTTGGAGCCCGCCAGGTCGTCTGCCAGGCCGCTCTCGCTCGTCTTAGTGATCGCACTCTGCAAACGCCAAAAGGACAGAAAAAGCAGATTGTTAATAACTGTATAGTTTTTTTTGTTTTTTTTTTAATTAGCATAATAACGGCGTATGTTGGGAAAATGTTGTGGCCGAACTCACATACGCTGATTGACAGGTCTCTAAGCCAACGAAAAAAGAAAAGCTATATTTACCACGTTCCGTAAACAATGGCTTCTTTTTGCGGGAGTGGGCGGGGCGATAGCGCTGTTTTGCCAGCCATTAAGTGCACGTGCTGACCCTAACTTACGATCGCGAGAGAAATGCTCCGAACTCCCCACCCCCACCCTCCCCGATAGTCAATTCCAGGTTAATTGCCGGGGAACGCAGTAGGTCGTCACACGTGTAAATTACGGACATGTTTCACAGCCGGGTTTCTGAGAACTCTCTCTCTCTCTCTCTCTCTCTCTCTCTCTCTCTCTCTCTCTCTCTCTGTGTTCTTTTGATGCGTTGTCAGTAGACTAGGCTGGGTAGATTGGAATGAGACAAGTTTACGAACTTCGTTGTCATGTTCAGCTTATATTGTTTCAATATATAATGAGCTTCGATTTCATGTGCTGTGATTGCCGCTACATCAACTGTTTACTTCTTCGTGAATGGTAGAGCGTAGTTTAACTTTCATGGGGTAAAGAACCATACAAACACGTTCAGGTTTTAGATTATTATCTGACGGGCGAAATAGCCAAGTGGTTAAAGCGTTAACATTCAACCCGAGGGTTCGAATCCCGATAACGGTGCCTGGTGGGTAAAGGGTGGAGATTTTTCCGATCTCCCAGGTCAACATAATTTGCAGACATGCTTTTGCCTGAACCCCCTTTCGTGTGTATACGGCAAGCAGAAGATCAAATACGCACGTTAAAGATCCTGCAATCCACGTCAGCGTTCGGTGGGTTGTAGAAACAAGAACTTACCCAGCATGCACACCCCCCGAAGACGGAGTATTGCTGCCTACATGGCAGGGGTAAAAACGGTCACACACGTAAACGCCCACTCGTGTACGTGCGAGTGAACGTGGGAGTTGCAGCCCACGAACGAAGAAGGAGGAGATTATTGTGTACCGTATGGTGGTGACTAAATTTTTTCAACGGTATAGCACGCGAATCCTTTTTCTTCCTGTGTCGAATGCAGGGTGGGGCTTGGGTGTTTGTGAGACTGCTAATTGTTGCATCGTGTTGTGTGTCTGTGAGAGAGAGAGAGAGAGAGAGTGTGTGTGTGTGTACGTTGTAAGGCGCGCGCGCATGTGTTTAGGTATAATGGTTGTGAGTATGTGTGTGTGGGTGCGAACTAAATGTGGGTGTATATCTGACAGTGTGTGTGAGAGAGAGAGAGAGAGAGAGAGAGGGAGGGGTGGACAGACTAAACGGTTTACTTAAAAGGCCCACTGTTGCTCTCCTGCTGAGCAACTTTGTCTGGCCAAATACAACAGACTATTATTCAGGAAAAACTCTGCGTGTTTGGGTTGTTAAACAGTACAGCGAGTGTAGGCGAAATGAAATTAGGCTGCTACACGAAAACATGCGCATGCACGCACGCGCGCGCGCACACACACACACACACACACACACACACATTGTTGAGTAGAGACCGAGAAGTCAGGTAGTCATGGTAACGCCCGTCACAGAGAGAGGCATGGCAGGGAGTTAATGGTCTCAGTCCTCTTTCCGTTCACACTATCTCTACAGGAGATATAGGAGTTGGGGGTGGGTGGGGGGGAGAGAGAGAGAGAGACAGAGAGAGGGGACAGACAGACAGACACAGTGTGATTCCAGAAAAACCAGGAGAATGAAAAAGAAGAGAACCTACAGGTTTTGACAATAGCAATATAACAAGGACTGACTCTCTCTTTCTCCTTCTCTCTCTCTCTACACACACACACACACACACACGGTGTGTGTGTAAGGGGGAGGTGTGTGTGTGTGTGTGGGGGGGGGGGAGTGATGCGCGTGTGTGTGCGTTTTGTGAGCGCGCGTGTTTATTCATACAAACGTGCCAGAATTGCCCCCTTCTCCATCCCACACCACCCAGCAAGTATGCACAGTCTACATGTAAGCCTAACGGGTACGTGTGTATACCACGTTTATCTGTCGGGCAGTTTGCATGTTAATGCTTCATGCCATGCGTTTGTGCGTGCGTGCGTGCATGTGTGATGTGTGTGTGTGCGTGCGAGCGCGCGTCTGCAGAGAGGGGATAAACAGGGAGGTAAGTCTGCAAACAACGGACGACAACCCAACTGGCCAGTGGCAGAAAGGGGCCGCCAACCCCTCAGGAGACATAATACTCCCGTTCTTCCACCTTCCCCCCCCCCCCCCCCCCCCCCCTCCTCTCGCGCCGTGACAGGATAGGTCAGGCGCTGGACTTGCGTTCTTTCAGTTAACCAGTGATCAGAGGTTCTGATCTGTCACCAACATGCTTTCTAAAATTCTCCCACAACTCATTCAAAATATCCAATCAAATCAGCTATTGTAATCTGTGTAAAAGCTCAAGTCCTACTGACTTGCTTCCCTTGATTTCAGGATTTGAGAGCCCGTTTGTGAACTTGATCGGCAGTGGTGCGTGAAGAGAAGAAAGAGCGCGGAAACAGCCAGAAAACGCTGATGTTTGACTGGTTCTTCGAAACGGACATTCATTAAGGTAACAGAACGAGGTCGAAGCAGACGTTAAATGGTGAAACGTGTGCAGTGAAAACGCTTCGGAGTGGGGCTGTTCACGAGCCGCTCGCAATTACTCGCTGTTCGCAATTTGGCCTACCTACCCTACTCTTGCTACTAATACTACTACAGAGAGAGAGAGAGAGAGATGAAATGTTTTCAGTCATGTTTTTCGGCCATGGGCACACAAACAGTCAAGGGAGGGTAGGGGGTTTGGAATAACTAAATAGCTAAATAAATAAATTCCATAAAAAAATGTTACACAAGAACACTGTCAGATGATAGTATTAATTGCCATGGCCCAAAGTAAACTTTTTTCTTTCTTTTAATAGTACTGTGCTTGCTCTGCGTTACATTGTTTTCTTCGTCATGTTAGTTTCTAGAAACATCTGCCTCTTGTCTTATAGAAATGGAAAATAAACTTGGATATTACCATGGACAACTGTTTCCATTCACCATCCAATAATCTTTCCAATGGAACATTGATTTCACTGTCAAAGACTAATTCGCTGCTCCGAATAAAGTGGATAATCATTCAAGAGAGAGAGAGAAGCGCGTTGGGTGTGTGCGCGTCCGTGTGCGTGTCAGTGCGAACGAAAGGTGGCATGGGTATAATGGGGGGTGTGCGACCAGTGGGATGTCTCAGAGACACATAACAGAGCTCCAGCGATTACCACTGGCCTCCACTGACCAATCCCCACCCTTACCCCCAACGCACACACACCCTGCTACCCTCCAACACCCATTAAGGGGCGCACGGGGCTGTTAAGAAGCCATTAGCCGACAGATGGCGCTCTCCTTGCACACCGTCCAGCACGCGCCGTCACGTGGACCCTGTCAGCCTCGCTCTGGTGACAGTGGTGGCGGTGGTGGTGGTGGGAGCAGCCAATCAGGGGGACAGGCAGAGAAGTCAGTTGGTCGCTGCCATCAGCCACAAGTTAAACTGAGCTGTTGGTCTCGCAGTGGTCATTCTTTTCATTCTTTTGTGTTCCACCACTCTCTCTCTCTCTCTCTCTCTCTCTCTCTCTCTCTCCACATTAGTGTCAGTTTAGTGACAAGCCGCCTCCTTTTCTAATGTCCCCCCTTCCTCTCAGCCCCCCCCCCCCCCAGTGTGTGTATGTGCGTGTGTGTGTGCGCGCGCGCTTGAATGCGTGCGTGAACGCTTGCGTGCGTGTGTGTGTGAGAGAGAGTGCGAGCTTGAGCGCGCGTGTGAGAGAGAGAGAGCGTGTGTAGATTATGAAAGCGCACCAGTACTAAATTTCCACCCAAAACGCCACCAGGACTATTGGATACCAGCATGAGTTGCTAATACTGTGCATCATGCAATCTGATTACCTAAAGTATTCGTTGTATTCGATACAGTGTTGCTTTCAACTCTCTCTCTCTCTCTCTCACTCTCTCTCTCTCTCTCTCTCTCTCTCTGTCGTGGCTTATTGCTTTCAGGTAAAGCAAGCCACGTCGCATCATACAAAGATATAAAATAAATAATAATCACCTTATCAGTTTCAACACACATTGGCAGGAGTGTCGATAAGAGATAAACGAATATTATCCATCATACACCACTCGCTCAAAACTCCCATCTCACTCCTACAGCACACCTGAACCCTCTACCTCCTCACACTCTCCACACCTCTGAGCACCCCACATGCCTTCCCGCTCTCCCTCCAAGTTCTTATCATTCCCCAAGGTACGCATGCACGCATACTCAAAACTCACGCACACTGGGGTTTACTTCCCTTTCTCTCAAAGCCGCTCAGCAATTTATACCTGGTGTGTGTTTGTGCGTGTACGTGAGTGACTGTGTGTGTGTGTGTGTGTGTGTGAGTGAGAGAGAGAGAGAGACTGGAGGGAGAGGGTAGGGTTGAATGAGGGGATGAACTGACCAACATCACCATCATTATCATCTCGAGCAGAGAGGTGACACGGAGGGCAGCTGCGGGGGGGGGGAGGGAGGTCGGGAGGGGGGGGGAAGGAGATGACCAGCTTTTAATTAAATAAAGAAGAGCAAAAGCTTTCCTTCCTGCAGCACACAGTCAACGTGTGGAACTCTTGGTGACTATCGGTGAAGTCTGGTGAGCTCTTCTGCCATCTTCCACCCTCCCCCCCCCCCAACCCCCAGCCTCCTCCTCCTCTCTCCCTCCCTCCCCCCCTCACCCTTCTCTTCCGCCACCCTGATCTGGACACTGTGTGTGTGTGTGTGTGTGATCCTGCTCCTGTCATCCTCTTCTTCCTCCCTCCCTACCTTTCTCCTCCACCCTCCTTCCCCTAGCTTCCAGAGAGAGAAGGAGAGAGAGAGAGAGAGCGACTGTGCGTGTGTGTGTGGTGGGAGGAGGTAGGGGTTGGGGAAGGAGAGGAGGGGGGTTGAGGGGGGGGGGGAGCACGGTAGGGTAGGATGGATGGATGGTGGGTGGGTGAGGGGCTTTACAGGTGGTGGGGGGTGGGGGGGATCGACTGGATGGGTGAAGGGATGGGGGGGGGGAGAACAGTGGGGAGGGGGGGGAGAGTGGTGTGGTGAACACGAGCGACACACTCCTGAGGGGTTTCTGTCCCACAGCAGCCAAAGAGGGACAACAACCACCGGTGGCGGATGACGTCCACCCAAAGCGGCTTTGAAAGGGGATGAGGGGGGTGGGGGGAGGGGAGGGGAGGAGGCAACAGGTCATGAAGGGAGATAATACCAGCAGGAGGGTAAGGGGGAAAAGGTGAAGGAGGGTCGGGGTGAAGGGGGCGGGCTCAGGGGGGAGCTCAGAGTGGCGCCAGGGGCGGGGGGTGGGGGTGGGGTGGGGTGAGGGCAGGGGATGTGAGGACGGGGGACAAGTAGCAGATGGAGATGGGGGGGAAGGGGAGAGGGAATCAGGGGGTGGGGGAGGGGGGCGCGGAAGGACTGAAGGGTATCAGGGAGGGAGGGAGGGCGGGTGGGGGGTCGTGAAGACAGTGGAAGAGGAAGAGATAAGACAAAGACAGTCAGTCAGAGGAGAGACAGACAGACAGATAGACAGAACTGGATGATTTGAAAGAGCGGGGGTGGTGGGGATGGGGGTGTGGGAGGGAGCGAAAAGGAGATCAGAGAGGGACAGTGAAGACAGTGGAGCGGTGGAAAAGATCAGACAAAGGCGGTCAGAGGGAGACGGACTGACAGACAGACAGGCAGACTTCGACGATTCGAAAGGGGGTAGGAGGGGGTGCTGGGGGGTTGGAGGTGGGGGGAGAGCGAGAAGGAGAATACACAGGATACAGAATACTTGACTATCTCAACAAGAGAAATTCATATGTAATGTAAAACAGAAAAAAACAACACAAGAAAATCACAGTCATTCAACATGTATATAGATAAACCACAATTGAGATGTGTACCAAGGGCAAACCATCATCACATATCAATAACCACAGTAGACAACAACAACGAAAACCTTTTTTTTTTTTCTTTTTTCTTTTTTTTAAGTAATTTAGAGTAAATCATATATACACTATCACAGCCATACACACATGCAGTAATTATCACAGTTAAAGGATAGACATAACAGTATGCTAAAAGTTGACACAGACATAATTATAATAGCAGTTGTGAAGACAGAGGCGCAGGAAGAGATAATTATGACAAAGGCAGAGAGTGACTTCGACGTTTTGTGAGAGAAGGAGAGAGGTGATAACTATGATATATTTATTCAGAAGACCATCGGTCCATTCTGAATGGACCTGAACAAGTAAGTTACAATCGTAATCGTATACAAAGAAAACATCTAACCAAGCAATATATATATATATATATATATATATATATATATTACTAACTTTTTTCAAAATTTATCATTTATTTATCTATTTATGTACGCTTATATTTGACTTCATCAAGTTTTTGCGGCTTATACATATTAGTAGTAGTTCTTTTTTCTTATGTATTTATCTATTATTTATTCAACTTTCTTTTTTTTTTTTCCTCTCAAGGCCTGACTAAGCGTGTTGGGTTACGCTGCTGGTCAGGCATCTGCTTGGCAGATGTGGTGTAGCGTATATGGATTTGTCCGAACGCAGTGACGCCTCCTTGAGCTACTGAAACTGAAACTGAACTGACAGTAACTGCACGTCTTTTTAAGGCTTTATATAAACATAGTAATAAATTCAATATTATCTCTTTGTTGGATAATAAAAACAAAAGGCTCATGGATCACGATATTTTCTTGGAATAAACTCTTCTCTATGATCACATATTCAGGGCAAAAACAAACAAACACAAAACACAAAATGTAATTCATTCTCTTCAGCTGACTTACAAAAATGGACATAATGGCTGCTTACAAAAATGGACATAATGGCTGCTGTACAAGACTTCTCTAAGTATCTCAATGAATGCTTACATATTGATGAAACTCCGAACCTAAATTTAGTTAAATAATCCTTTATAAACCTTTTTATATTCTATGAGAAAGTGGGAAGGGGGGGGGGGAGGGTGAGAGAGCAGGACTTCCGACGTTTTGATCGAGATAAGAGTGAGAGAGAGAGAGAAACCGACAATTGAAAAGAGGGGGAGGGGAGAGAGGGGAGGGTGGGAAGACAGTGGGGCATGTAGAGATACGACAAAGGCAGACAGAGAGAACACTGAACACTGAAATGTTTAATGTCATTAGCTGTAAAGCTCTAGTAACATAGTAGGTACTAATCCGAACAACATGGTGCAAAACAGATAAACTGGAACAGAAAAACAAACAAACAGAATTGAAACAATATAAACTGATAAGAGATTTGCGACACTTTGGTACTTTGTCATTAGCTTAAAGTACATGTGACTGGGGGAGTGGGGGGTAATGTGCCTTTTTTTTCAGTCGTTCGTCTCCAAGGTTTGGACAGTACACAGAAAACAAAGTACACAAATTATATAATGAATATTCGCGCATGTAACATCGACACACATCATAATACAAACACATACTAAAGAACATGAATTGATTGATTTATGCCTGAACATCAAAACCCATCATATCAGTATGAACACATCATATAATTACAATGTCGAGACTGACCATCCAAACGTAGCCCTTCCATTTTAGCTATGCTAGAGAGAGACAGAGACGGAGAGAGGGAGAATGACAAACCAAAGATGTTTAAGGAGGAGCGGTGGTCAAGCACTGCCGTGGGATTCACCCCAAAATAAACAGAGGGAACCGCCGCAAATAAATAAGAAATGAAGCTGTGTTTAACGGTACAGCAAACAACACGAGACAATAACCCAACAGAGAGAGAGAGAGAGAGAGAGAGCTGTATTATTCAAATAAAGGCCAAAGCCCCTCACTGAAGGGGTGTGAAATAAGTACAAATACTGGAATTATAACTGTGACCACAATTATATCATAAACATACTACGTCAGCAAAAGAAAAGATTATGATGTTAAGTCTTTTCAAGGATTTGTAAATATAAATAGCGAGTCCATAGAGAGTAGACTCATTTCTGGACGACAACAACACATTTAATCTAGAACTGCAAGGATTATTATAATACTTAGATTAAATTAATTTCGATCTGAGATCAAACAGAACATATATATATATAAACAAAAACAAAAAAAAACACTGGAGAGAGCGAGAGAGAGAGAGGGTGGGTAGAGTACACACAGGAATAAAAAATGTTAAAAAGTGAGGAACTACAATCGGTTGTACTAAAATGTGAAAATTCATACCTCAAATGAGTCTCATCAGGTGTGCCTCAAGGATCTGTTTCAGGTCCCTTGTTTTTTTTTTTAAAATCTACATTGATGACATACTAACGACATAGAATCGAGAATCAAACTGATTGCGGACCCGAAGAAAACACCAAACCCGGACCTGGATCCAGTTGCATTGCTTGGTTCTAACTTTTTGACAGTTACACGTGACTAAATACCTACGTTGACCGAACTACGCCATTGGTCAGTTCCATACTACACACAGTTTAGTAGCGGGTTACGACCATACTAGGCTCTTCCGTCCGAGCAATGCAACTGGTTCCTGTTAAATAGTTCCATTCATCAAAAGTAAAGAAAAGGAAAGAAATCACTGAGAAAGCATCCTGTCTCCCCACCAGAGTCCGGCCCGCACGACGGCCGAAAAAAACCCAACAACAACAACAACAAAAAAAAACCAACAACCGTTCATCCACCTACATCCACACCTGTACCTCCCTCAAACTCACGATCACCAGCAAAACAAAACTATCCTCAAGTCACTCCTTTGACAGAGAGGCAATTCAAAAGGGAGGGGAGAGAGAGAGGGGGGGGGGGTTGTGTTGACAGTGGTGCAGGAAGAGAATTCGACGAAGGCAGACAGATAGAAAGAGAGGGAGAGAGAGAGAGAGACAGACTTCGACAATTCAAAAGGGAGGGGAGAGAGAGAGAGAGGGGGGGGTGGGGGGGGGGGGGGGGGGGGGGTGTTGTGTAGACAGTGGTGCAAGACGAGACTGGACAAAGTTAGACAAATATACTGACAAGACTGACAGAGAGAGAGAGAGAGAGAGACTTCGACAATTGGAAAAGAAAGAGGGAGAGAGAGAGGGAGAATTTGTGTAGACAGTAGAGAGATGACAAAGGCAGACAAGAGAGAGGGAGGGAGGGGGGGGGGGTGGAGCAGAGAGATAGAGAGGAAGAAGAACGACCCCAACACATAATACAGAATAAAAAAAATTAAAAAAGGAAGCAAACAAAAAAACAAAACAAAAAAAAAGAGAAACTGAAGAGATGAGGCACTAAAACACTGGCCAGCGAGTGGAGGAGGAGGAGGAGGAAGAGACAGAGGAGAAGGGGTAGGAGGAGAAGGAGGAAGCAGTAAAAACCCACAAAGGCACACAAGACAAGACAAAACCATGAAGACGATGAGTTGGTGCTACAGCTGAAGACAAAAGAACTTGGAAGGGGTGTTGGGTGTAGGGTGGGGTTGGTGGGGGGTGGTGGTGGGGGGGGGGGTGCTGGAAAGACGGAGCGGGGGAGTGGGAGTGATGGTTGGAGGAGTGTGTGTGTGTGGGAGAGACAATAACCCAACAGAGAGAGAGAGAGCTGTTTTATTCAAATAAAGGCCAAAGCCCCTCACTGAAGGGGTGTGACATAAGTACAAATACTGGAATTATAACTGTGACCTCAATTATATCATAAACATACATCAGCAAAAGAAAAGATGATGATGTCATAATGTTCAGTCTTTTCAAGGATTTGTAAATATAAATAGTGAGTCCATAGAGAGTAGACTCATTTCTGAACGACAACAACACATTTAATCTAGAACTGCAAGGATTATTATAATACTTAGATTAAATTAATTTCGATCTGAGGTCAAACAGAACATATAGAAAAAAAACACTGGAGAGAGCGAGAGAGAGAGAGAGAGGGGGGTGGGTAGAGCACACACAGGAATAAAAAAAAAAAGTTAAAAAATGAGGAACTACAATCGGTTGTCGTGGAGGAGGAGGAGGAAGAGACAGAGGAGAAGGGGTAGGGGTAGGAGGAGAAGGAGGAAGCAGTAAAAACCCACAAAGGCACACAAGACAAGACAAAACCATGAAGACGATGAGTTGGTGCTACAGCTGAAGACAAAAGGGGTGTAGGGTGGGGTTGGTGGGTGGTGGTGGGGGGGTGGGGTGGGCTGGAAAGACGGAGCGGGGGAGTGGGAGTGATGTTGGAGGAGTGTGTGGGGGGAGGGGGGGGGAGGGGAGGGGGGGGCAGGGATGATAAGACGGAACCCCGCCTGATCTTGGAGGCGAGGTGTAATCCCCCAGGAGCGACTGGGGAGGGGAACGAAGGAGGGGAGGGTAGGGGGTAGGGGTGCGTTGGGCGGGGGGAGGAGGGTGGGGGTATGGGGGCGGTTGGTTGGAAGGTAGAGAGGGTGGGGTGGGGGATTGGGGGAGGGGGGGGGTAAGTTGGTGCCAGCGATGGAAGAAGACAACTCTGGCGACTCTGTACCGCGATCAATATTCTGCCCCCCCCCCCTCGCCACCTCCTCCCTCTCGACCCCCTCCACCCCCCACCCCCCCCCCATAACCCCCTCCTCCCTCCCCCATCTTCTCTTGCTTTTACCCCCCACCCCCTCAGCGCCACCACATTCATACCCCCCCCCCACACACACACACATACACACACCCCGTACCCCACCTCCTCCTCCTACCCACCTCTTTCTTCCTACCACCCTTGCTTTCTCTCTCTCTCCCTGTCTCTTTCTCTCTCTGTCTCTCTTTCTCTCTCTCCCTCTTTCTATATCTCTCTCTGTCTCCCCCCCCTCCTCTCCCCCCCCTCTCTCTTTGTCACCCCTCCTCCACCATCCGTACCCACCCCACTCCTCCCACTCTCCACACCCACCACCCACTACCACCACCGCTCTCATCTCGTGGCCTCTAACACGTGGCCTCTTTACCCCTTCAATCTCCCCGCCGCTGCCACCCCCCCCCCCCCCCCCTCCCCATGCCCCCCTCTCTCCTCCCCTCCCCAACACGCCCCCTTGCCTGCTGCCGTTGTTGTGTCGTCCACATCTCCTCCCCCCCCCCCCACTCCCCCTCCCCCATCGACCACTCCTCCACCCACACCCACCCCTTTCCTCCTCCTTCCCCATTCCTTCCTTCTTTTCTTCCTTCCTTCCTTCCCTGCCTGTCATCAGACAGCATCTCCCTCCCCCCCCACTCCATCACCACCACAACCTTCTCCCCCCCCCCCACCCCTCACCACCTGCTGCACCACACCCCCTCCCTCTCTGTCCCCTCTCACACGTGCGCGCGTGAGCACACACACACGCACTTACACACACACGCACACACAGACACACACACACACACACACACACACACACACCTGATGTTCGTCTTTCAGATTCAAAGACGTTAAATTAAAGAAAAACACACACACACACACACACACACTCTCTCTCTCTCTCTCTCTCTCTCTCTCTATCTATCTATATGTGTGTCTGTCTCACTCTCTCTCTATCTCTCTGTCTCAGGAGACGCTCATACGGTACGAAGCACATACGCACTTCTTTCTTTCTAACCTTCAGACCAAAAAAAAAAAAAAAAGAAAAAGCTACCATTTACGTTCTTAGAGAAGAGTTTCCAAAAAGGACTAACACATTACTATATTCTGACTCACAGCTCTCTCGATACCTCCCTCCTCCAACCCCCAACAACCCCCCTCCCTCGCTGCCTCCATCTCCCCCCCTCCCTCCCCCCTCCTCCTTCCTCCTCCTCTCCAAGTCTGTTTCGAAGAGCCCTCCTTCCCCATTCTTTCGGTGTCTGAGTCTTGGTTTAAGAGCACTGCTGGGAATTTTGTTTTTACGTTTCTCATATTACCGGGCGCAATAGCCGAATGGCTAAAGCGTTGGACTTTCAATCTGGGGTTCCGGGTTCGAATCTCGGTGACGGCGCCTGGTGGGTGAAGGGTGATTTTTTTCCGATCTCCCAGGGATCCCAGTGTGTGTGTGTGTATGTGCTGACCTGCTTGTGCCTGAACCCCGCCTTCTTGTGTACATGCAAGCAGAAGATCAAATACGCACGTTAAAGATCCTCGTTATCCGTGTCAGCGGTCGGTGGGTTATGAAAACAAGAACAACAAGAACATACCCAGCATGCACACCCCCGAAAACGGAGTATGGCTGCCTGCATGTCGGAGTAAATATACAAAACGGTCATACATGCCTGTATGAGCGTGTGTGTGTGTGTGTGTGTGTGTGTGTGTGTGTGTGTGTGTGTGTGTGTGTGTGTGTCCGTGCCTGAAATCTGACTGAATGACACAGGAAACGAATGATAAGGGCCCAGTGGCAGCAGCCGTCAGTCGGCTCTACCCAGGTAGGCAGCAAACGACCTCGTGTTTGTACAGCGCTTAGAGCTTGGTCTCTGACCGAGGATAGGCGCTATATAAGTATCCAATCAATCAATCAATCAATCAATTACCAACAACAACAAAAAGAAAATAAGAGAAAAAAAAATCTACCACGTGAGGAACGGAGCGATGGCTTAGTGGTAACGCGCAAGACTGGGAAGCCAGTGTGTACGTGTTCGAGTCCAAACATTGCAACATGGACCACTTGGTGCCAGTTGCATTGTTTGGTTCTAACTTTTGGACCACTTGGTGCCAGTTGCATTGCTTGGTTCTAACTTTTGGACCACTTGGTGCCAGTTGCATTGCTTGGTTCTAACTTTTTGACAGTACACGTGACTAAATACCTACGTTGACCGAACTACAGCCATTGGTCAGTTCCATACTGCACACAGTTAGTAGCGGGTTACGACCATACTGGGCTCTTCCGTCCGAGCAAAGCAACTGGCTCCTGGCAGGAGAGGGTTTTGTTTTGTTTTTCTTTTCTTTTCTTTTTCCCTGCTAGAATGGTGGTCTGGGTAGTGTGCTATAGTCATTTTTGGATGAGGCGTTAAACTGAGGTCCCTTGTTCAGCATGCAATTAGCGCGCGTAAACTAAATAAAATAGATGATAAAAAAATTTTAAAAAAAAGAAAAGTGAAAGAAAGGAAAAAAAAATAACCCCTCGGCAACAGAAAGGTTATTTGCCTCTGGTAAAAATTCTGTCGAAAAATCCACTTTGACTGTGAAACAACTATTGATATATTTGCAGACAGTAGAAAAAAAGAAAAAAAAGTGTGTGTGTGTGTGTTGGGGAGGGGGGGGGGGTCAGACAGAGAGAGAGAGAGAGATAGAATTTCTTTGATTTAACGTCTTCGAATCCAAAGGACAAACATCAGGTGTGTGTGTGTGTGTGTGTGTGTGTGTGTGAGTGAGTGAGTGAGTGTGTGTGTGTGTGTGTGTGTGTGTGTGTCTTTAATTTAACGTCTTCGAATCCGAAGGACGAACATCAGGTACGTAGGGTGTGTGTGTATGTTCGCGTGTGTGTCTATGTGTGCGTGTGTGTGTGTTGGGGGGGGGGGGGGCTACACCATGATTGTGTCAGACATCATGAGAGAGTCAGACAGACAGACACAGAGAGAGACAGAGACATAGAAAGAAACACAGAGAGAGAAAGAGAGATTCTGAGGGAGACAGAGAGACAGACAGAGATACAAAGAGAGATAGAGATTGGGGGGGGGGGGGGATGTAACCGACCAACCTGAAACAGACTACATGATCCATGCTCACTGATACCAGTAGTCCTCCACCTGAACTAACCCCATGCAGGGGGAGGGGAGGGGGGGGGGAGAGTTGGGGGGGTTCCAGTCCTGCATGACCGAGCGTGACCAGACACACCCGCCCCCCCCCCCCCCCCCCCCCCCGCCCCCCTCTACCCCCCGTGGCCATTTTTTGTGCAGACAATGCACAGCTTGTGATATGGAAGACACCAGTGTATGGAGCCCATTTCAAAATAGAAGTGCCCCCTCCCCTCCCCTCCCCGCCACCCCCACCCCCCGCCCGTCCCTCCCCATCCTCTCTTCCATTGTTTACTTCAGCATAACACTGTAAGGATGGACATAGTTTGATAAGGACCCTTCCCAACTTCCCCGTTGAGTGCAGGGATTCTTTTCCAATCGCTGTCTCCCCCCCACCCCCCACCCTTTCTTCTTCTTTTTTTTTTAACGTTAGTGGGCTGCGACTCCCACGTCCATTCGTATACACGAGAGGGCTTTTCCCTGTGTGACCGTTTTGTTGTTGTTGTTGCTCCTTGTTTATTTGTTTGTTTTAAAGTGTAGCTGATTTACTATCAAGTGGATTTTTTTTTTTTTAAATAACAAAACTTTGCGAAGGACAACCGTTTTGCAGTCGTGTGATTCTGCAAAGTGGATCTCGTTTTATCGTTTCGCCCGAATGACTTTTAATTAACAAACTAGTCCACAAGTCAAGGTCTACCGGAGTGGACGTGATGGTTTGGAGATGGGTTTGGGGAGTGGGGGGTGGGGGTGGGGGGCGTGGAGGTGAAGCCGGTCAAAATCCTGGTCTGTGTATTGTTTTTGTTTTGTTGTTTTTTTTTTTTTGGTCACAACAGATTTTCTCTGTGTGAAATTCGGGCTGCTCTCCGCCAGTGAGAGCGTGTCGCTACACTGACAGCGCCACCCATTTTGTGTGTGTGTTTTTTTGTGTGCATTTTTCCTGCCTACAATCTTTTATTTGTTTCTCCTATCGAAGTGGATTTTTTCTACAGAATTTTGCCAAGGGACAACCCTTTTTGTTGCCGTAGGTTCTTTTACGTGCGCTACTGAAGTGCATGCTGCACACGCAGGGGACCTCGGTTTATCGAGGTATCATCCGAATGACCAGTGTCCAGACCAAACACTCAAGGTCTAGTGGTCTAGTAGGAGGAGAAAATGCTGGCGACTCTGCCGGGACTCGGAACTCGTGGACACATACCATTGGCTAGTCTGGGTTGCATTACCACACCACCCGGCGATAAAACGCTTGAGAGAGGGACATCTTCTTCTTCGTTCGTAGGCTGCAACTCCCACGTTCACTCCTGTGTACACGAGGAGGGCTTTTACGTGTATGACCGTTTTTATACCCCGCCATGTATGCAGCTACACTCCGCTTTCGGGGGTATGCATGCTGGGTATGTTCTTGTTTCCATAACCCACCTGAACGCTGACATGGATTACGAGGATCTTTAACGTGCAGTATTTGATCTTCTGCTTGCTGTATACACACGAAGGGGGTTTCAGGCACTAAGCAGGTCTGCACACATAATTTTTATGTTGAACCTGGGGGATCGGAAAAATCTCCCACCCTTTACCCACCACCAGGCGCCGTCACCGTGATTCGAACCCGGGACCCTCAGATTGAAAGTCCGTGGCTTTAACCACTCGGCTGTTGCGCCCGTCTGGAGGAGGGAGGGACAACTTGCACAATGTGCCAACCAACCAAACAACCATCATACACGCGCGGAGAGATTGAGAAGAACAAAAGACGTCAGGTTTCGACAGCAAATTAAAAAAACAGAAACACACACACACACAGAGTGAAACTCTCTCTCTCTCTCTCTCTCTCTCTCTCTCTCTCTCTCTCTCACACACACACACACACACACACACACATGTAAAAGGTCAAGTGAAATCCGTTAGCGAAATGGCCGACGTTATAGCGGGCGGGGACACACCATGGGTGTGGTTATCACAGAAGAAAGAAAGAAAACAAAAAAAGAAAGGAAAGAAGAAAGAAAGATGAACGAAGGAAAGCCTATGAGAGAAAACGGTGGGGAGGAGAGGGGGATGTGGGGAACGGGTAGAAAAGAGAAGAGAGAGAGGGGGGGCAGGGGGGGTGGGGTGGTGGGGAGGAATAAAGAGAACAGTTTTGAGAGCTGGGCTTCAGTGCTAACACCCGGCTGTAGTCATCCGCCAAACGCTTTTATTTATTTATCTCTTTATTTTTCGTTTAAGTTCAGTCTCCACCCAGACTCAAATACACAGCATGTGAGTGCGAGCACACGCGCAAACTCTCTCTCTCTCTCTCTCTCTCTCTCTCTCTCACACACACACGCACGCACACACACACACACACACGCACACACAACCACACACACACACACACACGTACCTTTCGCTCTCCCTTCCTCGTTTTCCACCAGTCTGCTTTTTCCACCTCACCTTCGTTCAACTGTTCCCCTTTTTCAAAATTATATTACTTTGTTGTTGTTTTGCCTCTGTGTGTGTGTGTGTGTGTACACACACACACACACACACACACACACACACACAAACCGTCACTCACATATTACTCACATCTTCACACACACACACATTACTCACGTCTTCACACACACACACACACACACACACACACACACACACACACACACACACACACACACACACACACACACACACAAACCGTCACACACATATTACTCACATCTTCACACACACACACATTACTCACATCTTCACACACACACACACACACACACACACACACTACTCACATCTTCACTCTCGTTGCTGGCACGACGCTTTCTCTCCGGGTGACCTTTGCTCTCCACGGCCATGACCTTGTCGAGGGTCGGGGGCGACTTGGTGGGGGTGGTGACCCCGCCGTTGCGGGGCGACAGCACGCCTGCGCCGTCAGGCACTTCCGGTGGTGTCTGGGTGAGGGTG